>NC_092532.1:5208968-5546051 GCF_037038585.1 Patagioenas fasciata
GGAACATGGGGAAGATCCTAAGTCCCAAGAGAGGCTAGAGAAAGAAATGCCAGCATGAACATTTTTGCCAGGATGATTTTTGGTCTTGTGTTCTGTAAATAAGAACATCTGATCTTGCTGTTCCAGCGGTGCTGGTTTGTGCTCAGGAGCACTCCAGCTGAAGAACAGATGTCAGAACTGGAATTCTGTGAATCACTGCAGTGTTTTGAGGCTGTGTCATCTAAGCTCTGCGTTGTGATAATCAGTCATGAGGTGGAGCCTGGACAAACGACTGGGATATCCGTGGTGTACAGTGGAGCACAATGCAGAAATCCCAAAGAGAGCACCAGCTGTGCTAGTTGTATAGCCAGGAGCAATTAGAGCCATATCTGGGTGATGTAAGTCTGAGTGAATTAGCTTTACTGAGTAGCGAGGCATGTTGGTTCAGTCGTAATTCTGTTCCAACAGCTCAAGAGCTTTCGGAATCAGGTTGGGCATCTCTATACAGTGCTGTGCTGGACCAGGTGGATGTACCAACTCCAGGCAGTCTTGCCACCAAAGTGTTATATTATATTATTTATACAGAATGTTTTTGGTGCTCTCTGTTCCAAAGTACACGCAAGTACGTCAAATGTGACTACTAAGGTCACTGAAATTAACCCTCATTACGGGTCACACGCAAAGGACTGCTGCTTGTGTTAAATATGCCTGTCATACTCTTCCCAGGCATCTGGATTCAGGCTCCGTTAGTACTGTAAATACTCATTATATTACCATCTTCACTGTGTAAGAGCTGACCAGGTTATTTAGTTGTTTGCTGGGTTTTGTTTTACTTTGCTCTTGTTGATGGAGGTGAAATGGAATCCACCAAGTCCAGCTGTTGGTCTGTCCGTTAGCTGAGAAAGGACCTGCATTCTCCTCATACAATGTAAATGTTCATTCAGAAACGTTTCCAGATTCTGCTGCAGTCTGTAAAATTCTTAATGGCATTTGGTATGTGAAAAATCAAAGATTTTAGCAGTTTGACTGTTTTAAGTCTCCTAAGTCACATCTGTGGGACAACTGAGGGATTGTTTCTCTGTCAGCGTTTCCAGACTTGGTACCATGGTCTGAATTGCACGACAGGTTTCTGGTCTTTGTCCCACTTCTTCAAAAATCCCTCTTGATGCGTTCATGAAGCCTGTGTCTTAGACACTGAAAATGAGACTGAGTTTTAGAAAGTGCCTTCTTAAACATAAGTGTTTGCGTTACCTTTGTATTTCTGTTTTGAACTAAATCAGCTGCATTAGCATGGTTCTCATCTCTTCCTTATCTTCCTGTATCTTTAACTCTGCTTTTTAAAGACAGTTTTGGTCTGTTTTGCTGCATGTAGCATTAAATATGGATTTGTTGTTATTATTATTATTTTAGCCTGGTATATTGCTCATCAGGTGTTTCGATGTTTTCTGATGGAGCTGCTCTGTGTGCCCATGGCCAGTGCAGTATCCCTCCTGCTGGAGAAGAGAGAGGAATCAGGCGCAGGCAACACAGGGAGGATTCATTACTGGAATGGTGGATGTAAAGGCGTCTGCCTTTCCGACTTTTAGACAGAAAAAGGCGGCACAGTGTTCCCGCCAGGAAATACTTGGCTTGGCCCTTATTAAACGGGTATACTGACTGAATTTCAGCCATCTTTCCTATTACCGATAAAAAGCCTCCAGTTACTGTTACTTGCATGTTTTCATTGCTGTTCATATGTGTCTTTCTTTCCTCCTAAATGCTGTAGAAACCCTGTTCCCTTGATGTCTGAGGTATTAATTGACCCTATTTATTACGATTTTAGACAATTTCTTCAGGTTTTGTTTTCATTTTTCTCTTTGTATTTGGTGGTCTTGCCCCTCTTTCTCCTCATGGAAACCAAACTAATGGGAACTTTGGAAATGTGCCTCAGAAGCACTTCATTTCTTTCACCAGGTCTGTCTCCAAGACCCTACAGTATTCTTGTCAGCTTTGCGCTTCTTTTGTTTGTCAGATCTTTTTATCTCAAACAAAAATCTTTAATGTTTTCTAAGATGCCATTTTTGATGTTTTGCTCTGGAGTTACAAAATTGCCACGTTTAATATTTATAGGTTCATGAATTAATTAGTTAGGAAATGCTGTACGAGGATTAGCACACTTATTAGGAAGAGAAGCACTCCGTTCTGCCTTCCCCAGGATGCGTTTTGTTTCATGTGCACTTGCCACGGAGCACATTGCTTTGAGTTTGCCATTAGGTTTGTGTGTTGCGTGGATTCCGGCTTCTCCTGGGTGAACTCAGCTTTTACTTTTATTCTTATGCAGAATGAGAAACGTTTTCACTCTCAAAGCACGTCACCTTCACTGCATCACTAATGATAGCTCTCACCGGGCTTTTAGCCTCGACTGCACTGTTGCCCCACGGAAAAGCTGTGATCTGCTTTTGAATGTGACTGAATTTGGGGTTTGTGGTTTGGATCCACGCTAACTCAGGCTGGAAGCTCAGTTTCCTTTTTGGTGTGAAATCCCCTTGTCATTGAATTTGCAGCTTAGTAAATGCAACTGGATTTTAACCTAATACATTATCAATCTCCCTTTACAAGAAAGTAGACATACAGTTCTGAACCTGCTCTGTCCCCTTCTACAATGTGGGAGTGGGAGGAGGGCTGGAGTTTGTAGCTATGGGAAGTTATGTTAAGCTCCAAGTATCTGACATGAGCTGTAAATAAAACAAGACAAGTTACATGGCATGTGACGTGCTAAGAAACTGCATTTCCACTTATTTGAGGTTCATGGTTTGGGTTTCATTCTCTTGAATATCAGTGCCACATAATTTTGCAGCGATAAGGCAAAATGAACGTGTCTCCAGCAGAGATCTGAGCACTCTGTGGATTCTTTTCCCACTTGGAACATTAACATTGTTTTCCTCGGCTGTAAAATGGGGGCAGTAAGCGTATATACTTAAAAAGCATGTTATGAACACAAATGTTTGTATGTTACGCGAACGTAAACTCTTCAGTTTATTTCTGCAATTAAATTTAGCGTACATACTCTTCTGGGCATGATTTGTCTTTGTGTCTTTTACAAGGTTGAGGACAGAGCCTTAAATAGCAGAAAACACTCTTTCAAATCACCCAGTCTGTCGTTTTGCAGATCCTTTATTTTGCCTATCCCAATTGACTCTGCCCTTCTAATTGGTTGGAATGACTATTAGATCAAAAGAGACTTTGATGACCATTTGTTAAATTGTTAAATTTGTTAAATGGTTGGTGAAGCTATGCAGGATCTAGGCTTGGTTTTGACCGGTAGCTCAGGCCCAGGGCTGGCAGGGTACCATCTATTTTAGGAGACTTCAATGCATTATCCGCTGTATTTTTTTCTCTAATGGTCTGATTTTCCACAACAACAAAATTTCAGTTCGTTTTACAATAAGCTTTTTTTTTTCCCCCCAAGTTATTACCCACAAGAAATGAACATCTCTAACTTTCCCACATAAATCCCCAAAGTAAGTCATACCTAATAACTTCTCGTCTCTCACTGACAAAGTTTCAAGCAAAAACAATAACTTGGCTTTGACCCTGCTCTCTTCAAAAAGGAAGTTACTTCTGAGCAGCAACATCAAAAAGAATAAATAATTGTTTTTCTTTTTGTTGTTATGATATGGATCATCTGAGCAGTTAGTGGTAAGCAAGCCGTCTTTGATTTGGTTCAGACGCCCTAGTGCTTCGTCCTCTATTTATGTCAGCATGTTCCTGTTCCCACACCAGGAAAGTAGAATCCCTTGATTAAATTCATATTTGTTTTAATCTTTCCCTGTGTCTGATCTCAAGCTCAAAGATTCTAATGAAAAAAGTAGTGTATCCTGCTGGGAAGAGTGCTGATGTCAGACTTTAGTCTGTTTGTTCTGTTCTAACCTGATAATGCTGGAAACGCTCAGAACCCAAATGCTCAACTCCAGCAGATTCTTAAGACAAAGATATTTGGATATTTCATGGAGAGTTAGAAGCAAGGCTTTTTATTTGTAGAGCTAAATAAAAAAAACCACCCCAAACCTTTAAAGAAATATTTATGAAACAGCAACTGACCACAGCAGTCAGTTTAATTAATCTGACCCCTATTTTCTTCTTGTAAAGCTGGATTTTCCAAGTTCACCACTAAATTAATGAGGATAAGGAATACAATTAAGTGTTTAATTATGTTTATCTTTTGTAAGCTAGATTAAGAAAGATTTAGAATAATTTTCTCACTTCTTTTCCATGAGCATTTGAACTGTTACATGCTGAGATTCACTCTGCCTTGTGCAATGACTGATTTTATTTTCATTTTTCTGAGACCCTAAGGGCCCAGGCAGATGCTGGAGAGCTGGGAGACATTCCTGTCGTTTTTCCCTCCTCTCCAGCTGCCTCTCAGCTGGAGGTTTCTGCCCCAGCATCCTGCAGGTGGAACAAACGTGTGTGGCCATCAGCTGCTTTAGCGTCGAACCAGCAGCTTCGCTACGTTCCCTTCCTCAGCGCTTCAAACTGACTCGGTTTGCTAAAGGGGATGAAGAGGACATGCACATCTCATCCCACTGGCTGAGGTGCCCTGAGAAGAAACCAGAATCTGTAGTTTCTTAGGCAGTTGTTAATAATTTGCAAGTTGAGTTGGCAGTGCAGACAAACTTACAGTGGATGATGGAAGGTGCCGCATGTCCTCAGTTTATGAGCTGGCAGAGCTCATGAGTTTTAAGAAGGCGCTCAGTGCCTTGGAGAGGGCCTGATTAGGGACCTAAGGGATGAGATTTTCCCTCAAAATGGTTTGTACAAACAGTTATAACATAGCAGCCCTTGGAAAATAGAGTTTTCCCAAGTGATCCTTGTTTTTCCTCAGCAACCCATATCATGAGATCTGTATATCTTGAAATACGTAAGCATGGGAGATGCTGAAGCACACAAGGGCATGATGCCATCTACTTCCCTCATCCAGAATGAGTTATTCAGAAATAGTTCGAAGATATTTTCTGCACCATGAAGTGGCACTTGAGTTTTTGCTTTCTCCAGAAACCTCTGGCATATGTTATCAGCTTTGTGAGGGGCTGGGCCAGAGGAAGGCAGAAGGGAGTCGTTTCTTTCTTTCTAATGCAAGATCGGAGTCCATATGAAATTAAAAAAATAGAAGCACTTTCATATGCTGACAGAAACATGCCGCAAGATATGAACTGCAAGAGGCAACACTGCATGTGTTTTATTGATGAAAACGGGAGCATCTAGGTACTTAGCTGTGTGAATTCCTTGTTACTGACTTGGGCATCTCAGTGTGGACTACAAAAATGCAGTTGTAAGCATCCATTTTTCAACTTTTGCCATGTATTTTTGGTTGTTTAGTTGATTAGTTTTAAGTCATTTTACCAACGAGATTTAACATAAGTAAGCAGAAATATACACTGAGATGCAAATCGTACAAAAAGCTATAGTGACCATGGTGATACCCATTCCCCATTGAGACCAAAACTGATGTGGTACTCAGTCCGAGTGCAGGAATACAATTGCTGTCATCAAAAGCTTGAAAGGACATATTTACAAATGATGTTTTCCAAATACATTTTTTCCTGATTGCGTTAGAGAAATGGTTGCAAATAGGAAGAACAGAAGTTATACTTTTAAGGAAGTTTTGGGTATTCAATAATATTTTTCAGGTATAAAAATCAATAATAGAGAATTAATTATATTGTGATTATTGCATTATTCTTTTCTCCTTTTGTTTTAGCTCACTATAGAATATTTTTTTTAGTTTTGCTGCAATTTGCCCAGATGGTTTTCTGTCCTCACTTGTCCTTGTCTTCTTTTGGCAACACTGTAGATACCGTATCCTCTATAGAGAAACACCAATCTTGGCAAGATTCCTGACCATCTTTTATCTCTCCCTATCCATATGGCACTGTATTTATTGCCTAAAGTCTATTGTTTATTTCTAAGGATTAAGCGATAAAGCGAACAAGTTGTAAAGTGTCTTCACACATTATTTATCTGCCCAGTGCTTGTACGCTGTTTTTCGACGAGGTTATTGTAGCATGTATGGTGGGATGTACTTCATTTGAAAGAGACCAGTGAGGAAGGTCTCTGTCAAATATATACATAATGCTCCAGATTTTACCCCGAAAAATAACCTTTGTTTAATTTTTTCTAATATTTCACATGTCCTGCACAGAACTCTGTGTTGTCATTAATGGAGAAACCACGTGGAGAAACCACTTATGCTGTGGTTCTGTGCTGACTCAAGCAGTCTGGATTATGGATTGAAATGTGAATTCAATGAGAACTGCGCTGGGTTCTGTCCATCAATACCCTTTGGATGTTGACAGACCTTCAGTTCTTCTTCCACAAATGAAGGACACAGCTTCTCCCCTAAATGCTGTAGTTGACTGGAAAAAAGCTTCTCCTGACCCAGCATAAAGAATCATGGATACGTATTTTTCTCAGAAATTCCATTGCAGAAATGAGAAATCTCCCTTGATCAAACTTTGGTGAAAATAAAGATATTTCCATAGTGGGAAAGTTTTGAAAAACCATCAGTTTGCAATGGAATATTTCACTACACATTTTTCAGCCAGCTCTAGCTTTGACATGGTTTTAATATTCAGTTTGCACAGTTATTTGTCTAAGCAAAGACGTGGCGACTATTATTGAATAATACATCATTACATTCTATTTGTATTTTGGAACATTTATATACTGGTAGGATGATCTATAAGTTTTTCAAGGGTGTCTCTTGAGGCAGCTGCTCCAGCTATGGCAGCTAAAAATGCATTTGCCAGAAAAGAGGGGGGGAAAGGGCAAAGGGACTCAACAACTGAAACTTTAGTTTTGCTGGATTCTCAACATAAAAATCTGAAATGCCATCACAATAGCTGTTAAGCTTCTACTTCTGCTCAGCATTATAACACGAAGAATGATTCCTGCCACAAATTCTCGTTGCAGTTCATTGAAAACAGGGAGCCCGTTCCTGTAATGTCATAGCGATCAAATTAATCCAGTTATGTGGCTTTGCTAGGCTGGCTATTTTTGTTTCCCCAAGTTTTCAATCTATTTTTGTCCATCTCTTTGTATGTGCATTATGTAGAAAGAGGAGGAAGCTGCTCCCATTTTTAATTCCCAATGCCTCCTTTTGATTGAAAAACTGTGTATTTTGAGAGTGATGAAACATGAGATGAAACTGATGTTTTGGGTTGGTAAGCAGGCATCATTATACAGTAATTTTAGTATGAGTAAAAGAATTGAAAAGATATTCTTCCTCTCTCCCTAGCTGTCTTCTACGTACATAGGTTTGGAAATCAGAGCATGGAATGTAGGAGGTCTCGTATCCTGACAAGCGGGACTACAGTACAGACCTGAACACAATACTCGTGCTTGGCGTAATTGAAGAGACAGGAAGTCATGTTTTGCATCAGTCATGTCTACACCTACAGCAGCCACATTGCACAGGTGGAGGGTATAGGCTAAGTCTCCGAAGGGGTTCACAGGAGGTATGTGCAGGAACACCGGTAACGAGTAACAGGAATTATCCGTCTACCTCCCACTCACTGCTCGGAAAATTTGGCCTCCTAAGCAGAGAAATGCTAAACTATGTTAAATATGTTTGCATTGCAGGAATATAAATGATCTCTGCCAGGGCCCACATTAGAGTCCAGGAATGATTTATTTTTCTGTTTTACCATTAAAATGTAGAAAATGTTGTACGGTTACAGAAGCTTGTAAAGCTTGGACATTTTTCTGTCCCCGGTGTGATGTGCACTCATGAACCAGAGAACCTTCCTGAATGGATTCTTCCCTGACCTGAAGCTTATCCTTTGGATAAACGTGCGTCTTCATCTCTACATGTGCATGTTCAGAGATTATTTCTTATACCTTAGATGCTGAGCCTATTTAGGCCTAGTAGTGGCTTCAGCAAGTCATTGCCTTCCCCAAAACAGAACTTTGAACTTTGCTCTTTCTTTTTGCGATGTCCTTGTCTGCTGTGCCGAGGTTCCTGCTCTCAAACACTTGTTTCCCATTAGCTCATCACAGAACATAACGAGCTGATTATCTCCTATGTTAGCCCAGGTGGTTTGAGTTTCACAATTATTTCCCCGTGAGTCACCATTTGTTACCATCTCTTCTCTGAGCTGGCTGTACCTTACCTGTGCTGCACCAGGCAGTTTTTCAGCAGATTTCAACAATGTTGAACAGAAAGGTAACAATATGTACTTACTTCTGTTCCATGAATATGAAAGTCTTGTCTGTGTGTTCCTGTTAGTAGGTCACTCTCAGATCACTATTCAGTCTAATTTCTTCAAAGGCTTTTCCAGCAAACCATCCTACTCTTTGTTTGTCCTGTAAATAAGGTCTGTCGTTTTCTGACTATATAATTTTACTTTCAACCTTACTGGAAGGAATATTGTGGGGGGTTTTTTTGTGTCTATTGTAAAAAAAAAAAAAAAAAAAGAAGAAAAATAAGTGTGCCTTTGTGAAATGAATACAATAGTTTATTATACCATTTTGGATTTACGTCAAAGAGTTTTATGTAGATGATGTGGTTCTATATGTTGCATTTCTGTTTTGGCAGGCCAGTGTCACTATGTGCAAACATCAACTGACACTTTCTGGAGTATTCGGACAGTCTGTGTTATCTCCGTTTGGGTTTCTAGTGGTGTTTCTACTTCATCTCACTTTAAGTTGTAGGTTAATTTTCTCACTGCAGCTGCAGTTTAAGTTGGCTTAGTCTGGACAGAACGACATTAGTGTTGCTCACGCGACCTAAAACTTATGCCTTAGTAGCAGATAAAGGCGGCTTAAACATTTCTAGTTTAATTGTTTCTAGTTGTCTGACTAATACACTATCAGTTTAAGAGTTTTATTTCTGTATCTTGGCCATCAGCTCGTGAGGTGATGAGCAAGTTGCTGCCCTGCTCTGTACATCTATTTTTCTTTCTTGCCTCTGTCTCTTGTATCTGCTGAGCTGACCCATCTGGGAGGCAGGACTGTTTCACAACACGGACCTGTGGAGTGCTTAGTGCTGTGGGATCTCTTAGAAACTGCTGTCACGGGAATGATAACTTTCAGGATTTTCCTTTATGTCCTGGGTACCTTGTGTGTTTTGCCTCCTGGCATTTGCCTGTTGCCACAGCTCTTCAGACACAGGCTTTGTCTAATCAAACTGTCCTCTTCCAGCCATGCAGCATTCTTTAAGCTTTCAGGTTACCGCAACATCCGCTGGTTTGGAGAATCAAAGGACCCCTATACTTGGGGGCAGTCATGCACACAAATGCACGTACAAAGAAACGGAAATATTTCTCTAGGTCTTCCTAATTGCTCCAGCAAATGAGCTTCCCCAGCTGAATGCCTGGCTTAGCAGATTTTGCCCTGGTCGGCTGAGCGGAGGTGGCCACGGTGGCTGCTGGATCAGCCCTCTTTGGAGTCACCGGGTGTTGGTTGTCAGGCAGCTTTGGGGAGAGCAGCTGTGACAGAGTTGCATCAGCTCAGCTAATAGGGACATCAAATACGGGTGTCCGGTTCATGTAATAACAGCAAAGACTTGTCCATTTTGGTGAACTTCCTCTGCCTTATGTTTTACCAGCTTTTTCTCCCTCTGTTTGTCTTGCCAACATTCCACATTTTCCCTGATAAAGTTTTTAAACTCTATCTAGTGCAGCATTTGCTTCCTTCAGCGTCTCTTTTCCCTTGTGTTTTTTGTAGCCCCTTTTGCAATCCACTTGCCCTCCTCCCCCCCCAAAATCCCTCACTAAAAGGGCTGTATGCTTAATGCCATGTTTATGTTAAACCTCCCTCCCCATCCTTTTGTTGTCCTGCCTATTTCAGCTCTAAACTCTGAGGCAGCAGCTATTTTATTACAAGATTTTTGGCACAGAACCTGGAAGAACGAGATTTGTACTTGGCAGGT
Source organism: Patagioenas fasciata (assembly GCF_037038585.1). Classification (NCBI taxonomy): domain Eukaryota; kingdom Metazoa; phylum Chordata; class Aves; order Columbiformes; family Columbidae; genus Patagioenas; species Patagioenas fasciata. The sequence continues at coordinate 5,218,858 of NC_092532.1, forward strand.
CCCTATGCACTATCAGTGTACACTTTGAAAATACAAATAAATTGGAGAGACTCTTTGCCTCCTTCATCTATTAACTGGAGAGAGTAACAGTTGCGTGCTTTTAAGAAGAGCTTTTTAGGTCTGCAGATGAAAAGGCTTTAGAAATGCTAAATATTAATTATTAGTAGTCATTAGCATTCCTGTCCCCTCTTGTCAGTGCTCTCATTTGCACCAATAACGTTCTCTAAGAGCTCCTTTTCCTTTTTTTATTCAGTGGCCCTCCTGACAAAGAATATTTAGGAATGGTAAATGACTTTTTTGCAATTGGAATGAGACCCACCTGTTCTTTCAGTATAGCACCAACTTTTTTTTCCCCTATCACGTATTTTGTGTGTCTGTGTTTTTGCGTGGCTGACATTACAGTATCAGTGCACCTTAAAATAGGAGTTAATAATAGCTGATGGTGGTCGCAAGAGCCCTTGTCCTGCATTACTAGGTATTAAACTCAGTTCAGCCCACAAAACCAGGTGGAGAAAAGAGACAGGACTTGAGCATGAACTGAGCAGTGCTATACTGACAGTGCATACAATACATCACACAAGAAGTGTGGGATAAAGCTTGGAGCCGGACACTCGTTTTTCTGTTGTATGCTGGTGATCTAGCCAGAACATAATTTTAACAATATCCCTAGAATACATGTTTCTTCAAAGAGAAATATAAAATAAGTGTTTTAAGGATGAAGGTGGTACCATTCTTCTCTGTATACACTGTGTACAGTGAAAACATTATAGAAATGGATGCAGTTATGGCAGTCTATTTGTTGGATTTTACCAACTGAATTCAGTGCTAGTGGATTACGGAAGAGCAGCTGATGTCATTGACCTGGATTTGTGCAAAGCATTTCACGCTTTCCCACATGACATCCTTGTCTCTAAACTGGGGAGACATGGATTTGATGGATGGACCATTTGGTGGATAAGGAGTTGGCTGGATGGTCATGCTCAAAGAGTTGTGGTCAGTGCTCGATGTCCAAGTGTAGGCCAGTGACGAGTGGTGTTCCTCAGGGGTCAGCGCTGGGACCATTGCTGTTTAGCATCTTTATTGGGATCAAGCGCACTCTCAGCAAGTTTGTCTGACACCAAGCTGTGTGTTGTTGTCAGCATGCTGGGAGGACAGGATGCCATCCAGAGGGACCTGGACAAGCTTGAGAGCTGGGCTGGTGCAAACTTCATGAAGTTCAACAAGGCCAAGTGCAAGATCCTGCATATGGGTTGGGGCGATCCCAAGCACAGCTACAGAGTGGGTGGAGAATGCATGGAGAGCAGCCCTGAGGAGGAGGACTTGGGTGCGTTGATTGATGGGAAGCTCAACATGACATGGCAATGTGTGACTGCAGTTCAGAACGCCAACCGTGTCCTGGGCTGCATCAAAAGCAGCGTGAGCAGCAGGTCAGGGAGGGGATTTTCCCCCTCTGCTCTCGTGGGACCCCACCTGCAGAACTGTGTTCAGCTCTGAGGCCTCAACATAAGAGGCACCTGGATGTGTTGGAGCAAGTCCAGAGGAGGCCACAAAGATGGTCAGAGACTGGAACAGCTCTACTGGGAGGACAGGCTGAGAGAGCTGGGGTGTTCAGCTGGAGAAGAGAAGCTCTGGGGAGACCTTAGAGCAGCCTCCAGTACCTGAAGGGACCTACAGGAAAGATGGAGAGGGACTTTTTACAAGGGTGTGTAGTTATAGGACAAGGGGTAATGGCTTTAAACTGAAAGAGGGGAGATTTGAATTAGATATAAGGAAGAAATTCCTCCCCATAAGGGTGGTGAGAGCCTGGCTCAGGTTGGCCAGAGAGGTGGCGGATGCCCCATCCCTGGAGACATCCCAGGCCAGGCTGGACGGGGCTCTGAGCAACCTGAGCTGGTGAAGATGTCCCTGCTCATGGCAGGAGGTGGAACTACATGAGCTTTAAGGTCCCTTCCAACCCAAACCATCCTATGATTAATTTTAGTGCTTCAACACACACACATGCATAAATGGCGTCTATTGCTCTGCCTTTTCAATTCTTTTGTGGTTCTTTGAAAGTATAGTTTCTTCTTGTTGTAGAAGTGCTTCACTTCATTGCAAAGATGATATAAACACTAGCTATGAAAGCATTTTTTTCTTAATACACTCCCAATTGGACAAGTTATTCCAGAATTGGCTTTGCACAGAAATGAGCCCTCTTGGTTGTCTTATTCTACATGGTGCATTCTGGCTCTCAGGGTTTCTTGTGCACTCCCTGGGACACACTCCTGTACCCGTGGAGACTCAGGACGTTCCCAGCTCTTCTCGTGTGTCCTGTGACAGGCCACAGGGGTTCCCAGCTCTTGGGATTTTTCCAGTGCATCCTAGAAATTTCTGGATATAGAAGTGTTTCAGGAATTTCTGAATTATTTCTAGAAATCTGAGCATTCCTGGATTGGGAGTCTTTCTAGGCTTTTGCCCAGGTTTTCTAGGAATTCCTGCAAATTAGTGGTTTCTACTGTGTGTGGGGGGGGTGTGTGAACTTGGAGAATGTTTTAAGTGCCTTCCAGGAATCTTTGTGTTTTCCAGACATTACTGGATTGAGAAACTTTCCAGGACTTTCCAAACTGTTATAGCAAATCTTTATTTTGGAGGCAGATAACAAGAGGAAGCGTATGGAGCTATCTGTGTGTGCTTTTGGATGAGGAATATATCTGTCGTCTAAATCTGGTATTATCTTTAATCTGTATATTAATAAACATTTAGATGTTTGTGTCAAGTATGGAATAAATTCACATAGCTCATTAGTCTGATGAACATAATTATGTTGGGATGATAATGGCTTGTAACTAACTGATACCTGAACATTTTCTCTAATGAATGTACCAACATTAATCTGGTGTCCTTTCAACAGCTACTTTGAAACCATATGCACATATTTATCTACATTTATTTAGAGAGGCTTTACATGCTTGAACAGCACAGGTATGAAAGCTGTTCAGTGACATCAGGCCTTGGCTGCTCATTTTGCAAATCTCAGCTAATTCAAACTGCACATCTTGTTTCAAGTTGTTATCTATTTCTTTCCTTGGCTATTGTATATAGTGGAAAGATTTTTTTCATATAATAATCAAGCAGTTTGCTACATGATTATTTTTGTTTTATTCATCCTTTGTATGTCACAGTGTCTTGGTAATGCAGATGCAGTTTAACTACCTGTGCCTAGTGCACCCGAGACTGTTTCCATGCTGTTCTCAAATATGCTGGCAGCCACTGGAGAGGTCACACATTAAATGTGTTTGCTTTGGATGTACAGCTTTACAGTCCATAGCTACATGAGTCACCTTGCAATTGTGGGCCCAGATGATTTGCTCATGTAAATCAGCACAGTTTTACTGATGTCAGTACAATGAGAAGAGGTGATGCTGTTTGTCCCCTGCTGTTTGCTGTGCGGTCACTCCATATATGATCCCAACAGCCCAAACTCTGTTTTCTCCCATCGCTGAGAAAAGATGCAGAAGTAAATCCAAACCAGCACTGATGCTGTGCTGGGCTGGCACGCTCAGGGCTGTGGTGGGTACCAGCAGTAGTGGACTTGAAAGGCAACACCATTGACCTTCTGGCTCAGTTTATTAATCTTATAGAATGTTCAGAGCAACTACAATTGGGCCTTAATGTAGAAGAGTGGCTGCATGCTCTCCCTTCTGTATTTTCACCTTTCCTTATGAAGCCTGAAGTTGTTTCCCAAGGTAAGTTGCTGGTGGTAGGGGACTGGACAGCTATTGGCAAGGTGGAAAGTCGCGTGTACTTTGGCAGCTTAGGGAGGTAGAAACTACTCATCTGAAAAAGAAATGAGAGTTACTAGATTACTTCTTTCCTGAAGCACTTACACACCGAAGCGTGTTCCTAGTGCTCGTTCCTACTGCTGGCAGCCTGTTCCTCCTGCTCCCACCGGCAGCACGGCCCAGTATGAAGGGTGTGCACTGGTAGCTACTGGGGTACAATTCATCCAAAAATCATCTTTCTGCAAGGGTTTTGGTGCAGTGGTCTGAAAGCCAGAACTGCATTATTTGGTGAATAAATACGAGAGAAATGTTTTCAGAAAAGGTCTGTGCGTGTGGATTCTGAAGCCACACTGAAAGCTCAGCCTATGTTATTTTAAAATGGTGCTTAGGAGCTTTAATCACTTCAGCGTTTTGATAATGCTCCCTGTTCCGAAGAGAAAATACAGACGGTGTTTTTCATTCCTGGTTCATTTCTGTGTCAGTTCAGGTACATGGCTTTTAGTGTTAAATAGCCCATGTGTTATCAAACATCTTGTGTTGCTAAGCAAGAGATGTTAAGCAGGATTTAAGTTGCCCATATCTGTCTTAAATTTGTGCTGGAAAACATACGCAGAAAACATCAGACTTTGTTTTATACGTTCATACTGCAACGCACTCTTTCCTCTGAAGCATGTGAATGTTCTCTTTCTATTATTTTGGATCAACACAGAAGTTTTAAATCTTTTTCAAAGTGTAAACTATCTTTCAAAGCCTTGAAAGTTCATTTTATAAACCCAGATCAAATAGTTCTGACATTTGCTAGCTAGACATTTAAAGGCGCACTACAGAAGCAGTGCCATCTTTCACTGGGTGATGTGCCATAGATAAAGGGCTAAACTGCATTTAGTGTTATAAACACAAGGAGTCCAGCATGTGTGAGCAATGTCCTGGGGAGAAACAGTCCTTAAATGTTAATCCATTGCTTTAACTTTTGTGCTTTCTTGTTCTTTCACAAAAGTAGGACTTGATATCAACTGAATTCCTCTGTTGCTTTAAAAAAAATACATAAAAACCTAAAATTTCTTATTTTAATTTTTGAATTTAGTCTAATAATTCCTCAGAATAATCTTGAAAGTGATGACTCAGAAAATATGCTGAAGTCAAATTGGAAAATTCCAAACCGGGGTAGAATCAAACTAAAAATGAAAGTTTTACCTACCTGTATAGACTGTTCAAATGGGTAGATATGCTGATTAAGAGAGATGAAACAAATACATGAATCGCTGTTCACACCTCCTGCTCACCCCTGTGAGATTTCACTGTATTCATTTTTATTTAATTGATTTAAGGCCTGATAATTGTGATCCCAAGCTGTTAATCTCATTTACTGAATCAGTGGTAAGTTAACTTCTGTTTTAAATACCTGTAGCAGGAGATCTGAGACACTTGTCACTGGAGCAGGTGTTTCAGTCATTGGTTTTTCTTGCGCACGGTTGTGTAGGAAACTTGCGCTGTTCTGGGACATCCAAGGGAGGTGACCTGGGGTGGAACCTCCCTGGGCCACAACTGTGTTGTAGGGCCTTTAACGTTCTTAAGGGAGATGGGGCTGGCAAGGATGCTATTTTGAAACAGCTTTTGACTTTTTATGCCTAAGTTCAACATCTTTGCGTGCGGTCAGAAAAGAGACAACTGTTGTATGCTTGTATCTGGTTAAGCACCAGTAGGCAACTGATGCGTGTATGGTATAGCATGTGGGCTGTGCGAGGGTGACATACCATTACTGCAACACCTTATCACTGCACAAGTTGGAAAGCTGAACGTTGCCATCCAGCTTTTGCTGTGGACTAAGTCTGGGAATCCAGGCACAAGCTAAGAATTGTCTATTTAGTATTTTACGGCATTAATATATAAGGATATGTTAGCCTGATGATCGCAGTGTGTGAGATGAGAGCAACAATACACTGCAGTCACATCGCCAGTTTGCTTGGTCGTTGCTCACAGGTGAATTATCGCAGCGTTAAATCAGAGTCTTTGGAACATTTGCAGTCTGTGGCCTGAATGTTTCAGTCAGGGACACACAAATGTAATTGCAGTTGCTTTTTTATAAAATAGCCTAGATCTGTTTTTTACAAGCTTCCGTGTTCAAAATATTTTGCAAACCGCGTAATTTCTGCATCACATTCTTAGAAGCTGGCGGAAGGTAAATATTATTGTCCCAGGTTTCCTGGCGGGAGCAGAACCGCAACGCTTGCAGGAGGCGGCAGCGATCTGAGCAGCGCTGATCAAAGGGTGCGTGTGCCACAGCGACCGCGTGTGCGGGGACCGGTGCTGGCTGTGGCGGGACAGGCTGGGAGCCACAACCCTTGGAATGAGACAGCGCCTTAAATCGGCTCTAAATACTCCATACTGAATAGCGTTGTGCTGGAGAATGGAAGTTCTGCTAATGGATGGTGCTGTAGTGTAGAGTCTTGAATCTGGGCAGGAACAACCCCAGGTTCCAGTATAAGTTGGGGAGCGACCTTTTGGAGAGCAGTGTAGGGTAAAAGGACAACCAACCCTGGGGACAGCAGGGTGAGCATGAGCCAGCACTGGGCCCTTGTGGCCAGGAAGGCCAATGGTACCTGGGGTGGGTTAGAAGGGGGTGGTCAGTAGGTCAGAGAGGTTCTCCTGCCCCTCTGCTCTGCCCTGGGGAGACCACACCTGGAATGTTGTGTCCAGTTGTGGCCCCTCAGCTCCAGAAGGACAGGGAACTGCTGGAGAGAGTCCAGCGCAGCCACCAAGATGCTGAAGGGAGTGGAGCATCTCCCGTGTGAGGAAAGGCTGAGGGAGCTGGGGCTCTGGAGCTGGAGAAGAGGAGACTGAGGGGGGACTCATTCCTGGGGATCAATATGGAAAGGGGCAGTGTCAGGAGGATGGAGGCAGGCTCTTCTGGGTGACAACCAGTGAAAGGACAAGGGGCAATGGGTGCAAACTGGAACACAGGAGGTTCCACTGAAAGAGGAGAAGAAACTTGTTTGGGGTGAGGGTGTCAGAGCCTGGCCCAGGCTGCCCAGGGAGGTTGTGGAGTCTCCTTCTCTGCAGACATTCAAACCCGCCTGGACACCTTCCTGTGGAACCTCAGCTGGGTGTTCCTGCTCCATGGGGGTATTGCACTGGATGAGCTTTCCAGGTCGCTTCCAAGCCCCGACATTCTGGGATGCTGTTCCATCACTGTGGGCAATTCCTGTTCTGTATAACCTCATACCCTGTACTGTTCTTTAGGAGCATGTTGCACTCATAGGAATTAAATGGTTCTTTTTATTACTGGGATCAATTAGCTGGTCTAGGTGCCACTGTATTATTTCCCCAATGATATAATGGAATATTCTGTGAAGATTAGTTATTTAAAAAAAAAATCATTTTATAGTGAACACTAAAAAGAAACATAGCAGTTCAGTAATAACAGAGGAAATAAGCTTGTTGTCACACATATAGCCACAAAAAAACAAGTTGTGATAAAATAATGTCCACTAAATGAGGCAGTGCTCTTGTGGAAAAAGAAAAAACGTACACGTTATTAAATGCAGCATGAAAATTGACATCCATAAAATGACTGAATTGAAACAATGCTGAAATGAATGTCGTTTGCTTATCTGTATATCTGATTTTGACTTACTATCATACAGTGTTCTTTGTAGATAATAACTATAATTAATCAATAAACAGATCTCACTGTATTTATCTGGTCTGTCCTTGGCAGCAAAACGAAAGGACAGTTCAGAGGAACTGCATTTAGTAAATAAAAGCTCATGTGTATGTTGTTCCTTTAGTACAGACACGTAACTCTTTAGCGTTAGATTTAGAGGTGCACGTGGTATGGCTGATGGACCCTTAGATTTGATTGTATAACATACATGAAAACTTCTGTGTTTGGCAAAATAACGGGAAACAAGTTACAAAGAATAGCAGTTTGAGACTTTAATAAGTAGAAATGTATAGGCAGGGGTAGGTTAAGTTATGGAAATGAGGCATAGTGCTTTTCACTCCAAAGTACGAAGAGAAACTGATGCAGACTGGCTGCATTTAGTGAGAGCCTGACTGTGTGGTGAATGATCAGGTTTTGCCCAAATAATGTGTCTGCAGTTCCTAGCAAGGGGGATCAGCTCCCCTGCCATCGCGGGAAGAACCAAGTCACTGCTGATGGAACAGAAAGGATGGAAAGGAAATAGGATGTGGAGTCTTAAGTCTGTCCCAGGCTCAGATCAGTGAAATATGAAAATCAAACTAGTTTCTGGTTGCCATGCTGCAGAGGGGGTGTGTGTCTAATAATTTGGGGAGTATATAGAGATTGAAACTCGGCACAAATCTTAGTCTTGCTAAACAGAGAGAGAAAAAGGTGGGGAAATGCAGAAAGTCAACTTCTAGACAGAGAATATTGATAAGAATTTCTGCTTTGTGAAAATTCACCTGTACTTTAAGACAGAGGCTGAATCCCACAGGTGATATTGGCTGATACTGGAGCAAATGGAGCCTTCTTCTCTCCAAGATACTGCAGGACAAACTGTGCTTTCGGTACTATTCCTCCATAGACAGACTTCTATTTCAGGACATCAGGGCAAGCAAATGACTGAGAGTCAGGTCTGGAATTCTCCTGTTCCTTTTGCTCCTGGTTGATGTGTCATTGGAGACCTGGCAGTGAGTTCCAGGGCTGGGCTGATCGACAGTAACGATTAATAGAAAGAATTGCCTTCTCAGATTAAAACCGAATGCGCAGTGTAAATTTTCTGGCAATGGAGGTGTCAATGAGAGCTTGAAACAGGTAAAGCTTCAAAGAAATTGAATTGATGCTCTTTGGTTTTTCAACTTGTGATTGGGTGCGCTGGAGCTTTTGACTTTGTATTCCATGGACATTGAAAGTCTGAGACATGTAACATTGACACAGATGTGTAAAATTGACTTACTTTCTACTTATTCTAGAGTAAGACCTGTCAGAGTTGTGTAATAGGCATAAACATATAGTTATCTGTCATATCCTTCCAGAAATCTTTCAATAACGAGACACTGAAGCTCAGAGTTCATGGGCACATGATCCCATGTAAAGAGACCACCTGCTTGCTTTGTATGAGTACTTAATTTTAGATTAAAAATACCAACTGGTTTAATTCAATAACAGTAAGAGTAAAATCTGGCTTGGATTTAGAAATTTAGGCTGTAATTTAAGATTTAAATCTTGAAGATTAAACAAAAAGTAAAGCTCAGCTTTTTAACGAGCTCTAGCAAAAGTAGATTAACATTTTTTACTCTTACTCATGCTTCTTCCTACTTGTAGCATTTCCAGCTATACTTGATTCTGCACCAGACAGTCTGTTTTAAGTGTGATTCGTCTGTTTCTCTTCCCGTGCCCAGTATCACTGAGCAGTCTAAGGATGACATACACTCTAGAGTGCTTGAGATTGTTGAAGAACTTAGGAAAATTTGTAAATACCTTCAATTAAAAATTAAATTAAGGTACAAATTATCTTGTGGATACCCTAGGATTGTTAATTTTCTGTGATATTTGTAAGAAGCAACAAAAAGAGAATTTTGAACTGGTAGCACTCTTGTTCTAAAAGAAGATGCTTAGACAGCAGTAAAAATGACTATGAGATCACTTGAAAAAAAGATGAAAATGAGTTTATACAGTTTAGCTAAATGTTTGTTTTATGACAAGTTGTGATCTGAGGAGAACAGAATGACCTTTCTTCTGGTCTGGAAGCAACAGATGCTGGTAGAAAACTGTGTGGTCTGAGTGACCCATCGTGCATTGAAATAAAGCCAAGGAAGGGAAGATGTCCCAACAGTGAGGTCTCTCAAGACCGTTGAATTACTACAACACCAATATTTGATCGATTTAAGACTCTCGGTGCCAGGCTTCAGGAATCACTTCTACGATACACCTGAGAAGTCCCATTGCTGCCAACAATTGATGTGAAAAGTGGTAAAGGACATAGAATGGATTTCTGCCAGTAAGGTGGGATAACTAGAGCTAAGCTTACAGTTTTCAGCCAGGCTTTGGTTTGCAGCATACCAACTAATTGTTTTGGGCTAAAGATTAATTAATGTATAGCATCCATGCCCTACGAGCAGCAAGCGGCTGGAGGGGGTTTGTTCTCCCCCTCACTGCATTTATTGGCCCCAATGAACGTTCCAGAGAGGAAACCAGATGTGAGCCAGGGATGACTTGAAAGGACAGGTAATTAATATCATCTGCTGTCATGTTCTTATCTCGATGGGCTGATGTCTCCAGCGCTGACCCGGGCTGGGGGGAGGCGCGACCTCCTTCGTACGAGAGAAGAGAGGCCGGAAGGCTCCGGAGCCTCCCCAAGCTCTGCTCCACCTGTGGGGTGCAGGCGTTCGAACTGGGGGGGTGCCCATGAGCACTCCCTTGCTGCAGTCTGTGTTCTAACAGCAAGCTCCTTTAACTGACTTTTTACCAAGAAAAATCATTAAGGGTATTTTCATATGTTGTGTTGCTTCCTCTCCTTAGCTTGCTTTTAATTTATTTTGTAATCAATGTCAAGTGCCTGAGAATTTGTTTGGGGGGGGAGGGAAGAAAACCAGCAGTATTTCCAATAGTTGATATATTAAAAAAAAAAAATCGCCTTTTGCACTTAATTATTTTTGGCATTTTGTCCATCATATTGTAATGAGCTTCTTCAGAGGAAATGGAAACAGCTTGTCTCTTTGAAAGCAGAGATGCAACTATTTTTTGGTGTGTTTGTTATCAAAACACAAGCTGTTTTTCCTTCCTCAGAGGACACCTCGCTGTACAATGGAAGAAACATCAAGAATTAAATTAGACAGCATCAAGTTCACATGAAAGAAAATACATTGCTTTAAACATATTTTTTTTTAAGGGAGAGGGAAGATGCAAGGGTTTAGCAATCTAACTCTTTTCCAGCCTGTGCTACTTTCTCTGTGTTGCTGTGATAGTAAAGAACCAAATGGCAGATTTCACGATAACAGTCTAATTGTGAACAAGAGGCTTGAATTAACTGAAGTCATTTGGGAGGTCTTTGATAATTCCATATATTAGCAGGGTCTGGTACACTTTCTGGTTCCCTGCACATTTCAGAACGTATATCTGACTTTGATCATTTTACTACGTTAAGCATAAATCACAGACTAATTTACTATTTGCTTTGAGTGGTTCTTCATATAAATCTTTGACGGTTTTTCAGAATCAGTGATGGAGTTGATTTTCTAATCCCGTGTACTGGAAAACACCATTTCCAGTGGCAGCAATTAGAGCAGGACCACTAAAAGTGTGGGGTGGAACCTCCGATTGTCAAGGGCTTTAGACCATTTCAAAATCTCAGCTCGTTGGCCACAGCTGTTGGTTTTTATGAGTGTGCACGTACCCAGATGTGATGATTGGGAATATCTTTATAAATGTATAATATCGTTATCTTTCAAAAAGCTACCGCTGTATTTCTTAATATGGCTTGTTTTCATTTTCTTCTAAGCCTCGATTCTAATGTATTTTGATGTGCAAGAGTTGTAGTTACAGGCTTACATTTTGTTCTTCTTAGTTCTGGCTTAAATGAGTGTATTGCATAGACATTAGAGGGTGGAATGATGTAAAATACATTTGCGTACTGAACCTCTGTTTGTAGCACAGCAGAAGTGAAGTGCTGCGTTGTTTTAATGCAATTAGTCAGTTGAAATCTCGTCAAGGACATGTTCATTTAGAGTGCCTTTGCTCTATGCCATCATTTACTTACAGGTCTTTTCATTAAACAAAGAATGAGTTGCTCAAAATAAGAAGTAACTAGGAAAAAAGGTGCAACAAAAATGCCCAGACCTGCTTGTTTACCAATGTGTTAGCAATTATTATTATTATTATATACATAATTTGTTTGCCAAGACAAATTCTGTATTCCAAGCCTACTTGCCTGCTTTACTTATTATTGTCTTGATCTTTTAATAATCACTTTTTTTGCAAATGGTATTTTTGCAATGATTCCCTTTAAGATTTCAGCATAAGGGTAGTATAATAACTAAATAAATGTGTCCTAATTAATTGAGAGTGTATTATTGGAGGTGGTGGAAATAGCAGGCTGCCCCAGAAGGGCATCAGGCTGGATTCCCGGCTGAGATGCTCACGATCTGGGTTCACTTATTCAATCAGAATGCAGTTTTCTTCTATTGGAGCATCGATGAACTGGCATTTCAAGGAAAGCTTGAGAGGTTCAGTGCTTAAATCCCAATAAAACTGGGATCGCCTTAGGTGGTCTTAAGCTTCTTTAGATTATTTGGAAGCACGAGTTGGAGCCGTGAGAGTGAATCCTCCCGGCAAGGGGAGGCAGGTCCTGCATCCGTCGGCCACGGGACAGGCATGGAGCAGAAAAATGAAGAGCTGCTGAAGCTGCTTTAGTTAGGGAGAAGCTGGCTTGTATGTCTGGAAATCAATGAAGTTTATATGTTAGGCCTGAGCTTGATGCTGCGTCTTGGAATAGTTACCTGAGCTTTGGGATCACTTACTATTTCACTTACATTGAAGACATGGAAGGGGGCAATGAGTAGGCAAAGCCTCTATTTCTAAAGGCAATAAGGACCATAATTTCAAAGGTGTTGAGATATTGAAGGTTGTAAATACAAGACCAGGTAGTCAAGATGGTTAGCTACCCAATTCGTGTGGAACCCTGTTGAAATTAATCTATGTTGGAAAGAATTTGGTGGGGCACTTATGAAAATCTGCTGGAAACCCACTTAGAAGCTTCTTGTGCTTTGCAAAGGGCTGCTGGGATGGGCAATATTGACTTAAAGCAGCTTCGGCACGACTGCAGTCGCCAAGGTACACTCGGGTTTGTGGTTTGCTCTTATTAGAAGATAGAGTTATTTACAGGGTTTTATTTACTTTCAGACTGGACAGAGGTTGTGGAAAAATGAGAAGAAAAATTCATAATGAACAAAACACCTGCTGAACCCTGATAGAGAAATGTTTCACTTTCTACATCTCTGACCACACTAATAATAATCCTACAAATAAAATAATAACATTGTGTTTTCAGTTAACACTTTAAAAAGTGAATTTACATATTCCCTTTTCCAAAGTTACTTTTGGGATGATTTTCAACCAAACGGACGCAAATTGGAAAATACTTAACTGGCAGTGAATGGGTATTTTTCACAATAAGAATAGATGATGACAGTAAAAATTCGCTTTTTCTTTCCTCCTTGCAGGTTTTTCCTTTGTAAATGTGTCTTGTTATGTAGTTACATACACCTGTCAATTAATGCATGTCGATTAACTTTGCTCTTTGTGAACAATGAAATTATAGATATTGATGCTTCCTTACTGATCCACAGTTCTTTAAAACTACTGTAGTTAGGTTGATTTTTTTTAAAGAAAATCTCAAATGTGAATACTAGATAAGATATTTTAATGTATTTCTGTGTGTGAGAAGTGCACCTTTAGGATGATGTTTGTGGTTAAGAACCTGAAACCTTCAAAAAACCCATCTATATGTATGTATTTCCATCCATCTAGGTTAGGTTTGCTTCCTTCAGTAATGAGTTTGGTTAGTAGAAAGGTATAAAACACTGTATAAAGAAGGGGAGAGGAGCATATAAGTTAAAAAAATGGAACAGTGCTCCATATTAATATAACGTGTTAGAATGTGACGTATGAATGGTATTAGCCACGTATGTTTTGAAATGTTGTGTTATGAATAGCTGACCACTGCGTAGTTTGGGGCTAGAAAGCGGCACAGAGCGCAAAACTAATTGTGGCATTCAAGACAGATTTCTGGTTTTGTTTTGCTTTTGTGAGAACATTCAAAGAATCTGTGTGGTGCGTCTCAAAATGAAGCGTTTTGTATCAGTGTTGTTCTGGCAGATGAGCCAGTGTTACATAAACTTGTTCCTCAGGAGCTGTTTTCAGCAAAAACAACTTCTGGCGATCTCCAGCTTTTTATCTTTCCTGAAGGGGAACCTAAACTAAGCACATTGAGACCTTAAACCGAGCTTCTGATTCTTGTCTTTGGTCACCCCTGAGCTCTTACCGAGTATCTGAGCTGTTGTCTCTGTTACTTTAGCATAGACCCAATTTATCAATGACAGTGGTTTTGAGGCCCAATATCCAGAAGTAAGAACCAGCATTAGATTTTTGCATACTCCGTGCTGTTTTATTTGGCCTTAAGACTGTTTTCCATCGATTAGGCGATATTACACTCTTTCTTCTGGGTACGCACACAGAAAACGTCTACATGAATCCTGACTGAACGTTACACTTTAACATAGATTGTCTCCACAGTCCCAGAGCTGCCTGGGAAAAGCGTCTTTCATGGCCGACTGTTAAGCAAAAGCATCTTTGTTTTCTGTAAAAGCACCCCTGAGATCTGTATTATGCTAACAGTAATGGAGGAGCTTTCTTTTTGCCAGTAATAATGCTATCAGCATCTTAATTGCATGAGCTAGGTTTTTAAAAATGTAAGGAAGTAGCACAGCTAATGAATATTTGGAGGCTTTGCTTCAGAAGCAGAGAAGATCCTGTAAATGGCAGCAGTTGGGTGCTTTCCTAATTGGTCTTATTAAAATCTGCATGTTTTGAGGAGAGCGCTTTGCAGGTGGTCTGTTCACACTGCAGCTCTCGGGTGCATCCTTTTCATGTTTGGCAAGTCTAATGCTCAGGAAAAACTGGGCTGTGAACCGTAGTTCACGTGTATCAGCACTGATATCCTGGGATGGAGCTTTTTCAGAATCATTCTTAGGACCCTGTCGTTTTTTTTCCTGTGTTTCCTCTTGCACTCGACGTGGCTCTTGATTGCTGAAGAGATTTGCCTCAAGCACTAAGTACTTGGGTTTGGGATGCTCTTCAGTTCAGGGTTTTTATTGTTTTTCATATCCATTTGCCCCTCTGCCTTCTCAGTATTTTACTTTTAGGCCAGTTTTACAGTCTGTTCAGAACTGTGCCTTCTGATTCCTGAGTGTTCTGGGCTGTTCTTCACTTTATTTCACTGGTTCAGACATAGAGTGGCTTCAGTTGATTATCTGTTGGTTTTATCAATTCGATTAAGAATAACATTCTCCTGCCCTCCCTCCCCTAGTTGTTAAAGACAATAAATCATCATAAAGTTCTGAGGCTTCCAGATGGAGGGGGACTGGGTGGCTGAGGTAACTGGTGCTATTAAAGGGCCTTTGGTGAAATACAAATATTTCCTGCTGAAGTGATTTAGTGATGAGCTGCCACTTGGGTTCTTCTCTCCTTGTAGTTGTTTTCTCTCTAGTAATTATCTTTATGTATAGTGGTGCCACCTCTGTTGAATTTCAGGTTGTTGGTTTTTAGACTTCCACTTTATCAGTTTTGATTGTAACTCTTCTTTCCAGAATTTTTGTGCCTTTTTTTTTCCTCCTATCTTGCAAGTAAGTTGAAAATAATCAGTAGAACTAAGCAGAAGCTAATAGACTTCGTGGTAACCTTTGGATTGATAAGGCATTGATGATAAGTCACCTTTGGTCGTGGTATTTCTACGGTCTGGTCTGCAGGTCCATCCCTTTCGTTCCATGTTTGTTGGTTCGGCAGTGGGGCCATAGCCCTCAAGAACTTGAGTCCTCGCTGTGGATAAAGATCCCGGTGTTGAAAAAATGCAGAGGCAGCAGGAGGAATCTGACACTGCTCACAGGCAAAGCTCATACAGGTACATGAGGAATCAGCACAACAGCCCTTCAGTTACACGCACTGTCCCTGCATCCCTTTGTTTGGCTGATGTTTGTTCTTTGACTGTTGCGGCACTAATAGCCATATTGCTGCCCACATCGTAGTTGTCACCGCAGGAACTCCTCTGTTAGTGCCAGCATCTTCTGCAACCCCTCGTTTGTGTTTTAATAGCGTTGTTCTTACCCTTACCAGGACACAGCAGTTGCGGTATCAGGGTGTCCTTGTACCTATGGAACTGATTACCTTGATGTTGTTCTTTGGAGGGTAGAAAACCGATCCTTTTGACACCTTTGCCAATGAGTAATTCAGATGACTAAAATCGTGCACATTTAAAGAAAAGGCTGCATGTGTTCAAAGAGAGCGAGAGAAAATCCTGACAGTGGAGTCCAGTGTGCAGAGAGGGGGCTGAACATCCGACACAAAACCGTGTGAAACCGGGGGGGAGAAAACCTGGTGGGGACCTGGCAAAGCCTGGGTTCTGATGGGGATGCGAACAAGTGGGCTCCACCTGCACAAGTGTCTGCTTTTCCATGGAATGTTATGGGAACCCATTCAAATAACTGAAGTCTCAGGATCCCCTTAGCCTTGCAATCCTTTTACGCTACATTCTAGGAGCAAGCAGTAAAGTGATCTTGTTCAATTTTCCTTCCTCCTTGTTATTGTTTCCTGCCTTGCTTTGTGTGTGAGTGAAACTATTCACAAGGGAATCGTATTTACAGTCTCTCCTGAAGGAGTTCACAGAGGAGTGTTTATAAGAATCTTTACTCGAGTAACAGGTTTTTTGTAATTAAAACAATTTTTTTCAGATTGAAACCCTTAAAGATTTTTGTGCACATGAAGCATTTAACAATAAACCCAGCATTTCCCTTTTACTCACTCTCCCGTGCACAGACTCCCTTTCTTTCTCCAACTTTCAGTTATAGTATTTATTAATGATACAGTGGAGTTCTGTAAGATATTTTGAGCACAAAAGCCTGTGTTCAGCAAATTGCTGTGACTAATACCGTATCCAGTTACCTGAACATTGGAGGTATATTTTGTTGCATTGCCAAAGAAAGCATCTAATAATGCTTCTAAGAACTGTAACTGTAGGATATAAAATGTGTGGTGTATGTCTGTTCTTGGCAATAACTTTAGAGTGAAAACCAGATATTAAGAAAATACGTATCACTTATTCTATGTCTGTGCCTGTTGTTTTTTCACCACAGGTTTGCAGTTCTTTCGTTGCAGTAAAATTCTGTAAGTTCTGTTATAAAGCGATTAGCTGTTATGTAATCATTCAAAGAGTACTGAAATATAGTTGAAACTTCCCATGATGTTTTAGATTGTTAAATACTGAGAGTGATGGGAATAACAACCAAATAAGTTAGTATTACTGCATATTTATGTAGTGTAACTGTATTAGAGTCTGAGTATTGGATGAACCTTTATAGCACAATGTGGCTTGATCTGGTATTTAAAATTAGTGTTGCTTACACGTGATTGAAAGGGTGCCTTTGTGAGAGGTGTTTCTGCTTCAGTCACAACTTTTGCTTGTCCATGGATTCATCATATGGCTCCTTGGAATCAGCTTACTGCTCTGTGAAATGACAGTGATGATAACTACAGCCAGGGATGCGTTTATCCCACAGGATAAACATTTGTGGCAGGCTGAGATTTAAGTGGCAAAGGGAAATGCATTTAGCAAAGAGCCCAACTCGGGGGCAAATAGATTTGGATTACTTTGCAGAAACCCTAAGTAGACCTTTCGGATTATAAGGAAAACTAGTACCAGCAGTGCTTAATGTGTCTGCAGGATTACACTGTACTTATAAAACAAAGGTGACACTTTCTAAGTTCATGAATGTCCTGGTTTTGTTAAAAGTTAAGACCACAATAACAGGACTTTATACCACATGGGACCCCAGTGTTTGGTTATAACAAGAAAACTTTCCAAAGCTTTCTACCCGAGATTTGTAGACAACCGAGAGTCTTACACGGTGTTTAAAGTCAAGATGGAGCAGCAGGCCCTGTGGTGGAGGAGCAGCAGAGCACTGATACCCCTGGCAGAGGGATGTTCTGTCGGAGGTGCTGCTGACCCCTGCGTGGGTTGGGACAGTCCCAGCACAGAGACAGGCTGGGAGTGGATGGAGAGCAGCCCTGAGGAGGAGGATTTGGGGCTGTTGGTTGATGAGGAGCTCAACATGACCTGGCAATGTGTGACTGCAGCCCGGAAGGCCAGTTGTATCCTGAGCTGCGTAAACAGGAGCGTGGGCAGCAGGGGGTGATTCCACTCTGGTGAGACCCCCTGCGCAGTGCTGGTCCAGCTCTGGGTGCTCAGCACAGGACACACATGGACCTGCTGCAGAGGGGCCAGAGGAGCCACAGAAATGACCCGAGGCTGGAACAGCTCTGCTGGGAGGACAGGCTGAGAGAGCTGGGGTGTTCAGCTGCAGAAGAGAAGCTCCGGGGAGACCTTAGAGCAGCCTCCAGTACCTAAAGGGACCTACAGGAAAGATGGAGAGGGACTTTTTACAAGGGTGTGTAGTGATAGGACAAGGAGTAATGGCTTTAAACTGAAAGAGGGAAGATTCAAAGTAGATACAAGGAGGAAATGTTTTACAGTGAGTGTGGTGATTCACTGCAACGTGTTGCCCAGAGAGGTGATGGCTGAACCATCCCTGGAGACATCCCAGGCCAGGCTGGACGGGGCTCTGAGCAACCTGAGCTGGTGAAGATGTCCCTGCTCATGGCAGGGGGGGCACTGGGGGAGCTGGGAAGGGCCCTTCAACCCAAACCATCTGTGAAATGATAGCAATTGGCATGCGTTAAGTGAATCAGAGGCAACACCAGTTGAAAGACAGCAGTACAAAATCACATCATCAGTTATCCTTTAAGACTAAATGAAAAGTCACCAAGCAAAGATAAAAAAAGCAATATTACCGCTGGGATTTATTTTTTTCCTCCAAACCAACCCCAAGCAGCAGTGGTGCCACGTGCCAGAGTGTGCACAATATAGAGGTGCATCAGCCCAAAGCTTTGGAACAGGGTCAGCTCTACCTTTCTGTATGGATGGGTTTTCATGTGCCCAAAGAACAATAGGACTTCTGATCAAAGTTTAAATCATTCAGAAGGATCGATACTTTTGAAGGAGATAACTAAAAATGTGCAACTGGCTTTGGTTGCTTTTGTGTTGAGATCAAGATGAACTCTGTTTGACAGCTCCCAGTACAAGCTGTCAGATACTCACATTTCTGACCGCTTTAGGTGTGCTTCCCATAAACCAAACATACCATCCCCATTAGTTTGTGTTGGGTGCCTTTTCTGTCAAGTGCCAGATTATCATTTGCTTTTAGTGGTTCAACAAAATCTTCTGCGGAGAAATGTTTTTGTCCCTAGGATATCCCCCTCATCCTGTGTCACTTCAGTGGCATTTATATATAAAATTGTTTCTATTTTCTGTCTTAGATTGCAAATACCACACATTTCCAGAGCAATTTTCGAGACCAGTTATCCTGAATTTTTTGTCTTCTTGAGCCAAACAAATTTGCAAGTGTTAACATTTACCTTTGTAATGCGATACACCGACATAGTGTTTTATCCCCCGAGTGTCTATTTAATCTGTATAGTGAAATTGTACATACATCTATGCTGTAGCCAGAGAATATTGTATTGCTTGCCTGTCTTTTGTTATATTTCCAACAAAAACAAATTATACTCTGTCATTTGAATGAGATGACACAATCTGTAGCCAACTCATGTTGTTTATTTGTTCTTTGTAATCTTAGACCTAAATGGATAAGGAATATAGTTTTTGAAAAATAATGTAGTTTAGCATGTAACCTTTTATCCTCTTGCTTAAGATACTTGTGTAGCTGGGACAAACATTCTTTGCTTTCTGGTATTCAAACTTACATATTAGATATTGCCTTTTTCTATGTATTGCTAAGCTTTCTCCTTTTGTGTTTCTGCTCCCTTTTCTCATTTTCTTCCTTCTTCTCCTTTTCCTGTTTCCCTTCTTTTCTCCCACTGAGCAAGTGGTGCCAACAAACATGAAGTGCAGAATTAGGTTGCATAAACAGTAAGTCAATCAAAATCCCCTGCAGGAAAAGTAAATCTGGTCAAGATGTCACCCATTCCCCAATTTTGAATCTGCCGGCTCTGCCAGATTTGTATTGCAGAGTTTATTTTTTCCCTTGGTTTTTGTGACTGTTGAACTGCAGGAAAAGATGGGGCTGACTGATTTGTGTACATGCGAAGGACCCAGGCAGGGTTTAATTCCAAACTCAGTGTGTGAGATCTTACCTGTTGTATCTGTTGCACCTTCTCATGGCGCTTGTGGGTGTCTGGCCCAGGTAAAACACGTTGACCATTCTCTCCTCAGTCACTGATTTAAACGTTACTTGATATAAACCTCAGTCTAAGCCACTGACTTGTGATCAGGGCCTCTTCGTTACCTATGAGGAGCTCAGCACGAATTGCTGCTTTCTCTGTTCTTGATGTTTTCCACATTTCCCACCATGAAAAGAGCTTCATCTGCATCCTTTCCCTTATATGCTATTAAATGACTCTGGTAAATCTCTCTTTAAGAGACTTTATGCCAGAATAAATTTAATTGTATAAAATCTCCTAGAGGTTCTTCCTGTGCTAGTTTTTCAATGGTTCTGGCTTGGTTATCCTGTTTCTGAATTGGACTATTCTACAGTAGAAACACCCAAAAATGTTAACTGATGCTGAAGTATTAAGGGATTAAAAAAGACATTGATATTCTATGTTACATAGCTGGTTTACTATTGTATTCCATACTTCAGAGCTGGTTTACTGTTATTAACAATCCTCAATTTGCAGTTGGAAAGTCCCGTGTCCTATTACACTGTTTGTGCAATTCACATTCAAATAGCCTATAAGTGACAGTTTGTAGCAAGGGAGCTATAACTTGGTGCTGAAGTTGCAGTCAAAACATGTGTTTCCAATGTAACCATTGCAGGAAAGCGAAGTAAGACAAGTTACTTAATTCATCTTCATAGGTGGTGCTTTATAAATGGAAATTGCATGGCCTAATTGACATGGAAGAACCATTTTACACGTGGGTGGGATGATCTCTTCTATAATGAAGTGATGCATCTCTTCTGGTAATTCATAGCTAAATGGCTTCACCTCAGCTTTCAAAGGCACATGTAATTTGATTTTAATTCACAAGGAATATGTGCAGTTCTTTGAAAGGTGGAACTGTTTCTGAGTCATCCACATCTTGGCACAGAAATACAGGCACTTCAGTCCGGTGCAAAGTAAGAGCTGTTGGTGAATGAAGAAAAGAAGAGCATCATCTTCTTGGTGTGTTGAGGTGTTTCCATCCCCGGGCTGGTGCAGCACCCAGGGCTGGAGATGAGCTGGGGCTGCTTTATGGGGTGATGGCAACAGCAGACACTGAAGCACCAGAAATATTTGACACACTTTGGATACGAGACACCCCACAAAGCTCATAAAATCGTGAATTAAATTCTGTCAGTACGGTATCTTGTGTCTGTGCTTTGGGTTCCACTGTTGGGGCAGGTACAGAATACAAAAAACCCCTGATGTGCGACATTTAATCTTCTTGTTATTTAATTTCACATACAAACGTACAATGCGATACAACAAATATTAAATGTTTATACTAAAACACATGAATTCAAACCCCCATTTATTTTATCAGTTACTTAAGCTTATTTGATCATAAGGGACAGGGAGACCAAACAGCTATAAAAGAGCTCCATTTTCTATCAACTGAACCAAATCCTCCTTTGATCTGTTAATCCCAAGTTTATAAGGTTAGGCGATAAGCAAGCGTAACTAAATTCCTTTTTCTTTTTGTCCACCTAATAGTCTATGAAGCAAAGCAAACATAATAAGCTTCTTTGCTGCTTTTCAGCCTCTTCTTGCTGAATAATTCAAAAAGTGCATTACAGGTTTTATGAGTACAACTGTACACACAAGCGATGTCCCATGATTATTTTTTTGCGTGCCTCAAATTTGCATATATTATATTTATATCTTGCATTGGTGCCACAGAAGCTGCCTGCCCCCTCGCTCTTGGCTTTTCCGGAGGTCTTTGATGCTTGCTGGAGGAGAAGGCTTCTTTTGTCCCTGATAGCCCCGAGGCAGATCTAGGTTAGCAGGAAAGGTTTCAGGCTTGTGAAATGTCACAGTAATGGCTGTCTCTCTGCATTGAAATCCCGGCCTTCTGCTTTAGAGGAAAATGAATCGCATTCCCAGCAAGGGAAGGAGAGCTTTTGTTGGAGGAGACTGCTAGTCTGCTGCTTAAGAAGGGGATTTAATTTTCCCCTCCAGGCTTTTTGGCCAGCCCACTCCGCTTGCCCTGGTGGAACTCCAATATCACAGCAAAGAGAAAGAGCGACCAGCCATTAATCGGACCTGTTTTGCGTTGGGTGGACGGAGCATTTAAAATACTGTATGAATTCAGGCAGGAATAGGTGGACAAAGCGCAAATGTGTAGCATTTTACTCTTGCGTTTTGGAGAAGCGTTTCTTGGTTCATTCCCGTTCGTTGTCGCTGAGCTGGTGTCGCACATGCTGCTTGTTGTTACCCCCTCCTCAAAACTTACAGTGCGCAAAGAATTAAATGGAGGATTTATATCGTCTACAAAGTGCCCGCTTTTCATTTCTCATGCAAGTGGGTGGATTACTCCAGATAAAAACGTAAGAACTGCAATATTAGCTCTGCAAGCAGAAGAACCTTATTGAAAGAATTCATTATACTGCTGGTTCATATTTATGTTTATCTGTTTCATCAAGTATGGTTGATTAAATAGCTATTGTTGCATACATAATTAAATGTTTCTCTAGCTAAATATACACTTAGACTTCGTATTTAATTACATTGGTATATAGAGAATGAAACTTTTTTAACTAAATGAAAATAGATTCATTATTCTGTCAAATACGATTTTGGTAGAAAGCAGAATTAAAGGGGTTTCCTATTAGAAACATCATTAGCACATCTGCTGGGGATGAGTTAGAAAAAGTTTATCAAGAAGTTTTGCATTCGATACCAATTTATTAAAACAGGCTGATGCTGTTGTTAGGCTGTGAATTGACCTGATTGCTTCTAGTTCCCAGGTCCTTCGAGTTCCTTGGGCTGGTAGATGTCATAGTTCCATTCAAAACTGGTATTTTTATGTTATATGAGGAAAAGTACGTTATTTATTCTGCTTTTTCAGTCATATACCTTTGGTTGAACTTGACATTGAAGTGGCCGCCTTACGTTGGAGCCTGTGTCTGGGAAGATGCCCCCATGTGGCCTTGGTGCACGTGTTTTCCTGGCGGGGAAAGCGAGACATCCCGAGATTATTTTCAGTTACTAAAGGCATTGTTCCTTGACCTTGCTAGTCCACACAGGAGGCACGCAGTGTCTGTCTAAATGATGATAAAATGGGCAGCCGTGTGGTTAAGATTGTTGAGATTCAGAGAGTTGGTCCCTAGCTCTCCTGTGCTGCACTTGGGTCGGCTTTGGCATTAATGTGTTGGTTCCCTAACCCTAAAAACCCAGGGTTAATGGCTTCTTAATCTCCATGGAGTTCTGTTTTCTGGATATATTGTGAAAGAAGTAGATTTAAGGAGGAATTTAGGTGAATTTAGAGAGGTAACCTTGTTTTCCACCTGAAAGGTTTCATATTAAGCCACACTCTCTAAACACAGAGGCCAGAAATTTGCTAGAAAAGAAAGAATGATTCAGATGATTCCAAACCCTAAGGTTTTAAGGAAAGTATCTACAATAATGAAACTCTCAAAGACACATTTGGCATTATTTTTCTCATTTGTGTGCAGATTTCTTGTTGAAGAAAACAGAATGAGAGGTGAGTTGTCCCCTTTTAACACTGCAGTCCTGTGAGCCATTTGACCGGGAATGCTGATTCATTTTAATGGAGTGTGGTAATTCAACGTTCTCTCAGCTCTCCTGAATGAACAGAACTCAGCGTGTGTCTCCTGAGGTTTGTGTTCCCTCCCCAATAGGTCCTTCCCGTCTTATTTTAAAATATTAAATAAAAATAACGAAAATACGATCTTAAAAGAAGTTTGTAGATCATCTGTACGGGAGTTTTCTGATCCTTGACAATTACAGAATTTCAAACTTACCTGAGAAATGTTGCTGCTTCAGAAAAACTGAATTTTGGGCCTTCCACACAATAAGATTTTGGTTTTTGATGGGCAAAAAAACCTTGCATTTTCTCTCTACCTTTTTCAACTTCTACATGGATGTGCATGGGGCTTGACTGCAGTGAACCCACCATCCCTAGAGAGCTCCCAGTCCATCGCGTTCACATTATGATTTTTACAGCTCTATGAGATATGGCAAATGGTCTTTTTGAGAGTGAAAACACAGCGAGACCTTCATGCCAAAGGCATCAATGACAGGACGGGGAAGGCACATCCAAACCCTCCCATCTTGCCTACAAGAACATCTCCCCTTCCCTCTGTTCTTCTCCATCACGTGCTGGGGACCAAGTGACGTTCAGCCAAATGAAGGACGTTTTCCCCCTCGCTCTTCTCTTGCACTATGCAAATCTGGTGTTTTTTCCTCTCTTTTCTTGCACAGCTTGATATGTGATTGGTTCTCTCTTTCAACACAAATGACTGAGAGAGATTTTTCTATTTATATTCGATATCTGTGCCTTGCTTCGCAAACACAGAGGGAAAACAATATAGTTCTGCCTGTAGGAGGTTGAATTTGTAAATATATATTAGTTTGGAAATACAATGAGGGATAATAAAATATTCAAAAAGCAGCCCGCTCTTGTGGGATATTATTCTGCACAGCCAGGGAGCAGATTAATGACACTACACAGGGAAAAAAAATAAGATATGCACCATAAAATATGGATCGGAGTAGCAATGTGGAAGGTAAAATTCTGGTCCTGGCAGCCTGTGAAATGTATGTTTTTACAAAGTTTGTCAGCTTTTAATAGCGACATTCAAAAGCAGTTATTTAATTAGGAGGTCGCATTTCTAGCCCAGGCAGCTGAGGACCAGGAACGAGTGCTCTGTTCTAGTGGAGGGGTATTGTCCTCCTGGAGAACATCCGGGCCTATTAAGTCCAGCTTGGGTGGATTTTGAAGGTGCGTTTTCAGTTTTTTTGCAGGAAAAGTGTTCTGTGAAACACACTGTCCAGAGCATGTGGCAAAGAAGGTTGTTATATTTGTTGTATTTGTCTTAATTTCCATTTCATACTGCAGAACCTAAGCTACAAGCTTGAAGTGTTAAGCTCGTGCTGCTGCCTTTTGTCTTGGATTTGCACAGGACAATTTCCAATGTATGATGAAGATGGGGAGTGTGGTGGTCATTTGGACAGGATGAATGCTGAAGACGAGAAAAAGAAAGGTTTAGGACTTATCCAGGTCGTGTTCAAAGTACATTTTCAGGTTGGATGGAATTGGGCACAGGGCTCCCCTTCTGAATTCTTCAGCCCAGCTTGAATTTGAACACTAGAGGCAATGAGATGTGGCATTTGCAATATCTATTTATAAATATAGGTGTGTATGGATATATGCACAAACATACAGAAATATACATAAGCACACAACTATTATAATTATTTTATTTCGTAAGAGTTATATACAGCGCTAGAAGCAGGTAATACATTTTAATAAATCTTTCCTTACACATTTCTGTAATTGAGCAGCTGTCTTAAACATTGTAATCATGAAGCATTTCAGTTTAGTTGATGTATTTTTCAAGGCGTATGTAGATTTTGGAACTATATATTGTTACTTTTGAACAATTTTCAAACAGTTTTATTTGGGGAAGACTTTTTAATGATGGATGATTTTAGCATCATGTTATCACAGTCCTCTAAGTCTCACAAAGTCGCAACATTTCAAAGCATAAACCCAAGCTGCTTTTTGCCGTCCTTTTGAAATGGTTTCTTCTGTTCTCATAGTGACTCGCCTTCCTCTTCCTTCTTCTGAATACATTTCCTCTGTGCTGCTCTATCAAAGAATTCTTTTTGCTGATTGTTTATATGTTTGAAGATATTTAAAGAGGAAGTCGGAACTGTGTGCGCATAATTAAAGACCTACCCATGGACTCGCGCTTTTGAACTTGGGTTCCGCTGACGGGCAGGCGGAAGCTGTTTTCTCACGCCACGTAACGATGAGATCAAAATGAGATTGGCTTGATTACAACTAGGTAAGCATGGTTGTCAACCTGAAGCTGTCTAGTGCGTGGCTTCTGGATAATCTCTGGGAGTTGGGAATATATTTGTATCGCAGTTCAAAGGAAGCAGATATAATCCGTGATTTGAGACATTGCTGCAAGCCACAGTTCAATCAGATAGTGCTGAATCTTGGAGAGCTGCTCAAAAGTGCTCAGCAGCATCAGGATGGGGTTCTGGGAAGTGCCAATGCTCATCCTGCTGTCCCCAGGTCCCTTTCCCCTACACTGCTCTCCAACAGCTCGTTCCCCAATTTACACTGGAACCTGGGGTTGAGGATGGTGGGAAATGATTCTGAAAAAGGTTGACTAATTATATGTTAGTTCTGTGAGCACCTGCCTGTTTGCAGAACTGGAGGTCAGTGCTAAAGCTACTTTAATTGGCCTAAAGGAACTAATGTCAGGATCCCAGCAACAGCAAACGTGTTTTACACAAAAGATGATCAGCTGAGCAAAAATTATTCCATGGAGCAATATGTTTAGGAAAAAAAAAGAGGCTAAACTTGATAACTAATGGAAAACAAGCCTCAGTTAGTACAGTGATGCTGTAATACAGATATTCATAGTAATAATTTAGAGATAAAGTCAGGAAGAGAAGCAGGTTCCTGAGTTTTATGAAGACTGTCTTGTATAGTTAAAGTGAGTAGGCAAGGCTATGTCTATAAAGTAATTAGACACAGGTATTTATAAAGTATCCTGCATGATATTCAAGGATTAACTGGCCTAAATTTTCACTATTAGCAAATCCATAAAGACTTTTCTCTGATTTTAAAAATAGTTCAGATTCCTCCAGGTGACTTTCCAGTCCATTGTACGGGTGCTAACACACGGGGTTTTGCATTTGGGGGTTGGTGTTTGAGATGCTCTGTGTGTTTTCTTTCCACCTGTTTCTTTATTTTGGCCTCTCCATTTCTTTGCCTTTTGTTCGTATAGCAACAGTGAGCTACGCTAGAGAGAACTACAGCTTGTACAGAATAAATACAACAGGCCGACCACTTTCCGATTGAAAGGTGAGAAAATCTCAATTCCATAGCATACAAGAGTGGCCAAAATGGAAATCCTGCTGGGCAACATATGCATTTTTATGGCTTATTGTCCACCTCCTTTATTCTATACACAAATGGATGGAAGAAGAAGACAGGATTAAAAGATTAGTTATGTCAGTTCCTTTTGGTTCCACTATTTTACTGCTGGGTTATTAAATCAAGTTACTGACCAAACGTCTAGTTTCGCCTTCCTGTGAAGGGTGTTTGTTCACGCCTACAATTGATTTTCACACTTTAATCAAAGGCTTTTCAAATCTTTCAATAGCAAACTCAGGTATGTTTCACGGGCTTAAAAAAATATAGAATAAAATGAAAAACTTGTGCATTCTAGTCGTGCAACACAGCTAACTTGTTTACTTTAATATCCATGTCTCTATATCAGAAAAGCCTTTTTCCCCCTGGGTGTTTTGGGAGAACACTGCCAAAATTTGGCTGTGAAAGGGCCAGAATTATAGAATATCCTGGATTGGGAGGATCAGAGTCCAACTCATAATAAATTACATATTTAAATAAGCCTATCCTGTGGCATGATACAGCAAAGCCAAGCTAATGACAAAGTATATGCTAATTCAAGTGAAGCAGGAGTGGTGTATTTGCTGAGCTTACCTTCGGCAATGGGAGCACCCAGTGTCGTGGCTGCTGCGCTACATCCTGAAAATATATCCTGAAATATGTTTGACAACGTGAGAACTCCTTCATTTCCAATGGGACGGGTGACAACAATCCCTGGAGCGTGGTGTCCGTGTTTCACCAGCAGCTTATAGCCACAGTAACACTGACAGACCGTAATGTAATAAAAGCCCTGAAGCATCTCTTTGCATGAGTGTGGGGGGTTTGTGGATGCAGGTGATGCTCAGAAAGCTTACTTTGGAATTACGAGGTCGCTAAAAATGTGTCCCATTTTAATGTTAATATTTTAGAAGTTTACTAACTTGCACCATCTATTGTAAGGCTTTGATCTTGTAAGTAGTGGCACTGCGCACAGCAGGAGCATTTGATTTAGGGTAAGTGCATACAGTGACTGCCACAAAACTCCGGTGAAATTAAACAAGCAGCTGAGGGCTCTGTATTCTTAGAAATCTTGAGCTTCTTGTAT
This sequence comes from Patagioenas fasciata, assembly GCF_037038585.1. Lineage (NCBI taxonomy): Eukaryota > Metazoa > Chordata > Aves > Columbiformes > Columbidae > Patagioenas > Patagioenas fasciata. The sequence continues at coordinate 5,246,607 of NC_092532.1, forward strand.
ACCTCTCATTCTCAGCAATATTCGGTAGGAAATGAATATGGAGCGAGCAGGGGAAAGGGCTGTATGTAGTAAATCTGCAGGCTCAGCTGACAGAGGAGCCGCCTGCTCGCACACACACGTTGTGTTTGCAGCGGGGCCGCCCCTCGGTTCTTTCCCAAATGTGCAGGGCGTTTCTTACCTTGTCTGCTTTTCTCATCACCTCTTAACCCATCTGCACCTGCCACTCTCTATCCCTGCATGGTGTAAGAGCCATTTCGAGAGGGTAATTTCTGACCGCTTCCCTCCTCCCTTTGCCAACGCTTATTTGGCTTTCTTGGTTACACCACTTACTGCAGCATTCACAAAGGCAAAGCAATTAAGTCAAAGAGCCAAGCACAAGCTGTATGCTAGAAAAGCTGCTGTTATTTGCAATCACTTCGTTTGCTGAAACTAGACATTCAAATCTCTATAGACCTTTGCTGCAAATGGTATTGTTGGACCTTTACGCTTGGCTTATTGAGTGGTTTTAAATGGCTTCTCTGCATTCGGCGAGCAGGCTGCCTCTGTTGGAATTCAGCAGCAGGACTTTGTCAGCCTAAAGAGAATTACTCCAAGGACTACAGTACGATAGTCGTTTATCTGCACTGCTACTGTATGGGATTGCAGATTGTTTTATATCTTCCTACCACAGAAGTGGCTGCTTTGCTTTCTCATTATTTTATCCCTTTGCTTATAGGCATGATAGGAAATGAGGGTATTTTACTTACAGCTAGTGCTGATTGTTATTTTTATTCACAAAAGACGAAGACTGACAAGTTATTAAACTTATTCTCTTCAGTGAAGAAGATAATCATCGCTTCATCATTTTTCGTGACTAAGATTCTCCATTTGCTTTGCAGAATTACCATAGTTGAAGCAGGGACTGTATTTGGTGCCTTAAATTAGCGCGACCATTAAGGAGATTCAGATCAATGACTGCTGATATAGATATGATGTGTTTAGTACTATTTTTATTCTCATGGAAATGAGTTATTTTTCCACACAGTGCCCACATATAAGCTAAACCTAATTCCATGCTGACATATGAATAGTTGTTCATTACTATAATGTTCGCAGGAAAAGCACTTTGTCTTTTTGCAGTGGCACACGGCTGGAAGTTTAGGATACAAAACTGCAGCTCTTGAATAGCTTGTATTAAATGAGCTTTTTTCAGCTGCTATTTGCAGTATTGTGAATAATCTTGTAGTATGAATAGAAATACTCCTCTGCTGGAGTTATCATTAGCTAATGCTTTCTGTATATTAACATTTAGAAAATGAAATTACATCAACATCTACGGCTCAGGTGCTCCATTAACTAACTTGATTCTCGTTGTTCGGTGCAGTTTGGCTTTTATTCAATCCCGTTTACAAAACTGAAGGGTCATTTGAACACCAATATCATTTCACGTGTTATAGGAAGTACCTACTAGAATATCCCTGCCAGCAAGACTGAAATGAGGAGTAACCTTGTACATCAAACCCTCCCGATGAGCACAGTGCATTGAACCCTTTACTGTTTGAATTTTTAAATTGTTGTCTTAGTGATTTATTTTCTCAAAATTGGCAACCACCAGCAAGACAAAAAGCAACCCCGCACAACCCTTACCTAGTCACAAACCCTGCTCTAATTGTACAGTATCCTTGTGTTTTTGCTAAGCTTTACGGTAAAACGCTTTTATTTGTGTGTTTCTCTCATTTAAATTTCTTGTCGCTTATTAGATTTTTCAGTGTAAAGTACTGGTTGTTGTTTTGTTTCCTGTTTTGTTCGTGTATTTTGGGCTCTCCGGTGTATCACCTGATGTGAGCAAGCTTTTATTTTCCTTTGCTTGTCATCTTCTTGCTGGTTTAAGCTTTTCTTTTACTCTGGCACGACAACAAATGAGGCAAAAGTCCTGCCATATTAAAAATGAAATTGCCATTCAAAAGGAAATTCAGAGAATAAGTCAAGTTATGGCACCTTACTGAAAACTTCAGAGGTCTAGATGCAGATATTTACAAATTTAGGGTCTGGTTAACAAAGATCACTCAGATAAACCAGGGGGATTATTCCCATGATTAAATCCTTATCAACATGGGTGAAGGATCAAAATGAACTCGGCGTAACTGGACCACAAATTTGTTATGGCTGATGTATTTTATGGAATGCACCCACAACCGATGCTAAAATAAAAAAAATGAATGACCACAGTGACCGTTCTCTTAAAAAGGGAAGAAAGTGGGGTTGTTTTGATCCATCCTACAAGTTTAAAGCATGTTTTTGCTTTGCAGTCCTGTAAAAATAGAACAGCGTAGAAACAACAAAGCTACCACACAGAAATAAGAAGGAAGGCGACGTGCCCCCAGACCAAATGATTTTATAAGAAACAGATTTGAAATCGTACTGGATAAGCACGTTTACAATAGAGGAAACGATGGCAATTTACTTTTGTGGATGGTGAAGAAATATCCCTGATTTCCCTGCCATCACAAAACTGGTCTCAGTAAGGTTTTGACATGGCCCATTGCTGTAGTGGCTGTTGTTTGGATATTTCAGATGACTGCTTTGAATTTCTAATATTTTCCTTGTGTTAAGCTTTTGCAAATGAAGAGCATCATTTCTTTCGAGCCAGTAAAAAATACCACTAAATCCTTGCCTAACCATCAGCACATAGACCACATCCTTTGTCATACGGGCTGTCGGTTGGTCAAAGAATTGTGGTGTTTCGGCGATCCATGACCATGTTTGAGTGGTATTTAGACTTTTAAAGATAAAAGCAATTACACAAAGGATCCAAGCAAAGTTTCATCTCTGTCTAGACAAGTGATCCCCAAATGATCTGTGTTCTGCTTGGAATCTTTGACCCAATCTATGAATATTACACTGGGATAATATTTGTATTCTGTTTAAGCAGAATGGTGTCAGTATCAGACATGTTGTGAGGTTGAGTTTCTTCGAGAATTCTTAGAGAATCATACAGCAGGTTTGCTGCTTTTTTTGTTTTTCTTTGATGTAGAAAAGGAACAAAAAAAAAGGTTAGAACCTAATTTGGTGTTGGTTGGTTGGTTTTTCCCCCATGCTGGTATGAAATTGAAGAAGGCTAAATATCTTCACTTAGTACGTGCAAGTATTTGGATGGGGATGATGGATCAGGTTAGTTTGCTGATGTTTTGTCCAGCAGCGTGTGATCGAAAGCACATTGCCACTGCTACCTGGAGAAAACCATGGTCCAGCTTAACAAACCCTTATAGTTCCATCTCCCATCCGCTAATTCTCTGTGTGTTGGAGCAGTTGGTAAGATGTGGAACCTGCTGTTGTGAACCTGCAGCTGGAGTGAACTGGTGGAACTGATTTAGCGTGGCAGCCCCGTCTGCCTTTGTGGAGACGCATCTACAAATAGAGGAAGGACCTGGAGATGGGAATAAGTAGATTTTATTCCAGCTTTTGGAGCATCTGTGGAGGAACGTTTTGGGGCTTGACTTACATGACGAGTGGTGATGCAGAATGGGGGAACCAACCGGGATGGAAACGATTCTTTTCTGTGGTTAAGCCATAGGTGCTTTCCTGTTACACTGAGAACACTGGGAGAAAAAATAAAAGCTTTTTCACTGTTGCAAGACATGGTTGGTCAAGCTGGAAAACTGGTCATTATCTAGTCCTGTGGGAACTCCCGGTTGTCAGGAGTAAGGAAGAAGGTTTGTTGTGTTATTGCACCTTGTCACTCTTGTAGAGCCAGCTTACCCTCCCGCTCTTTGAAGGCTTTCAATGGATGTTTGGAGAAGAGACAAGAGCAGTTTAACTGTACCAGAAGTGGTTGCAGAATGTTTATTGAGAAGACTGGAGGCTACAGGGCAGCGCTTGGTGACAGGTCTGAGTGTTTCTCAACAAATGGAAGAGTTCTGTGTAAGAGAACATTGCGTGTGGAAACAGCCATTGCATGATGAAAAAAATAGCTTCTAACATAAAACCTCTAATCACAAAACACGCAAGATTTCACCCCGACACTGAAATTTAGCTCAGGACTTAGAAGATTTAGAGGCACTACAGTAACAACAATTTTACTCAATATGTAGCAATGGAAAACTTCAGTTTTCTCTATTTTTTTCACAACCTGTTTTTTCTTGCTGAGCTCGTGCCATCCCATTTTTTTCCTAGCATATAAATTTCTGCATTCATTTGTTTTTGTTTGTTCTTCCTCCCATAGAAACTGTATAAACCTGATTCCAATAGTATTTAAAATAGAGCTGTTAGTGTGGTGAGGAGAGGTGGGCACAGCTTTCCCAGAGCCAGCGTGTCATGTTGCTTGTTGATTTATGATACTGCGTGGTTTGTAAAAAGAAAAGAAGTGATAATTTTATGCAAACAAGACACTCATGTTTAACTCTGCCCTCTCGAAGGCTGAAGTAGTTTATGCTTTTCTGCCCAGCTCGTTTTGTCTTAGTCACAAATCGTACAAACAGTTCTAGCCAGGGCTATAAACCATGTAGAGTTTAAATGTTGTACCCGGTAGAGTTTTAAGTTCCAAGCCTTAAACAGTAAAGCAGATTTCAACTCCTAAGGGTCTTACCATATTTTTAGTTAGGACTGAAATATAACAGTTGCCTGAGGAAGAAGTTTTAGTCAGAAAATATTTGAGGTAGGCAAAAGCCATATTGAAATGCTACTAGAAAATGAGCATTCTGCACCAGTTCTCAGCAAACACAACGTGCTCAGGCACCAGCAACCTAATTATATTTTAAATGAGAAGTTCTCAGGTTTTCATTTTTCCATGACTATTGTGAAGGATGCATAAAGAATATTTTATAGTGGACAAAGAACTGCCTGCTTCAGGAAGCAAGGAAAATAGGAGCCAAATGTGCGAATGAGTAACAGCGTTTATCCGAGATTGTGATTCCAGGGACGGAGTCACAGAACAACTTCAAAGCTTCCTGCTCGTCCACAGGACGTTTGGAACAGAGCGAGATGAGAAGAAAGCATTCCCTCTGCATTACAAAACTCTGGCTTTCTCTTTCAAACTGCTAATTAGGAAAAATAGGTGGTACCCGCAGATGAAAGCACCGTATGTGTCAGTTTTGGAAATGAAGACATGATTATGGAATTCTTGGTGCTAAGCATCTGTATATTGGTCCCCCGTAATCTTGTTTGTGTATCTGAGAAATAGAATTTAAAGTGTAAAAGTCTAACTTCTCTAGATCAGAGTGGACTATTTCTTTCAGGTTTGAATTTCTTTCTGTTTAAAAGATTGATTTTTCCAAGTATTTTTGCGAGGTATTTCCACCTTAATCTTCACTAATGTAAAGTTGGTTTACAGTCAGGTGATTTGCAGTTTACAGTATCGTAATATGTTTGATAATTACAAGCATCGTTTGAGGATACCTGTTAATGTTTACAGACACACCAGCTCTTGCTAAACTGAAACAGAAAGGCAGAGGCATCTGTTTAGTGTGTGCAAAGACTTTCACAGTCCTAAAATGAAAAATAAGTGCACAACAATGATGCTGGTGGGTTGGGTTTTTTTTCCTCCTATTAGATGTGTTGCAGATATGGTAAAATCCAGATAGGATAACAGTGCTTGGTGTCTGCTAAGTTCTGAACTGGACTGTTTGGATGAGATGCTGCTCATCAGGATAGACTTCAGTGTGGCTGTTCAGAACCTTGTCCATCAACACAGGAATGTTGTAGCCTAATGAAGCAAAGCCTCAATCAATTCTTTGAAACAGTCCATGGTTTCTTCTCATGGAGCCACAGCTACGTGGGGCTCCGAGATGATGTTTATGATAAGAGATGTGAGAAGCCTGTTTTAACCCTGAGTCTCTGTGTAGCTGAAATACGGAGATTGTTCCTTCAGTAACAAGATTTGACCCTTTGCTGCGTATGTGGATGGCACATCTGAATTTGGTTGTACCTTTCTGGTCTCGCTGCGGTGAGTGTATTTGCTTGGTTATCCATTGGACACACAGCATCCCTTCAAACCCGAACTGAGCTCAACCAGCTCAACACATTATTATGACAAAAGATGGTCTCATATTTAATCCAAATGGGATCAGACGTTGAGCTACATATCATTCACCTGCTTATTTTTAGTAAAGTCTACTCGCCAGTTTTCAAGTATATGAGGTATTCAGCTAAATATATGCAAATGTTATACGCCGAGACTTTTATATTGCTTTATCTAATGAGAAAGTGTCTTTTGTTCTTCTGTGGGTATAAAAGCTCACGTTATTCCCGAAGCTGAAGTTGTTTTCTAGAGCGGGTCCCTGGGGGTGGGTGAGCACCCATGACCGGCCAGCTGGGTGCAGAGGGAGAAGAGTTTTCATTAAGCTTTCTTTTCTTTCCTTTCTTCAGTGCGTCTTACTAGTTTTATAGTGGTGATGTGACCGCAATGTGAGTGGTTGTGATGTTTCTGAATAAATAGTTGTATTTGCTCTCATGGTAATTTGGCCTGAGATAAGCAAGGGCTGGCACATTCCTGCAAGGGTCGCGATCCTTAAAATTCGGGCGCTCTTCTGGTGCACTGATTTCCGAGGCATTCCCTGGGGCACGTGAAGCATAGCTGACCATACCAGATCTCTGGTGGGCTGTTTGATTTAGGAAAGAATAACAGAGATACATGTGTGGAAAAAGTGCCTTCTGATGACCTACAATAGCCACAAGAATTTGTGGGCATGTGGAAATGTAATTAGGAACACCTGGGTCCCGAGAGGCCAGGACAGAGGGTTTGGCACAGGAGCTGAGCCCAGAAACATAATGCGCTGGAGTTGTGAGGAAAATGACTGCTGACAATGGCGTTAATTATATTGGTAGCATATAAAATATGCCTGTTGGTTGCTGCTTTTTAGGGTAGTTGCAGAAAAAAAGCACTAGATTGAAAGGATGCAGCAAGAGTCGTGGCCAGAGTTAATTTAAACTTCGGTAACTTCTGGTGTCTAACTATAATTCATCAATTCTGTGTCGAGCTGCAAACTCCAGTTTGATAGGAAGGCTCAGCTTCTGACCTTATATTTTCATCTTGGACTACAATATTTAGTGCAGGACTTTTGGAGAAGTGTAAAGGCAAATGTGACCGAAAGCAAAGCTGCCGTTTCCCAAGAGCTGGACGAACTCTGAGCAAACAGCCCCGAGCTGTCGGGACCTGGTGTGGACGCTCCTGAGTGCTCCTAAAAACAACACAAGGACCAGATTAAGCAAGTAAAAAAGGGCAGTTTTTCTACTGGGGGGTTGTGTAAAACCAGCCTGGCAAAGGGCATGCAGGGTAGGAGGAGATCACACAACAGAAAAAGCAGGAGGATCCCCCCCTCCCTTGTTCTTTTCCATTTATGCTCCATGGGGCTCACACCTGAGCAGCAATGACTGTGTGGGAAACCTTGTCATCCAGCTGGTGGATTGCAGAACGTTTTAATTGCACTGCATTTGGTTGCCTCTTCCAGGCCCGCTCCCCGGTCCACTCTGCATGTTGTGCGTCGGTGAGCTACTTTTATTTATATCATAATAATATATGATCATTTATATCAGCAAAAGCTGTTTCCGCATCTGTGTGGTGAGTGAATAGCGTAAAGCGATGTATTCTAAAGCTCTTCCTTGTAGTTTTATCACTATGCATGAGATCTCAGGAATAAGTAAGCCACGTTTTAATAAAAATCTCTATTACAAAATTTATGGGGCCCATCGAAGTTACCATCCAAAGCAGATTTTTATGGAGATGATCTCTTTTAATTCTCTGCCTGGCAAAGTCTCAGGTGAACTACTAGGATAGGAAACTGGCTGCTTAGAAGATGTTTTGCTCCAGACGTGTTGTGTTACAGGCAGATGAATGGAAGGCAGCATCAAAGAGCTTCATTTTTTCAGCGTTCAGGTGGAATATGAGTGCAACCAAAGCAAACGCTGTCAGCCTCTCGTTCATCTCGGGAACCTTTCCTCCCTTCCCGTGGGAGAAAGTGAGCTACGGAAAAGGAATCTATAGAGTTGCATCTACAATTCCCTAATTATATCAAGTGATATTTCCAGGGGGAATTTATAAAGTGTAAGGCTAAAATGAGGCAGAATTTTTGTGCTCTTTGTGTTGATTGTATATGACTGTGCCTGCCTGTTTTTACGGTGCCTGCGAGATGGTATGAACACGCTTTGTAGTGAAGAATTATTCAATTTTTAAGCTACAATAACTTTCTATGGTCATATTTTTCAAAGTTTGAGTTACATTTTGACAGTGGAGGTAAAATAATTTTTAAATTTAATTTTTTTTTTAATTGGGCACATCAATTAGATACGTGCACTGAGATCTCTTAGCTGCTCCCTGACCTCATGCCTGCTCAGCTTTTGCTATTTCTGATTGTACTGATAGGAAATTGCACGAGCTTAAGTTCATCTAGCACTTACTGTAGCAATAAATTAACCTGCTCATGTAACTGTATTTGTGAATAGAGAGACAGCCCCCTCACAAAACTGCCCAACCTCAGGTTCCACACTGGCCAGTACAGGGTGAGGTTATGAGTGTGCAGCTGTAGAAAGTGCAGGTGCTAAGTGGAGAGTTTGCAGGTGACTGGCAGAGGAAAGTGGCACATGAGAGTGGCGCGTACTTTGGAGACACTTCAGAAAAAGGAAATGTATAAATTTCTTCCTCTTAAATCGTATTTTCCTGGAGATACATCATTAAATATCCTGCCATGTGTTGCCGATCTCATATTCTTACCAACGCTCATGTAAATTTAGGATGCTAATAAGCTATTTTTCCAAAGCAGACTGTTTAGAGAAAGTTGTGCTCCTGGGCAGGATATCTTGCAGCACCATCTCTTCCAGCCTCCGTTGCTGTGATGTGGTTCCTTTGAGGCTGCGCTTCTCATCTGCCATCAACACTATGGAAGCGCAAACTGCAGTTTGCGAGGAAATGTAGGTGCACGTGTACCTGTTAATGTGGTGTAGCGTCTAGTGGAGGCATCACGTAGGAATTGGCTCATCTCGTAGGACCAGACACCCGGCAGGGCTGTGAGTCTGATCCGCGGCTGTGCCAGCAGCTTTTGGCAGGAGCAGGTTGGGGTTTGTGTGCCAGGTGAAGAGCATCGGCAGCTGAGTCAAGCTGAGATGTGAGCCCCGTGGCACTTTCTGACGTGCGTTGCAAGCACCAGCGATTGTAAACTGAATTAGGTTTTTAAAAAAACAGAACAGTGTTAAAAACGGGGCCGTGAAACCATCATTACGAGGAACTGGAGATGCATCAGGCAGCTGCTGCGAGGTTACGGACAAGAAGGTCACAAACTGGGGGGTTCTTAAACAGCAACCCTGACGTTAGTGTGTCGGGTTTTGCAACCGCATTCACATATGTATTTTCAAACATTTCTGACCCATTAATTATTTAATTATCCAATCTAATTCTTTAGGATAGATGAGTATGTTTGTTGTATTACAACGTTGTGGTAAGGCAGAGGAGGGTGCACAATAGCCATGTAGTAAGCCTGTGGCAGATGAAGAATAGAAATTAGGAGACAAGAGTATAATTTAGGATTTCTGATTCCTGCTCTTACATTAGGCACCCTGAATATTTTACAGTGAAAAAAGCTGTCTCTAGACTTCGGTGTCTATTGGGCTGCATGGCAGCTAAGGGAGAGTTTTTGTGATCAGAGTTGTGGTCACGGATGTTTATGGTCTGTCCCAAATCAGAGAAATCTGGCCTTGTCATTAATCCTACAATCTGTTCTTAATCTAAAATTCTTGAATACTTCTGCGTGGAAAGACATGGTAGAATTGGGTTGATGGTTTTATTTTACAGTTGGGCAAATACAAACCTCTGCAGTTCATGGACTTTCTGCTCTGTGATGTTTTCCCAACGAACCTTGGAGAGAAAGTTGTAACTGGAATGGCATTAGTCACGTTCCCTTGGATTCACATCTTAAAGATTACAAGCCAAAATGATTTTTTTCATGGTAACCACATCCCCGTTGTCTTTTGGTTATTATGGGCTGCAGCCACTGTGGTGGTGGAGTGGGAGGCTTTTATGTGAGGAGAGTAAGTTACCAGTTGAGAGCGCTTCTGTTGTACATCAAGGCTCATAATACATTAATATAGCCCTTCAGAATGCTGGTCGCTCAATCGGAAGGGTCCATCAGTCCGAGCCATTTTATGTGGGAATTACATTTATAATTTCTTGTATATATATATATATTTTTTTTCCCTACTGATGTCCTTGAATAAAGAACTCATTTGAACTGAGTTGTTGCCAGCCTAAGGTCTGGCCTTTATCCTCATTCCTCAACATGAGCCTGAAGGTTTAATTCAGGTTGTATTTAGTGGAATACTTTTGTAGTCCTTCATTTACATGTATGCCAACAAGCTTAAATGCACGGCAACCTTGGAAGACTTTCAAAGGAAGTAATAATTCCTCTGAAATAGGTCTTTTGAAAGCTTTATCTTGTTCTTTCTCTTTTTGTTAATCTTGGAGCCCCTTAGCATGTCAAAGCAATTTTTCTAATGTCAAATCTTCTAGACATTAGCATGAAAGAGCTTTAAAAGATGATTTGAGAAAGAATAAATGTTGAATGAGCATTTATTATAGAGCCGTTTATGCTACATTTGCATTTTGACTATATTTTTGACGTGAAATGTTTGAAAAGCAGGCTAATTTGAAAGTCAATAGTCTCTAAACAATGTATACTACAAGTCTGTTTACACTGAACTGTTTCCTTTGTGCATTAATTTACAAAAATAAGATTTCATTAGGCTTAAGCTGATTTGTTTATAGGGATGAGATTAAACTGGTCTCATTAGTCTGAACATTGAAGTGGTATTCCCTTTAGAAATTTGGTAGCGATCAAAAGTTCCTCTTTAAGTTACATTCAAGAGAACAGGGACAAACTCAACCGGCAGTTGATCCTGATCTTTTTTGAGTTCTGATTCCTTCCAATTCAGCTCAACCAGAAATTAATTACTGAGGAATATCCAGGTCTGGAAAGAGAAGAAAACACTTAGGATAGTACTACAAAGAAATGGAAACTACTTTAACTTTTGCAAACATGGCAGAGTGAAATTGTCTGTGTATATAGTAGCTAACAGCTGGAAATGGTGTGTTCAGGAGAAATCACCTAAGAGAATTTCAGTTTTCAGGGATCACAATATTCTATATATGCCACTTTCAGAAGCTATGCTTTTGTGGGGTTAGTCAGCACAAGTATTGTGTTTTAAAAAATTCATACATATTAGCATGGGTTGATATTGAGAATTACTGATTTGGAAGGTGTTTGTGGTTGTGTGCTTTTTGCTTTTGAATATAGCATTTTATCGTAATGGTGGGATTATTATCATTTCCTGGGTAAGATTTGTGTTGTGATTTCTGGTGTGTTCCTGGCACTGGGTCCTCAGGAAGGAAAGACTCAGAGTGTTGGTGCAACCCCAAAAGAACGTGCAGCGTGGAGAAGGGAGGGAGTGAGCACTTAGGCATTGCGGGAATCCCATAAGGAACAGCATTTAACCGTCGCAGAAATACCATAAGGAACAGCATCTAACCATTATATAAATCCCATAAGGAACAGTCTTGATTTCAGTAATGCCGTAGTGAACCCACCTTTTCCTTGTTTTCACTGTAGATTCAACTGTTATTGCCATCCAGAGAGGAATTGCAATTTTCCCAGCCTAGAAACCTTAAAATACTGCTAATAACCCATCATTCTGATGTCAAGAAAGCCATAATCATTCTAAGTATGGCTAATGTGCAATTACACAGAGGCTGCCCTCCTTCAACAGTCCTTTTTAAGTTCTCACAACACAGAGAGGGCAAATCTTGTGGCGCCAAGTTGGGGAGATCAAAGGGCCCTGGCAGTAGTGAGGATTTTAAAGTGCCAATAATATCAGAAAAAGGAGAATCCACGAAAACGAGCATCTTCACCATGGATGTTCTCAGGAAGTATGTTTGTCATTCTTGAGATATCCAAAATATCCAATCTCAGAGCAGCGACCCATGGAAGAAAATTCAGGATCCAACTAAATAAAATACAGCCACCTGTAGATATACACTTATATGCATACGTCTTACACACCGTGTAGATGTACACTTATACATACGTCTTCAGGTACAGAGGATATGTCCCGACTATATGATGAGGTGTTTATATGTATTTATGTGCAGAGATCTATACAACACAAGTGTGCTATATGTGCACACAAGTGTCTGTGTTATATGTTTAAACACTCTAATGGTGGCCAGCGCTGAGTGTCTTATAACAATTAGTGTAATACTTGAAGTGAGACTCTAATTGAGAGGGGATGTCAGGGAAGGGTCGAAATCTGAAACATCAGAGGCCTTAGATGGACCCCCCTGACTCTTCAGATGGTATTTGCTGTATGTACAAGAACAAGTGGAAGATTTACACCATTTCTGTCAATCTCAGACACACATGGATACAGAGAGAGAAAAAGAAAGTCTTCATTTGTGAACTTTCTGAATAAGGTAAAAGTAGGATTTTTTTAAAAGGGAATTGTTGAAAACGGCCTAAGAATAAAACTTTTGAACGCTGTTTCCTTTTTTTCTTCAGTATGAACAAAAGCTCTAGAAGCTGTAGCCTTTAACCTTTTTGGGTCTTTCTGTTGGTTTTCTGCAGAGATTTACATGAGAGATGTTCTTTTCTGTTGGAGCTGGTTGATACCGGTGGCGATCACGTCAGCGCAAGGGCCCGTCTCTCCGGATCGGAGACACGGGGCTGAGTAAAAGCTGGTTCTCAGCGGTGGATGGCACGTGGGAATATCTCTGTCCTCTTCAAATGTACCGTTCTTGGATGTTTTTGCATTTCAGGGCTAACGCTTCACTACTTGGGTGCATCCAAAGCTCAGCATTCGGGTCCAACTCTGCAATCCGGACAGGGCAGCTACTAGAATAGAGTATAATATAAATGCAGGTGGGTTTTGCTCATGCGTTTAGAGACAAGAATGGAAACCTTCTTTAAATTGTACAGACAAATCCTGAAGCGAACGGTCCTATTGTCTGAGTAAATTCTTGCCCTGTTTGTGCCTTTGGGAAAGTCGCTCAGTACCGGAGCACAGGAATTCAGGAGGCACAATGCTCATAGGTGGAATTGAACATAAAGTCCCCATCCCTTCCCTGTATTAAAGACTTGGTGGCGTCTTTTATGTGAATAAATAATAATAGTCTAGGCAAATGCTGGCCTTTCTGATTTAAAAATAAAATCCCGTTCCATTTAATAGGTCAAGGATTTAATTTATTTGCCATAATGGATTATTTTTTTTTCAAATTCCAGCTAAATTACTTTTTCCACTTGCTGCATATTTATCTAGCAGCTTGACCGTTTCTTTCTTTGTTGCCACTCGAGACCTGCTTTCCAAACTGAATTCATGTTATTTCCCCTCCAGCAGGAGGGATTATTGAACTACCAGGAGGAGCAGATGAGCGGTTGCACCGTGTTTCACTGCCTGACGTTACATCCTCCTCTTTCCCCCCAGCTCTCACTTGTCAATGGTTGCCAAAGTTGATTTTGTGCCATTATCTGGGTTAGTAGCAGTGACCGCTGAGCTGACAACAGCTACTGATGTGCTTTGTCACATTTGCTTTGAATACTCTGATAAGAACAGGTAGGGTAATGTATTCTCCTGATCTTCCTTCACATTTTTGTTTTTCTCTTGTAATCCTGATTTTAATTTTATAAGTTCATTCACTTTCTTCAGAAAGATACCTTTCAATACATATTTTCAGTAGTCAAATGTATGGTCCCATTCTAGAAATAATCTATTTTCTTTCATGCTATTTGTTAGAATTGTTGCGTTGCTGTATTACTTCTGATCTATTAGTGCAAAGCTTAAAACACAAAATATGAATAGACAGCAATGAACACTGACATCTTAATTTCTCATGAGCATAACAAAATAGAATAAAACATCCTCTGAGGTGGATACTTCAGTGTTATGGATATATCCATGGAAAAATGTAATAATGACCATGGTCAGGTGAAAGCATTAATTCTGCATTTTATATGTTGTGGTTTTTAAGTTGTTACTCCTACAGCTTCCTTGCTGAAAAGAAATTCAGCTTGTGGACAATAAGACAACTTTGCTGGACAGGTATTGTTACATTAGTGTCTGTACTTAAAGTCAGAAGACTCAGAACAGTGCAAATAGCCTGCAAGTCTGTCGGTTGATTATCTTCCACGGAATCCCAGGTTTGCCGAGCCTCATCATTGTGCAGATTCCTACAGGTAACCACTGCTTAGTTGGTTCTTCTGCAGGGAGAAGTTTCTCGTTAAAAGTTTTGCCTTGTTGTTTTTGGGAGGCGAGGGAATGTTAAGTACAATACAGAAAAAACTGCCCCCTGATAAATGTGTTCTTAAAAAAAATCACCATGAGTTGCTTCGTCCACTTCCCTCACTGGTTTCTCAAACTGGTTTCTCGTTGCTTCTGGCTCCCCCGGGGAGCCCGGTCACCTCAGAACAGAACTGATCTGCTTCTGGTGTCCCCATTTCCATCTTCTCAGACGTATTGAGCTCTTCGGAGGTTGAGTTGCGGATCAGCAATCAAACAGGACATGTAAGTCGAATGGGTGTTAATTAATTAAAGTGTTCATTCACAATGCAGTTGTAGTGATACCAAACGGGATGTGCTGCACAAAATGATATTCTAGTGATTGTCCCTGCGGTCTTTTCCGAACAGCTCATCTTTTTTCATGGCTCCGGGTCCTGGTTAGTCAACTGCTACTCTGATACTTTTGCTGGTGTAAACAAAACTTGCATGGTGAACGGCAATTTCTGTGCTTCCATGGAGAGCATATACACAATGCTGCTGTACATCTCATCCTCGGGGCTCCTCTGTAGGCTCATAAATAGGCATTAAGCCCTATTTATGCCTATTCATCCCTGTTCATTGACATGGAATACAAGAATGCGCTGGTCCTGCTATTTTTTTCCCATGTTATAATTACACTGAGCAACTCCAAGTTTCAACACAGTGTGAAGAAACGTGTATGTGCAACAGGGCTCCGGGGACACTGGTTTTTGGCAACGTGCGATTGGCATTCGCAACGCCAAGGTGGGTACGGGTGGGTTTGGTGGAACGAGGTTTACCTGGTTCAACTGCTTTTCTTTGGATCCAGTTCCGTGTTTGGTGGTGGAGCAGAGCTCCAGCTGACTTCAGTTAAGAGGTTGGCCTGAGTACGCACTAACGTAGTGAGTATTTTGAGGTGTTAACATCAGAAGTTTCATATGTGTGTGGAGGCAGAAGCTGTTTTCATACAGGACAGTGAAGCAAACCCATGAAGTGTTCCCAGGCTGCTCAAGTCCAAGATCCACCCAAAAGGAGCAACGTTTGGGTCCTGGAGGAGAGGAATTCCGCAACTACCACCAACCGGGACTTGTCTGTCCAATTAATAACCAGGAAAAAATGCCAATATAAAAGAGAACTGGTAGTGATCCTACTATTAAAGCATGAAATATTTTGTAGCACAGGAGCACTAAGTCAGACTTCACTAAAGCATTTGAAATTAGGACCTTTTTAAAAAAATACAGCAGTTTGAAGGGGGAAAAAAAGCTTCAAAGCTGCTTTTTCTCCCCCTTGGAAACCTGCTGGTGTTAGGATAAAATGAACAGAGAAAAGGGGAAGGTTTGCCTTCTAATAAAGCATCTGTTGCCCACTTTGAACATTTCTTACTTCTTTGTGAGTGTGTCTCTTCAGTTATGGCGACTACTGACAATGAAGAACAGAGGTATAGAAAAAGACAATATCTGTTATATAGCCAATATTTCTGATTTCATGTCACTTTGAACAGAATCTTCATTTGCCCACATGCTGTGTCCAAAAGGCATTTCTTTGTTGGCTGATCCAAAGATGCAGTAAGATGCTCAAAAAAGTAAACTGCGGGAATCTGTTCAATAAGAAAGATAAAAACAAATCTTACCATTCACTCAGTGCACTGCTAGCACTTTTAACTTCAGCCTATGCTGCATAAAAACTGAATTCAAATGACTTGTGCTTTTCCTCCCCCTTTCTTTTAATGTTGTTAATTCCGGTCGTTGACTGGAGATTTCCTTCATCTTGGAAAGAAAAGGTAATAAAATAAACAACTTCACTCAGATTCAAAATGTGAGACGGAGCGGGAGGTGCATGTGCATCTCTGGAGGGTTTTGAGACCTGGGGACAGATCTTGGCACTGAATTTTGGCTGGTGTAGCCGAGGTTTGTGGCCACCCTCCCCACATCTGCAGCCGCTCACAGCGGGGTGTTCTCAGATTTAGCTGAGGTTCTCACCTGAGCGATGCAGCAAAGGGGTGGCCGGACCTCAGACACGTTATTTTTCCATCTTACGCTGACAATTTGAGGCAGAATGGGAGGAGATGGTGTTCCAAGGGCTGCATTCATCTCTGCGCTTGTCCTGCTTGCGGTGGAAAAACTCCGCTCATGACTGGCCATTATGCAAAGGCCAAGTGACGAAATGTGAACTTAAAGTTTGACCTAATTCAACTGAGTTTAATGAAAAAAAAAAAAAGCTACATTCATTTTAAATGGATATAGGTAACTAGGAAGTTTTGAAGAGACAAACATTTAGATTTTTGAATTATTTACAGTAGAGAAGGTTACAAAGATGACTTCTTTGCAGTCCTTTATTTTGGTACTCATTAGCTCTCAGAACTCTCTCCTCAGGTTCTTTCCTACTTTAGCTTCAAGTCTGTTTCAGAGTTTGAAGAAAAGCACTTGTAGGTTGTGGTGTGTGGTTTTACTCGTGGGGTTTTACATGTGTGTTTTCTCTTGTGAATCACACCACTAGTGAATGGGAGGAGGGCATTTGTGTGTCTGGGCAGAACTCAATCAGGAGTTGTAGGGCACTCTTTTCAACAAGGATGTGTTTAATTACTCAGATTTAGTTAACGACAAAGATTTCCTGTATGCCTGAATGTTAAAGATGCTCGTATAATACAATAGTGAGAGCGCTTAGCACATGGATGTAATTATTACAGTTGAATTTTCTTGTGACTACAGCCTAGTACTATGAGTCATGTGAACTATTACGCTGGATCTTTAAATATTCAGGCTAGCTCTCATTTCTCGCTGGCAATATCTTGACTCTAAGACATGGGGCTTGCTTGTGAAAGGAGTTAAGGCAGGTTGTCTAGAAATTGCATGTCTTGGATGCTGTATTGTATTTGTGTGAATGAGGCCTCGTGCTGATAAAGAGAAAACAAGGTGTGTGTGTAGCTTGCCAATGACAGAAACAATTGCTGTGATATAGACGGAAATGGAGGTTGATTTTAGCAGCAGTGTGGTTCATTCCACAATACGATACAAAAATTGGCATAGAGAATCAAACATGCCATCAGTCACATTTAGTGTCAGAGGCAGCACAGGCTTGTGCAAGAAAGAACCTGGTGATGTGGTCCTGCTCTTTGAACTTAATGGGGAGCTGGTTGGTGCTGATGGAGCAGGGCTGGGCCTTGCAGAATAACCTATTCCTACAGGCAAAAGTGTCCGGTAACCCCTTCTGGAATCGTGGTTGGCTTAGAAATAGGCTGATGAGGACTTGGATCCCTTCTAATAATAACTTAACCTGCTTACTTTGTAATGATGTTCTTGTAAATATCCAATTCCTTTTTCGTTCTCATTCATGTTTCAGACTCAAATTTGTCATTTTGCTGTGAGCTCCGTAAGTTTAAGAACTGGTTTTTTACATTTCATGGATTTGTTTTATATTTATGCCTTTTCTTTTAAATTCACTTTACTTTTGTATGTGTTTTAAGAGAGCAAACAAGAAAATTCACTCTGTTATCCATATCCTTCATTACAGCCAAATCCCTTTTAACGTTACCTCTTTCATTCTCTCCACAACATAGGGGAATTTGCCCGAGTTTTAAGTAAGTTTACCTAGGATAAGACCTGTGTCAGCTCGCAAAAATTTAGGAGAGTTTGAAAGAATAGTCTGAAAATAGAGTTTCTAGAATATTTTCTGTTGATTCTTCAATCCATTTGTACGTTTCTTACTGAGAAGTTAAAATACTAATAATGGCAGCCCTGGAACCACGAAGAAGCGATGCATCCACTTCACATAGGTGTCTGAGAAATGTCTAGAAGATCCTGGCCCTTTGAGGAGAGGAGACAGAATCTTTGGAAACACAGGTCTGTGCGTGGCAAACGAGATGGACCAGCAGTTGCTCCCATTCGATCTTGAGCATCTTCCCTGGAATTCCTTGGTGTGCTTTCCTGAGGGGAATTCTGAATTCTGCGTCCCTGCTCTCCAGTCAGGAACGTCACTCAGAGCGGATGTATGTCCTGTAATGGATTAGTTATCTGTTCGTGGCAAATAGCAGCGCTTGTGATCAAGTGAGCAGGGTCATAGATTCTCTTGATCAAATCAGCAGAATCTGATTGCGCCTCTGATGAAGAACATCCTTTGAAGGGGATCAGCACTCAGGTAATTCAATTATCTTCTTTCTGGAGAGTTCAGCTTGAAAGGAGACCGTTTACTCGCCTACAGAGGTGGAAGATACTGGTTCCATTATGACCCATCTGGTGACTTCATGTCAGCCTCAGAAAAAAGGAGTACATGAAGATTATTTACTGTGTCTGAGAGGTAAAGAGGTGGGGTTTTTTGTTACACTGTAGATTAAATAGATGTGATAATGTCTCTAAAATGGATCTTTTATGATATCCATCTGCGTCTGACCCTTACTACGCTTCTAGAAATAATGAACAGTTCCGAAGTTTAACCTTAAGCTGTAGTATAACTCTTCAGAATGCTACACAGCTCAATTTTTTATCTACATTTGCTTGTCAGCCCGTTTTTTAGCTCTTATCCATCTCACAGTTCTGGATGGAAGGCCATTTCTCAAACCAGGTATCACTCCTCTTTCTTCTCTCCTTTTACATAGTGCTGAAAGTTTCCAAGAGTAATCTGGGGATTATTTTTCCACGCTTCTTCTTTCCCAGGAGCGTGTCAACATTTCTTATTTCACTATTATAACAGATCAAGAGTTCTCATTAGGTACCAATAGAACTTTAATACAAAGAAGTGCTGCCAAATGCTATTTTAAAGCTGAAAACTCACAAGAAAGTGATGCAAAAAAGCAAAAGTGCTCAAATTGAAAATGTCATTGAAGGACTTGAATTATATGATCATTTTCCTTCTTGAACAGGAACTTCTCGGTGTGGTTTATACTGTAGATATATATGAAGTTTGTAGCCCCGTTCCCCAGTGCAAGGGACAGGAGCTTCAGACAAGGCCCATCGAAGATCCTCTCGGTACTGAAATCTTTCTTCAGTTCTCAGTTAAGGAGAAAGGAGATCAAAGTGGTGAATAATTGCTCTGTACCATGACAGATTTCATCCTGAGAGCATCAGGAAGACTCCAAATAGATGGAAGAGATTTTTCTTCAGATGTGGAGATAGTATAAAAATGTGGTAAAACAAAATAATTCACTTGTTCTTTTTTTCTTCTACTCCACGACACCCTTTTATAATCTTCCTTTTCTTCTTCTCAATGGGTAGATCAGATACTAGGACTTGATATTTCTCTTTAATGTGGGTCCGATGCCTCTAAGATCTCACAGCTAAATGAAGGCTGAATGAGTGAGAAGATGGCACACTAAGAAAAAGGAAAAGTCAGCCTTCTAAAACAACTCTGAAAGTAGCAGCCTCTTCCTGTGGCCTGCAGAACATCTGAATGGAGAGGAAGATGTGAAGGTATCATATTTATTAAATCAGTTCTTATCAGTGGACACCAAGGAGCATACGACAGCAGTGCTTCTTGAAGGGGTAGCATTAATACACACAGTGTATCTTTGTAGTTAACTTGAATTACTTGAGGTTTCACTTTAGATGTCACACCGTCCTTTGCTGGTGGACGTTCAGTGGCCATTGGTAGGTCCCCAGGTTCACTGTTTGTAAGAGTTGACAAATCCTGCCAAGTACATGTTTCTAGCCATAAAGCGGAATGATAAAAATGGAAATACCTGAAGGAAAATGAAGAATAGCCTTTGAGAGTTTTAAAGGAACAGTCTCCTTAGGACCGTGTGGAATTTCTGAAAGAATTCTTTAAACCTCTCGCTGTGAAAAAATGCCTTTTTTTGTGAAAAGGAAAATGGGCCCATAAAAGTGTACTGAGGATTTAATATTTCTTCTTTCTTCCCTCTTCAGCTGGTGTCACTTGTGTCCCCTCCTTGCTCTTTAGGCTCCTCCATGTTTGTCCGCAGCCCCTTTGAGATGCCTTCTGGGATAAGAAATGTTGCTCTGTACACTTTTGGTGGGAACGTGCAAGCGGAGACAAAGGCTTCAGGCTCCTCCCTCTGGTTTTGTGCATTAGTTTTGTCTCTTCTAGGTGGCCTATGAGACTAACCCAAACTAATGAAAATGTCCACAACCTTCCAGAATGTAATAATCTTCCATACACACCTATACACTCACTTTTGTGTTAAAGATGTTTCTGAAATTGTGAAATCAGGAATTTAATATGCGAACTTAATTTGACTCTTCTGTCCATCCCCTGGCTCTGTTCGGTAGCCATCTCACCTGCTCTACATTTCCAATCTCCTGGGGCCATGTTTCTATGTATCTCAAAGTATGGTATGGAAACCACTTTATCTGAACGATGTGAGGATTCATTTTCCTCATGGAGTATGGTTGCAGCACCCTATTTCCATAGATTAAAGTTAATTTAGGTATATTTTCAGGACAAAAGGAATGAATTCCGTTCTGCTCTCCAGACTATGATCTACACTCATGACTAAGGCATTATATTGTTTGCTAGCTCCTTAGTCTGTATCTTGCAACTCAAGGAAGTCTATAAGAAACAAATGCTCTTGATTCTGTTTTTGCATGTCCTTTTTTCTTGGCTATAACTATATATAACAACAATTAAAATTAAAAACCAACAGATTTTCTTCCAGGTACAGATAGTCCTAGTGGCCAGAAAGATCCTTTGTCCCCAAAGAGGAGTTTGTGCATCCTTTAACGAAATGAAGACCATTCTAATCCACTTCTCCACTTCCTGCTGCAAGGAGTGCTGAACGCTGGTTTTGCTTATAGCAAAGGAAGTAAATTTTGTGCTTAACTACTCTAACACCTGGGAGAAACCGATTTGTGCCATCATTAAAATCCTTGAAGTGGCTTGAAGTGTGAAGTTACATTGATTCCCAAGAGTGGGTGTAAGTATTTACAGGACAGTTTTTGGTCCTGTTCCATTGTGGTGGCCCCTTCCCCATCTGAACTGTGTGTTTCAACTGTGTGAACCTGGGCATGAGGATGGAATTTACTTTGCCGTCTGTCTATTATGTAAACTGGGTTAGACCAGACCGGGCTGCTGGTTCCAAGATGTCTCTAAAGCACCTACTGCAATAGCGTCCTAGTCTTGGTTAAGTCTCCAAGTTCCTAACTTACCATTATTAAATATAATAATGAATATATTAACTAGTCATCAGCATTTTACCAACACAGTCGTCTCTAGGAAGCAGTTAGTGTGGGAGCTGCAGGATGACATTTTGGTTTTTTGGCCGTAAGCAGCACCACCACATGCAGGTCAAGCTCTGTTAGGCCTGTTGAGTCGACACCTCAGCCTCCATCACAAACATCTCCCACGGAGTAATAATAAGTTGCTTTGGCACACTTGACCTAATTTAATGATGACTTTTCTACTCAGCTGAATCTCATGATAGTATTTTCCTCAAAGTGCCCAGACTCTGAGAGTTCCAGACTTACTGCTAAAGCAAAGGTCTATTAACTTGGTTATTTTATGTAAAAGTTCACAGCTATATGTGATATAAACCCATGTAAAGTATTTTGAAGGGGAAAACTATAACAGGAAAGGAAAAAAAAGTTGCTTAACTGTTTTTTTGCTTCTACTGCTGCTGGAGGAGTAAAGTCCATGTAGTATAGTGGAGATGGGAGTTGTGTTACAGTATGAGTGTGACCACGGAGTTATTCCATTGAAAGCCATGGGATGCTGACGAGACACAGACGCGTGAATGCGGGAGCGGTAACCGAGCAATGAGGACGTTAAGTGGATGAGACTGCTGGAATGGAAACGAGAATCATTAACTGCAGGCGTCAGGATTTTGACGTGTGACTGTGACTTTAGGCAGTTTTGCAACTGATACCAAAAAGAGGAAACATCCTATTAAAAGAAAAAAGTTTTCAAACTTTGCAGACCAAAAATATGAGCTATTAAAATAAATCCCCGAGAACACCCCTACAGTTTCCATATGTTGTGCTTTAGGAATGGAGGTGGTTTGCAGTGGAGTGGCCGGACTGACCCCGCGGGGCTCGCGACTCCTGTCTGATGGGCCAATGAAACGGGTGCTTAATTCTCTTCTTTCTCTCTGTATGTATCTTACAGCAACTCGGAGTCATTAGTGGACTGCCTGCTGCAGGCATCTCCAGGCTTTACACAATCTGGCAGGCTCGGTGTCACTGGAAAGGAGATCTAAATCAAATCACAGCGAAGAAGAAGAGAAACTTCTTTTATGAGAGCTGTCACCTTGCTTTTAAAGATGGCTGGGATTTGAAGTGGGAAAAAAAGCATTCAGAAAGAATGTATTTCCATAATCCTGCACACTTTTTCTAGCTTGAAATATTTTATCATTGTACGGGGAGTCTTCCTTTGTCTCTTTAGTCTCTGTGACCTTGGATGCAACTTTGCACCCCGTGATGTGAGGAATCTTCACCCATCCCGACTGTCTCCCACGGGGGGCTGGATTGGATGAGATCGAAGGTCCCTTCCAACCCAAACTACTCTATGATTCTATTTAAAGCATCCCTTGTGTCCTTTTGAGGAAACCCGGCTCTACCAGATGGAGGAATTGCAAACTCTGCCCCAACAGCCATTCCCCCCAGGTGTGCAATTAATGTACTTTCACCAGTACATTTATCTTATTTTAAAACAAACCTATTTTTAACTATTCATCTTGATGTCAATGTCTAAATCCATTCTACTTAGTGTTCCTCTTAATCTTGAGTTAATACCTTATTTTTTAAAATTCTATTTAGCATTAAGTGTTTATCATAACAGGCATTGGAGGAAATGACATTTGCATTTCTGAAAAGCATTTGCATGTTGGAAAAACACTCCTGGATTAGGTTGAAACACTTATATCTTGGATTGAAAGCATTACACTTGTTTCTTAAATTTGTAAGCTGTTGCTTCCCCACCAGGATTTTATTTTGTGATAGTTTTGTAGTGATCTTAATTCTGAGAAAACATGGTTTCTTCATGAATTGTGTGAACTGTTTGAGAGTGTTCTTAACAAAACCAGGACATCAAGCTGGTGAAGTCTGCATCTTAGCGCAAGTCTGTACTTAACTTTTGTGTTTAGAAATTGTCCTTGAAGCTCTAATATTCAATTATGCTATTTAGCTTTGAGCATCAAAGAAATAATTACGTTTTTTCAATGTGACACCTGGTGCTTGTGAGTGTATTGATGAACGGCCGATCCGCTGCCCGTCGGGACACCCTGGACCATGGGCGATGCATCACCACAGAGCCTCTCCTGCCCTTGTCCTAAGCCAGCAGGGAACAGTCCTCAGAGTTCTGGTGTCTGAAATCTTTGTGTTCAATGCAATGCATTTCCCTCATCCTTTCCCTCGACCTTTTCTTCTCTATGCCCATCACTGTTTGAGGAATATCTTCTCCTTCGTGACTCTTTACAACGCCTGTTGATGGTTACCAACAGTTTTATTTTTCAATCATCTTCCAACAGGAAACCACAAAGGGCCTAATTCTGATATCAGGATTTAAGGACACTTGGTAGTTAAAAGAATCGAGACCTTAGAAAAGTGACTTCTCGTAGTAGTGGTAAAGCTGACCTGGAATATTTCTGACAGAAAGTCTTTTCTGTGAGATATTAAGCTAACAAGAAGTGTTAAACTCACGTGTCACACTTTGAAAGCCTGAGAGTTTAGGAGTGGGAAGCTCTCTGAATTCACAAGGAAGATGAAAAAGGAGAGAAACAGGAACAAGAGGGGAAGGATGAGGTGAGACAGATTTTCCTGCCCCTTTGTGGCCGAGGCAGAATAGAAACACTGGGCAGGTTTGGTTTTCTTTTTACTCAAGTAAGACTTTTAAAAATGGGGGGAAATAATGAAAAGCTGCATGTTAAAGGCTTCTGAAGCTTTCCAAGAGCTCCTCTTCAACCAGTTATACTTTCCTGTACAGAAACCAACATGGCCTGCAGTCTCTTGAAAGTTTTCTCTAACACATCTTTCCAGAGATTGCCAACTCCAAAGTGTAAATCTACAAGTATCTTTACAGTGTAAAGTTGATTCGGGAATATAAGTAGCTGTGTACTACTTGGAACTTTTCATGTGTTATAAAACTAATTAATTTATCTTTGAGCAAGTTCCAAAACCATGTGAATATTGGACAGCAGAATGAAGGTTGCTTGTGTATTGCTATCAGGTAGCTTGGATGGATATTTATTACTATGTCATCTTTTGGGCGAGTGCCTTAGAGAAGAGGACCAGGAGATGTCTGTCCATACGTGAGTGGGTGCTCTGAGATGTTCTGCCACATTGTGTTGTCCTCACTAAGTATGGAAAATTAATGATATGTGAAATAAATAAAATTATGACTGTATTTTCTGCTCTGTGGGCTTGCAGGGTGTATTTGAGTGACTTTTCTCAGGAACCGCAAAGGCTAAACGCTTTCTTTTGTTTTTGTGATTCTTATGTTATTAACTGGCTCCAGATGTTGTGACTGTAAGATAATAAGTATTGGGAGAGTTGTAACCCTATCGTTCATGTAGCAACGTTGGGAAGAGCGATGCGAAGAGGCTGAGAGCTGCTCCTTCCCTGGGAGGCAACACTGGTGGCAATTCCGTGTAGCTGAGAGAAGTCAAACGTGGCCACCGAGGATAATGAAAAATAGTTGGGGGTTTCTGTGCGCCCACCGACTGCACAGCGGTCATCAGGTTAAACGGGAGTAAATGGAAAGCAGAGGCATCTCACTTATTTTCGGCTTCAACACTGTGTACAGAGGTGCTTTAAGGGAACCTTTACAGAATGCATCTTTGAGAGGCCAAAGTTGGCTGTAGGCGGGAGAAAATGGACTCTGGAGTAATTTGCACGTGGGTAAAATAGATTCAAGCTTTGCATACTCTCTATGTGAGATCTGAGGTGTCTCATCTGTACAAAACCACGCCGTGCTGGTCTCACGCTGGCAAATGTGGGCTCTTGCAATGCCTGGGGATAGACCCACTGGCAGTGAAGTGTTTAAAGCACAGAGGTTTAAAAAGATGTCAGCAGAGTGATGGATTCTCCAGAAAACATCCCCTTTGAGAAAACACGTCATCGTGTATATTCTCCTCTATCAATTGTGCTGGTTTGTGGTTTAGAAATACTGCATGGAAATGGGATATTGGGATGGGGTTTGCCTCCTTGACTGTGAGAAGTCCTGGCTTAGCAGCAAAACTCAAGGCAGCATGTGAAAAGTCTGAGGAAATCAACGTGTCAGGTCATGGCAGACACACACGGTATTTGTGCGTTTAATGCTTCGTTTTGGTCTGGCTTATTAACGTGGCTGGGTTTTATCTGATTACCACACGGATGTTAGAGAACATGCACAGACTAACGCACATCGAGCTCTCCTTTTGTTGGAGTCTTTTGAAAAATAGCAGGGTATCAATTATTTCAACGCAAACTGCTGAAGTCAACTGTACTTCCAATGCAAATCCCTCCCGACGCTGGGGACGACAGTTGCTTTCACTGATGTGCAGGTATGGCTGTGCTTCAAGAGATTATACTGCAGGATTGGAATGGATTAAAGTGTTATCAGATTGCGCTGGGGCTTAGATTTATTGTAATGATTATGATTATTTCCTGTTTGCCCCCAGGCCGCTGTTGTGCTGCCCCATGAGTTCCACACTGTTGGTGCACTGTGAAAATCACCCTGTGTTGTAGCTGAGGCTGCACTGGCAGCACCTCAGTTCTGCTGATGGAGCTTGGGGTGTGTTTGGCCAGGTCCCCGAGATGAAAGGGGCACCCTGAACCAGCCACTCACCCATCAGACCCCCCTCATCAGACGGTCGCTGATGAGAAACACTACAGAATGTGTTTCCAGCTCTTCTCTGCGCTTGGGCAGCGTCTAAACCAGCCTAATTGTCTGCATGTGTATTGTTCTGCTGAAACGCTGTCAAGAAAACAGCCCATCTGGCTGGGTTTGAAAGTTAGGTCTGATCCTGGCAACCACCTAACTCGAGTTTAAATTCCATTGATATTTTAGGTGCGTGTTCTACTACAATGCACAAAGGAAAAATCGGCCACTTCATTCATCCAAGATCCCACTGGGTTAATGAAACGTTCTTCAAATAAAAAGCTTACTGGTGTGGTTTTTAGCTGAGTAATCAACGTAATGGTGTTGTTTTGAGAATACAACCTGCAAAAAGCGGGCAGAGTTGACAATTTATACTTCTGTCGGTAAAATGATATCTGCCTAGTTGTGTCATTGAAAAAAAAAAAAGTCATTAATGCATTTTAAACCTTTCACACCATTTGAAGAAAGGCTTATTTTGAATGTGCGTTATATCATAAGTCAGTTTTCCTGTAGCAACAAGAAGGAAGTTCTTAAAATGAATATAGATTCACTTTATACATTGTCACAAATGAAAACCAGGACTTGCTCAGCCTACGTTAGCATCTGATTGCTAACGTATCTCTAAAGATAAGCTTTAACTTAAAAATAAATTCTGGGAGCTTTTATTTGGCATTGTCCAAAGCGAATACATGTAACAGAAATGTATTTAACTACAATTCAAACTGGATGCCAGCCAGGCTGGTTGTGTTTGTTTGATAGCCTAAGTGACACATTTTGTGCTTTCTGGTTGCCCATATTTTTCGCATGCATTGAGGCTGGTTTTTGCCTACTGGGACTGAAGTTTTGGAGAGGAATAAAACAGTGTGTTCCTTGCTATTTACTTTAAAGAAAGCTACATGGAGGCTCTGATGTTTTTGGTAGGCACATGTGGAAAAAACATGTGTAATTGTACAGCTGCTCCAGAAGATTGTTCAGCTGTATATTGTAAGGGGAATAATATGGAGTATGGAACAAAATCAAGTATGTGTGAAAGTCCCATGGAGCCAAAGGTTTTTGTATGGAAATGCCCTCCTAACATACCTCGTGGGTAATTATGCAGACTGTTGCATGCATCTCTACAATATGAACATTTTGCTTTCGGTCTAGTCCAATCTGCTATATCCATGAGAACATAGAGAAAAAAATATATTGGTCATTTGCTAGATGTCTTAAGATGATGAAGTGGCTAATAGAGTCCAAGCAGGTGGAATATCATATCTGAGTTGCATGGGGCGGTCGGAATGTGATGTGTGTCTAGTAGCCTTCAGTTATTCTCATTTTCATTACAAGCTGAAAGTTCTTGGGATAAATTAAATACCCAAAAGGTATTTGGCATATATATGGCTTTTTAAATTTTTTGATCTTTCCAATGTAGTTCATCAAACAGTCCCATAAGGTACAACTCCTTGTTGAAGAGGACAGCAGGGTGACCATGAGCCAGCACTGGGCCCTTGTGGCCAGGAAGGCCAATGGTACCTGGGGTGGGTTAGAAGGGGGTGGTCAGTAGGTCAGAGAGGTTCTCCTGCCCCTCTGCTCTGCCCTGGGGAGACCACAGCTGGAATATTGTGTCCAGTTGTGGCCCCTCAGCTCCAGAAGGACAGGGAACTGCTGGAGAGAGTCCAGCGCAGCCACCAAGATGCTGAAGGGAGTGGAGCATCTCCCGTGTGAGGAAAGGCTGAGGGAGCTGGGGCTCTGGAGCTGGAGAAGAGGAGACTGAGGGGGGACTCATTCCTGGGGATCAATATGGAAAGGGGCAGTGTCAGGAGGATGGAGCCAGGCTCTTCTGGGTGACAACCAGTGACAGGACAAGGGGCAATGGTTGCAAACTGGAACACAGGAGGTTCCACTGAAAGAGGAGAAGAAACTTGTTGGGGGTGAGGGTGTCAGAGCCTGGCCCAGGCTGCCCAGGGAGGTTGTGGAGTCTCCTTCTGTGCAGACATTCAAACCCGCCTGGACCCCTTCCTGTGGAACCTCAGCTGGGTGTTCCTGCTCCATGGGGGGATTGCACTGGGTGAGCTTTCCAGGTCCCTTCCAACCCCTGACACTCTGGGATTCTGTGAAGGTGCTGCAGGAATGTGCCTTGTACTTGTGTAACCAGTTCTTTTTGGTTGTGTTTCTGTTTTTTGCAGATGGCGCATCAGTGCTTCAGGCGGCTCCTGCGAGCCTCAAAGGACAAGAAACCTCAGTGCACCGTAAAGCACCCATGGAGCATGGAGACACCCAGCAGCCTGGGCCACTGGGGAGCAGCAGCACCAACCACCCATTATGTTTCTGCCATCACTGAACTGCAAGAAGAAAAGATAAGAGGAGACTGAACAGTGGGACAGAGTTTAAGAAGCAAGTTTCTGGACTTGTTTCTGTGCTGTGTAAATAGAAAGTGC
Organism: Patagioenas fasciata; assembly: GCF_037038585.1. Classification (NCBI taxonomy): domain Eukaryota; kingdom Metazoa; phylum Chordata; class Aves; order Columbiformes; family Columbidae; genus Patagioenas; species Patagioenas fasciata. The sequence continues at coordinate 5,275,010 of NC_092532.1, forward strand.
AGCAGGTGCACTGTATCTGCTATGATATATTAATATAAATAGAAAGAAGACATGAAGCAATGTTGGTAGGTTAGCACAGCACTCTAAGTATTCCATTAAAGTCAGTGGAGGTTAGATAACCAGATATTATTGCTGCAGAGATGGCCATGTAAAACAATGCCTGCCTTCTGTAGAGTGCTACCTTAGCAGCTTTTATCGGGAGGGATGTGTTTGCTGTGTTGTATGATGTGAGCCGCTCCTCTCTCCTAAAACATTCTGTAATAGTTCTGTGAATACTGCGATGCCCATTAATACTGGAAAATCTGTGATCAGCAGCACTGAGGAAGACTTACTTCTGTTCTACCACTGGCCAAATCCTGCCTGAGGTCATTTAGTTGCAATGCTAAGAAGAGGAATAATGAGTCTTGACTGTATTAATTTCAAGAAATTATGAAAGTTGCTCCTGTGCATCCCATTTGCTTATACAACTTGACTACAGTGTAGAGGTTGCTACAAAGATTTGTCTAATTTATGGAGAGTTGCGAGAACAACTTGAGACTCCAATTAGTGAGTCAAGGAAATGAATAAACAGTAGTTCCTTACTGTGATTGAGGGAGGCATAATACAGTTGAAAATGGTTACTCACATTTTGAGGACTACCTATGTAGTTCTTAATATTGTCTAATATAGAAGAGGGCAGAGAAGCCCTGGATAGTGATTTAGAGTGGTATTCTGATTTGGGCAGGAAAAAATGGCAAAACAGCAACACTTTATGCTTTGTTTCGAGTGTTTGTGTGCTTACGTCAGGTGGGTAAAATATTCAAGCTGATATTCTGACTGATATGACTGAATTCACATGTGTCACACCTGTGAAGGTTGATAGACACTTTGAAGGTAGGTCTGATCTGAAATACTGAGCGTATCTACAGATGTTCTAATTGTTTGCTCCCTCCATTAGGCTGGTGCGTGGGCCCCAGGGGTGTGAAATAGTGAAGTGATAAGTATTTTACTATTTAACACATTGCTTTAAGAATAAACAGGTGGGTCAGTTTCAGTGGAAAATGATGCTTTTTGAGGTAAAATCCCATTTTTGTGTGGATGGGGTTCATTTTGAAGAGCTAGCAGCTTAACTAAACTAAAATCATCTCCCAAAGGAACGCAGGCAATATTTGCAGCTAACCGTGCATTTTCTGAATGCTGCCAACTCTTCCCTTTGCAAACGGTTTCTGAAGTTCAAAGGAAGAATTTCCCCACTTTGGGGGTGTGTATTGCTGCCCTTAGTGTTGCTGGTAGTGGGGAAGAGTGGGAAGAGCCACAAATACAAATTTGTTTGCGTTATCCAGTGTAAAGCCATCTGCTTTTTGCTGTAACACGAGAGACGTCCAACTAGAGCAAATAGAGACAACACCATCGCTGCCCTAACAAAGGTCTGGGATTTCCAAAGGGTATTGATTTCTTTTTAATACTTCAAAGAAACCACCCAGCCTTCTCCGTCCAACTTTAGGCTTGAGATTTCTTTTAAGGCCAAGTTATGAACTGCTGAAACATAGGGGTTTATCACAGAACCCCCGGTGCAAGCTGAGCTCTGGCCATAGTACAATTTAAATTATTTATGCACAGCGCTGCGTTCAAACCATGTGCACATTTGTCCTTGTCAGTCAACAAGTGTTCTATTAATCAAACAGGAACCCTGGCGCGTTCATTACAAAAGTAAGAACATTGCATTTGGGATGGTATTTTTAGTGCTTTTGACAGACAGAGATTATTAAGCTGTCACTCCCTCTTTTCTGCCGACTCCCCTATCTTCCTCCCCTTCTTCTGCGATGCATTGTCATTTTATTATTAAGAGCACACTAATAGTTAAACGACAGGAACCCTAAACCCTGACTGGTTCACTGACATGACAGGTTATTTTTTCCCTCTATTCCCTGTCCAAGAACCCCCGCTGCTCCTCCCAGCATGCAGCGCTGGGTGACCCTTCACATCTGGCAGTGATTAATTGTCTTAGTGTCAGAGCCATCGCCTTCCTCCCTCTGATCCTCACTTACTTTGTTCTCCCTTTTAAAGCCAGTGTGCTGGAACCTTTTCTTCCCACTTTTAAATCTGCCCAGTATCCAGGATACTGTGTGTGTCTACTGCGATACAACTTGAAAGCGAGCGAAACAGTCAGTTATCTGGCCCTGAAAGTCTGGTCGTGGATTCAGAGGGCTTCTGTTCACCGGAGGGGTGTGCTTGAAAAACAGCGCTAAGCAGAGTGACACAGATCTTGTTGAGCTTGGTCCGGATCTCGGGTCCCTTCTGAGCAAACAATGCGATGATGGGAAACACCGTTTTGAGCGGGCGCGCACAGTGTTGCGTGGAGGGCTGTTGGCTGGAGCGTATACGACGTTACACGGATTAAGAGCAGCGGTTGCGCCTTTGTGCTCCTCTGAGCCCAGCCTGGGCTTGGGCTCTGCTCGCTCAGCCCCTACTGAGTTAAGCCTGGCCTGGGTTTGGGCCTGGGCTCTGCTTGCTCAACCCCCACCAAGTTAGGTCCAGCCTGAGCCTGGGCCCTGCTCGCTTGGCCCCCACTTAATTAGGCCCCGCCTGAGGCTGGGCTCTGCTCGCGCAGCCCCCACTGAGTTAGGCCAGGCTCCTGTGCGAGGCCCGAGGCTTTAGAGCCCCCATCGCCTGGGCTTGGAGCTCAAACGCAGCTAGTGTTTGTAAGGGGGTTTTATGGCCTGAGCGATATCTAGTGAGTGCTCATACCCGCTTTAGATGCTCGTAGAATAAGGATGCTGTATAATAAGGATACTGGTGGAAGAGGAGAAGACTGTACTACTAAGATAAATGTTGGAAGTCTTCATGTTGCTCTCAAACCTCAGTAGACTTCCCATGTGATTTTCAAGAATAATTTTAATCTCTGCCTCAGTTTCTCATCTTGGAAAATAAAGACAGTAAGTGCTTTGAGGCATGGGAGGCTTGAAGTTTTCAGACACCTTTATTTTTCCGGTAGGAATATGAAGTAATGCGAGGCAGTGATTTCTATGTGCGTGTTAAAGCCCAGCTGCCAGGCGCGGGGGAGCTGTGGGAAGAGGAGGGAGGAGGCCATGGTGTGCAGGAGGCTTTTGCAGGTTGCTTGGAGTCAGGATGCCTGGGATCTATTCACAGTTGGGCAGCTTCAATGGGTAAATCACCAACTGCTCTAAACTTCCATTTCCTTGCATGCAGATCGAGGATGAGCGAATAGTCGTCTTTGCAAAAAAAACCCAAACCCTAACATTTGAAGATGAAAGGTAAAAATAAACAGTTGTTTTAAATCCTGGTTGAATAGCAGAATACATGCACTGAACTTAAACTACTATTACATTTACATTTTAAGGCAAAATATCTGAGAGGCAGTTTCTCCTTCACTTACCTATTGAATGTTGAGTTCAGAGTCGTTGTCTCCCATGACACGCACTCCTCACAAATAGATTTCTCCAGAGCAGTATTATATTCTAGCTCTCCGTGTATTTCAAACAACTGCAAGGCCATTTATTTTCTATTTCAAACCAAAACAGTAAAATGGAGTGCATGGCCCTTTCTGGTTGCTAAGCAACACTTGGTAAGGTGCATCCTGCATTTTGCTGTGCCATTTGGCGATCCATACAAGCTCCTGTTTGTTCATTTCCAGTCTAGTAACACTGGTTGCTGTATTTCAAGTGCCAGTATAGATCAAAGTATTTCCTAGAAGGATAAACATGTGAACTGGCAGAGGGTGAGTGATTAACATCACGCACAAGCCTTTTAGTTTGAAGGACTTGGCACGTCAGTGGTTGGCAAAGCTGTTGGGGTGATGCCGTCTCCACCTGGCAGAGGTGCCGTCAGGAGATCTCTGCTGACTGCATTCCAGCTGCTTGAGCTTTGCATCCGTAGAACTCATGGTATAATCTTATTAAACTGCTATTTTCTCTACCTCTGCCCTTTACAAACACTTACAAACAAAGTGGAGTCTAACGTTTGACTATCAGTTGTCCCTGATAAACTCTAAGCGTGTGTCTGATAAAAGTTGTCTTTAACTAGGGAACATGTTCCTCGGAACAAGGTAGGACAAAGCTGGTTTTTGTTTGCTGCACTTTCAAACTTCTGATTAAAAATTGCAGGTGATCAGAATCCTTTTGTTACCGTGCAGTTTGGAGGGGAGGGTTGAAAAGAGGCTCGTTTGGGCAATGCTTTTGAAAAGATTTAAGAAGGACAATTGAAAAAGCTACATATAGCACATATTTTTTTCCCCTTGTGCCTGTTTTGTTGTTCTGAGCTACTTGTGCATCTTTAATTTACAAAATGTGTTGGATTCTCAGCAGTACCGTATATACTGAGCTGAATGTCAGATGCTGACAAACATATTCATTACAAGTACTACTAAATGAGGAATGCTGGAGTGCAGCGCAAAGTTTGCCATGGGTGGCAGCAATTTGGACTCAGTTACAATATTCCAAACCCTATAGAAAAGCTGAGGGGAATTTTTAACAATTTCCTGTTGTAGAATGCTGGTGGGCAGTTCCAAGGAGCGAATGCTTCCTATTGCAGCCGCTCAAAACAGCAGATTATCTGAGTAATTCTTACAAAACCTTATTGGTTTAGTTGTGTGTCATTGTGAGTATATTTTATAGAGTTTCTCTGGATTAAAGTTTGCTGGCCAGCAGTACTGCTGGAGCTGTAAGTGCTAGAAGTCATTTGTGACTTGAAGAAGCAAGCATGGTGCTCTCTCGTTCCTATGGTTATATTATAATGTGGATCTGGTAGTCTGCCCAGCTCAGCCAGGGAATAAATCTGTTCATCCCTTCTTTTCCATGATCATATAATCTATCTCGGGCATGGCTGTGAAGAAGATGATGGAGAGGTAAGGCGGATTTGCCTTGTGTGAGCAGAAAGCAAAGCCAAGGGGCAGATTCCCCCCCCTGCCAGCGGTGTGTACGGCTGGGGAGGGTCAGCCCTCTCCTTTCAGGGCAAATAATCAGTTTTGCATTTTCTGTGGCTCATTCTCCTGCTGCTGTATTGGGTGATACTTGAACTCATCTAGAAATACATTAAAGAAGTTCTTTCTCACACGCTCACAGCAGGAACGCTCATAAGTCAAAAGATGGTATTTTAAAATTGACACGTGCTATCTCTAAATCACGGTCCCTGTTATTCATTTTACCTTTTCTTAATACTGGAATCATAATACTGATTTCTACTGAACTGACTAGATCCATGAGCCTAGCCGTGATGCTGAAGTAGTATGAAACAAGAACAGCACCTCGATAACTCTCTAAACACCACGGTTCTTAAATAAGTTTTAATTTCTAAACTGCTTAAATGTTGATTTGGGAGCTCAGCTGTTGCTTTTCAGAGCGGAGTATGGTTTTTGTAGAGTACGTCTCTGATACTCGTGGCTAAAATTAAGAATATTTTTGCCGTGCCATTGAATTTTAATAGATTTGGTGTTTGTAATGGTGTGAAGAAAGCTAATTTGTGCACTCTTGGCCCAGACTCATGCAACTATCTAGCACTGATTATAAGCTTAAATGCCCATAATTTTAGTCCAGCATTTGTTTCTGAGAGTGGCACTGCAGTGTAACCACCGCGGGGCTGAAGAGACCTGGGACAGAGGTTGTGGTGCTCCCTTGTGAAGTGACCCTGCTCTGTTCCTCAGGTGTTGGTGCTCAGCGTTGTCTCTCTGGGTGTGCATCTGTCTTCTGTGGGGAAACAGCAAATTTGTGCTCCTAATGTTTGCTGCTGCAACCTGCACCTCGACTGTGTGCCTGAACCAGCCCTAAGCAGACGGCGAGATGACAAGATCATAGAATCACAGAATATCCCGAGCTGGAAGGACCCACAAGGCTCATGGAGTCCAACTGCTGTCCCTGCACAGGACACCCCACAGGTCACCCCGTGTGTCTGAGCACGCTGTCCAGTCTCTTCTTGAACACTGTCAGGCTGGGCCGTGACACCTCCCTGGGCGCCTGTTCAGTGTCCAGCACCTCTGGGTGCAGAACCTTTTCCTCATGTCCCACTGACCCTCCCTGGCACATCTGCTGCCGTTCCCTGGGCTCTGTCACTGTCACAGAGCAGAGCTCACCCTGCCCCTCCTGCTTCTGCTGAGGAACCTGCAGCCCATGAGCTCTGCCCCCAGTCTGCTCTGCTCCAGCTGAACACACCCAGGGACTCCAGCTGCTCCTCATACGGCTTCATCTTCAAACCATTCACCAACTTTGCAGCCGCCTATTAGCATCAGGTGATGGTTTCCATATCAGATACCCACCAGAGAGGAGGCAGCAAGCTGGACATGGTAGGAGCAGCCACAGTGGTTCTTACCCAACTTAGGTGTGGGGACATAATGGGGAGGGATCAGCAGGTCCCTGCAGAACAGGACCCACCATGGCGTGCAGCTGCAAACGGAACAGGAACAGCCCAGCGCTAGTTTGCACCAAGGGAGGGTCAGATTGGATTTTGGAGACAATTTCTTCCCCAAAGGGCTGTGGGGCATTGGAACAGGCTGCCCAGGGCAGTGCTGGAGTCACCATCCCTGGAGGGTTGGACAGACGGACATGAGGTTCTCAGGACATGGGGCAGTGCCAGGGGTGGGTTATGGTTGGACTCAGTGATCTTGAGAGTCTCTTCCAACTAAAATGATTCTGCAGTTCTCTGATTCTGTCCCTGTGCCAAAGGCACTAGGGCATGGCCGGTCCTGGCAGGCAGGACTGGGGACATTGGCCATAGGGCCACCAGCAATGGTGCTGACAGGTTGTCATTTTAACTGGTGGTATATAAATCAGGAGAGCTGTGAAATTAAAGCGTGAGAAGGTGATGCCTTCAGGTAACGCCAAGCCACTGTGTTTGAAAGAAATAGGGAATTTATTTCCTTATTTCTTTCCGTGGGAGATGGAAGTAACGGCTCAGAAACAAACCTCATTATTGACTTCCCCATGGAGACACACTGACAGCTCCTGAACGGAGCGGGGCTGGGGCCACACAGCCCAACAGTTACTGCGCAGATCCCTTCTGAGGGAAAACCAGGCTGCTTTACATCCACGGGGAGTAAGTGACTCTTTTGGCAGGGCTTGTAACAATGAGGAATTGCTCAGAATGGAACAGTTTTTAAATCTGCCATCAGAAATGAAGTATCGTTGATGTTCCATCAAATACCAATTCTGATGTTTCATCATAAAATCTCATTTGGAATGAAGCACGTAAATGGAAAAATGCTTCATGTTGCTGATTTAGTGTCTGTAGTAGCTTTGAAAGAAAATCTCACTCAAAAATTAAAACACGTTGCTAAGCTTAATCTATCCATTACAAGTTTTTGAGGCATAGCGAAAGGATGGAAGTTCTAGATTAAGGCTACATCAGTGATATTTTAAATGGAAATATTTTAAATTAAAATGCAGCTTTAGGTTTGTAAAAAAAACAATAATAAAAATTAAAAAAATCCAAATATCTTCTCGCTTAAATCATACTGGTTTCTTTAAGAAAGAAATCTGAGCATTGTGCCAAAATGTTCCAGCTGTTGTTTGGTTGTTTGGAAAGCGTTTCAGGTGCGGAGCAGTGCTGGTGGCAGTAGTGCCGGACAGGCCACCATCGCCCCGACTCAGGAGCGTTCTTGAGAGTTAATCTTTCTCCTGGAGCCAGGACAAAAGCCAATCTAAATATTATTCACATGTAAGATCTCCTAGAAATTTGGACTCGACCTATTGAGACGTTCCAGTTTTATTTTAAGACTTTCAATGTTATAAATTCAGTTTAATCTACTTTTTTAAAAATCTGAATGAAAAAGGGAACATTCTCCTTTGCATATGTGTGTGGTTTGGGTTTTTTTTTTCAATATCAATACCTCTATTCCATTTATGCTCTTTGTTTGAATGGAATTTTTCTTTAAGCTTTTGAATTTTTCATGAACTGGCATTTTCAGATGAAAACGCATTGTGAAAACATTCCTGTTTAAACTCCGTGTGTTTCAAATATAGTTATCAGTAGTTTGGTTGCACTTGGAATTAGATCTCAAACTCATGTGGGCATCGAAATATGGTTTGTATAAACATCCTTTCGTCTGCCCCGTTTTAGAATAGATAGTTTACGAAATGTTTTTTGTAAAAGTAACAGACAGCAAAGATAAAATCAGAGCGGAGGAAAAATGATTGAGACAAAGAAGGAGATAGTTATCTTTCCTATGGATTTTTACTGTTGGCTGCTTTTCATTGCCTTGCTATGCATTTGCATTAATGCCAGAAAAATAGTATATGGCCAGGTAATTCACAGGGACTGACTCCTGCCCCTCTGCTGTGCCCTGGGGAGACCACACCTGGAATATTGTGTCCAGTTGTGGCCCCTCAGCTCCAGAAGGACAGGGAACTGCTGGAGAGAGTCCAGCGCAGCCACCAAGATGCTGGAGGGAGTGGAGCATCTCCCGTGTGAGGAAAGGCTGAGGGAGCTGGGGCTCTGGAGCTGGAGGAGACTGAGGGGGGACTCATTCCTGGGGATCAATATGGAAAGGGGCAGTGTCAGGAGGATGGAGCCAGGCTCTTCTGGGTGACAACCAGTGACAGGACAAGGGGCAATGGGTGCAAACTGGAACACAGGAGGTTCCGCTTAAAGATGAGAAGAAACTTGTTTGGGGTGAGGGTGTCAGAGCCTGGCCCAGGCTGCCCAGGGAGGTTGTGGAGTCTCCTTCTCTGCAGACATTCAAACCCGCCTGGACCCCTTCCTGTGGAACCTCAGCTGGGTGTTCCTGCTCCATGGGGGGATTGCACTGGGTGAGCTTTCCAGGTCCCTTCCAACCCCTGACACTCTGGGATTCTGTGATTCTGTGAAGTGATGATCCTTCTGTGAAGCTTGATGCTTACTAAAGGTTGGCTTTGGTCTTTGCTGCACTGCACAGGTAACTTTCTAAAGTCAGATTCTGATCTCATTTACAATAAAATGAATAGAATTGGCTTCAGAGGAGCTACTCCAGATATGCGTTGTTTAATAGAAGAACGGGGTCTAGATACTTTATCATCTTCATTCTTGGCATCCTCTGGCAGGAGAGCAGTCGGGGGTGGTAGTTGTGTAACACCGAGGTGGGTTTGCAGTGACCGTTTTGAGTCCTTCACGTTTGACTTCAGCCCATACCCGGCACATCCGCTTCAATGGAGACTCAGTAAGGGTGTGTGATCTTAGTGAGAAACACTGTGGTGTGGGCCCCTTGATGTGCTCAGAAATCTTCATGATTCACGTCCAAATAGAGAGTTTGTGTGATGTTCCCCCCATAACCTCGCCAGCAAGGGAAGGAAAGCGTCTCTCCCTTGGCCAGAGTCCCCGGAGCGCTCGGAGCTGTTGGCTGCGCTCGTGTGTTTGTGGATTCAAACAACTCCGTCACCAGTGTTGTCACCAGATACCTGGGCTCTAGCCACAATAACTACATTTCCAAATGTCTGAGCGTGGTTTGTGCTCAGGAACGGGCTCTCAACTGTATTATACAGTTACTATAAACAGTAAGATATCATGTTAGTTATTTTTATGATTGACTCTCTAACTTTCCTAGGCAAGGATGAAATACACGTGGCATTACTTCCAGACTTGTCGTGTTTTCTGTTTTTCACTGGTATAGAGATGCCTTTCTCCCTTTTTTCTTTTTCTTGATATCCAGAGCAGAGAGCCACAGTAGAGAGGCTGCTGGAGTTAGGACAGAATGTGCATCTGGCATTTTGAAAATGTTGTTTGGCCTTCTGGAAAGAACCAGCACCATTTTTCATCTGGAGAGTATTCAAACGGTATTTGCTGGGAAGGAGAGATGTAGCTGTGTAATGCAATTATGCAGACAAAGGTTGCAGAGACACTGTCCATAGTGAGGTTACCGTATGTGGGGAGAAAGCACGAAGAGAAAAAAATTAGTGATTAACTGTTTCGTTGCAAAGGGAACAAAATGTTTCTTTGTGTTGTTTTGGATTAATGACAATGTCCAAAAAGACACAAGTTTGAGGGAAAAATAGCCTACTCCATAGGGCAAGGAAGAAAGTTACATTTTTGTGTACCGGAGGATCTCACAGTGCCCATCAGACTGACTGGTAAGTCAATGAAAACTCCTTTTTTTGATTTCCACAGATGTTGGCTCAACCCAAATCTGCAGAAAGGGTTCCAAGAGGATCAGAGACACCAAGGGTCTCTTGTCCAGGCTGATGGAAAGTGGCAGAGTAGAAAAAGAGAAACATCCCAATGTGGCAACAGGAAAGAACCTGCTTGCTCCAGCATCCTGGGGTGGGCTAGAAGGGGGTGGTCAGTAGGTCAGAGAGGTTCTCCTGCCCCTCTGCTCTGCCCTGGGGAATATTGTGTCCAGTTGTGGCCCCTCAGTTCCAGAAGGACAGGGAACTGCTGGAGAGAGTCCAGCGCAGCCACCAAGATGCTGAAGGGAGTGGAGCATCTCCCGTGTGAGGAAAGGCTGAGGGAGCTGGGGCTCTGGAGCTGGAGAAGAGGAGACTGAGGGGGGACTCATTCCTGGGGATCAATATGGAAAGGGGCAGTGTCAGGAGGATGGAGCCAGGCTCTTCTGGAAGACAACCAGTGACAGGACAAGGGGCAATGGGTGCAAACTGGAACACAAGAGGTTCCACTTGAATATGAGAAGCAACTTGTTTGGGGTGAGGGTGTCAGAGCCTGGCCCAGGCTGCCCAGGGAGGTTGTGGAGTCTCCTTCTCTGCAGACATTCAAACCCGCCTGGACACCTTCCTGTGGAACCTCAGCTGGGTGTTCCTGCTCCATGGGGGATTGCACTGGGTGAGCTTTCCAGGTCCCTTCAACCCCTGACATTCTGGGATTCTGTGATATTGGTCATTAGGATTTCCTGTATGAGACCGATATTTGGCCTAAGGGATTCTGGTGGAAGTGTACAGAGATAAACAAAACCAATTTCCATTTCAAGTAGATGTTTTGTGTAAGTACTGTAAAGCAGAGAAAAGAGATGTTTAGAGTATATTATTCCTTGGCTGTAACTCTGTTTTGCAAATCTCACTGAGAAATGTTTGACCACTCGTGTTTTCTTTAAGTATGATGAAAGCTCTGATTATTCACCTCTGAGCAGGCAGTAGAATTTCTCAGTATCTCTATGGACTTCTGCTACGGTAACAGCTCAGCTCCAGTGTGGTTATCCCGGGGAGATAACATGTCCAGAGGAAGAGTCGCCGGGTGACCAGACTCAGGTCACCAGGAACCGACCCGTTGCAGATGCGCTAATCCCCGTGCCTGCTGGGACCGCCCGGGTGAGCGCTGGCCCTGAAAACTTGTTCTGCAAACAGCCCCGAGCGCCGTGTGTTAGCTGTGCCTCTGATAGCTCCTCTCCTCTGCACATTGTCTTCTTTTCCGTCAGGGATCCCTTCGGAGCTTAAGAAATGCAGGAAAGGGACCTCCATTCCACTCGCGTAAGATCAGCTTTTTGGCAGCGTCAGAGGAGAAAGATGGGAGAGAAAAAGGGGGAGCCCATTAAGAATAAGGTGGTGTCAGGCTGCTTTAAGTGCCATTGTTCAAACAGTGCATCCTTGTTAGAAAGGTGTAGTTTTTGGACATATCCCTCACCTAGACCGTGTGCAGCACAGTAGCATTTCCAGAAATGAGTAGCGGGGAGGCTTTTTTATCATTACATCGCACAACGTAAGATGAAATTCGGTTTTTAAAACCCCAAAGTCTTTGCATAAAAGGCATTATTCCTGCGTGGTTATTTTTATGACCTCATTATAAGCTTTTAAAAAAAGCCAGCACGTTTTTCTTCTTCGTTTTTGGCGGGAAAAAAATTGCTTCCAGGGCAAGGTTTGGCATGGCAGCTTTCTGGCCAGAGCAAATCTTTAAAGCTGTATCATAAACCTCTGAAAATAGGAGTTTAGAATAGAAACGCAGACATACAGTTAATTATATCGTCATGAATGGCGCCACTATAATTAGCTAACTTCTCTATGATGCCAAGTTTTAAAGTATTTTACTTTTATGGCACTGGATGTCAAAAGCTATATACGTTAGTTTCTTTGATATTTTTCCTTTATTGTCTCACTGACCTGGCTCGCCAGGTTAGGAAAATGGCTTGCAGGTTTTTCCTGGGCTCTGAAGCAGCTTTGCAGGCGCGATGGCTGGCAGGGTATCACACTGCTCTGGGCAACCTCGGGCTGGTGGTTCCCATTGAAGGGCTTATCCTGAGGTCACCGGCAATCTCAGCAGGGCGGGCATCTGCTGATATTGGGGTGTTGTATACACACTTTCAAGGTGACAGTTTTAGAGAAAGATAAAATACAGTGGGAAAAATAAAGGGACATCATCTGCTTTATAATCACAATATTTCCGACAGGTTCAAAACCAGAGAAAGGTGCTAGCAGAGATTTTGGGGATGAGAAAAGCTCCTCCCTCAAGTATCTGTTTCCAAGTGACTGTAGCCCTTTCGCAGCTCATTGCTTGTTAGGTGTTTGATGGCACACACGGGGATCACTGTTTCACCCATCACTGAAATCCAGTTTCTTCTGGAAATGTGACCAGGGCTGTCATTTAGGTTGCAGATTAAAGATGAATGTATTGTTCAGTTAAAGAACCAAGAGAACATGTGGATTAACCACACGCGCTCAAATGGTATTTGAATTGATAATGTTAGCTTAATAAACGTAATCATAGAAAACAGTCTCATAGTTTGGATGTCTGGGTGAGGTTTGTGCCTCTTTCTTACAATGATAACTTGACTTTTCGGAATTTTTTTTACAGAGTTATTCAAGTTACTTAAATTGTTCATCCTTATTATTTAACATGTCTGTATTTATATGTGTATATGTCAAAATTATTATTACTATTCACATGCTCGGTATCGGCTTTCTCAGTTGTAACTGATAGGGATGTGAAGGTTCAGTTCAGAGTGCAGCCCGCAGGGTGGTGCTGCCCTGGACGGGTGTCCTGCCCTGGACGGGTGTCCTGCCCTGTGCATGGTACAGAAGGTGACACGTTAAGGCCATCCTGCTTCTGGTTTTTTGTGTGAGGCTGTGAACCAGGACTGTTCTAGGAGTGTTTGGGCAAGCAGACATTAACAGTCTTTACAGTCTGATAGCCCTGAGCTATAATGTCGGATTGGCTATTTTCTTCAGATCTAATTCTCTCTCTCCCAATAAAACTTCCAATGGTAATTTTTAAAGTATTTTGTTATGTGGCAATCAATGACATATCGGGAATTAGCATGGATGGTGCTGAACTTTTGGGGCAAGCTCTTCTTTCTCGTGGCTGTGTGCTCACCACCTTGCCATAGTAACTCTTGGCTTCACGATCATGTTGGGTTCTGTGCTATTTACCGGCTACAAGGAGTTCCATTTCCACCCTCACCCTGTGCAGAGCTGATGATGCAAACTGGTACACGGGCTCAGGTACCACACACGTTCCTTTTCTCACCTTGGATCCGTGGCTGGATCCTCGCGATGGGGAATCCAGCTGATTGCAGCAGAGCTGCCCCGTCAGCAAGGGACGAGGCACCCAGCGACGAACAGGGGTTTCTCCTCGGACCGGGCTTGTCAAACCGGTGGCCACCGGCCAGCGTGATGGAATTAATGAGGGGACACGGTAGCCAGCACTGACAAGCCGGGATAAACTCACCGAGCGGCAGTGCCACATCCAATTACTGTATTTTGTTGTTGTTCCCTGGGGATGGGGACCCTCTGACAACCTCCGGGAGAGCAAACAGGAAATCCTAGGAGTAGAAAAAGCAAGTATGAGTAAATCTCATGCTGATCTCCTTTAAAAAAACCCCAAACCCTAATGCTGAAAAAGCCATGCCTTTCTTTTCTGTCCCTGACTTTGCTACAAAGTTTGCACTTTGTTGCCTGGCAGGGAGCATTAAAATAAATTGCTTTCAAATGAAAAGAGAAATAAATGTTAGGAAAAGATTTTTTTCTGTCTGTGCTTAATTTTATTGTTCTGTTGGAAGTGACGCTTTTAACGTTTTAACAAAAAGCATATTTGGATCTAAACTTCTCATATAAACCAAATTGGACTATCAAGATTCCTAGGACTGCTTTAATAAAATGAAACCTAAGGCATCTTTTTTTTTTCCATTCCAAAGAAGGGCATTTACTAGTAAAGGAAGCAGAGAATTAATCCAAAGAGTGCAGAAAACTGTATTGATGTCAATGATATTTTACTCTGTGGAGTACTTCACTCAACCTTAGATTCCAACACACGCAAACGAAATAAGGGCCTGGAGGGATGATTCATGTGGAATGATTTAATCCTGCTCAGCAGAGAGCTGCTTTGAGCTGGGAAAAGTGCTTCCTGTGGGCTGGTGGGCAATGGGATACCCAGTACTAAGGCAGGTGGCATCGGCGGCACCTCGGGGTGACAAAGGGCTGTGGTGTCCCCCTCGCCGAGGGAAAGCAGAGGAGGGATAATTGTGTCCTTGGGATTTGCCGTTTCCACACTTATCTTGTAAGCACACGGACTGTTTGCTTTGGCTCTGTTTCCTACACGTTCTGTCAGTCGTGCTGCCCCGCGTTGTGTGCCAAGGAGGTTCCGTTCCACATGGAGAGAAATCAAAGATGAACGAGAACGACCTGAATTATTTTAGAAGGAAACAGCTATTAATTTCTTAAAAAAGTGATTGTGTGGGTAAACCGTTTCAGACTTTTTCTTCTACTACATTCAAAGCCAGATCAGCCCATCAAACTCTTAAACTCCTAAAGATAAAGTAAATTAGATCAACTCAAATTCTGCCAAGCGACTAGATTAGAATCATGACTTTTTCTTATATTTACATCCCAGAAAGCATGCGGAGCTATCAGGAGAAAAACCAGAGTTGGCTGTAGTTGCAACAGTGGAAGATACCAGGGTTTTTTCGTATATATGTTCCCATATGTAAAGCAATGCGTTTTGTACTCGTTGCATCTTTGCAGTCATTGCCCACTTCCATTGGCAAGTGTGTGTTTGCTGTGTTGCTGCTGGGGAATCGTTGGATCCTTGCTAAGGAATTGTATGACATCTAGTAGGTGTTTTCCAGCTCTAATATCGTTGAAACTTTGGGTTGGGTGCTGTCTTTCTCCAGTCATGCTTGCTTACCGCTTATTTGGATTGAGGTGGAACGGCGTTGTCGTGCGGCGCTGCACCATACGTGGTGCATACACCCAATAGAACTGGAACTCCTCAAGCACCAGGGAAAGTAAGAGGAGGAAAAGAAAACATATGTAACAGAAAACAACATTCTTTGGCAAGTAATAATGAATATTTTATTCAGTTTGGTTTGAGACACAGATTGTAAGATGCTGTTAGAGCTAGAATATAGGCTTCTTTCAATCTCTTGGCTCTACAATAATATCCCGAAAAAGGAATTTCCTTAATCCTTGATACAAACTTATCAGTCAAGATTTTCACAGTCTGTAGATTTTTGCAATAGAGAGTTCATGTAGTCAAATGATAGAGTTGACTTTGTTCTCACTATCTCACTCCTGTGTAACTTTATTAACATCACTGCTCTTCATCTTTTATTTAGTTTTAAATATCCCAGGACAATATTATAAAATCCTCATGGAGAGAAATGTAAAAAGTTATGGCTTCAATTAACCAAACGCTTAAGCAAGTGCTTAATTTAAAGCATATGGATAATCCAAATTTGCTTCAGTCATTGGCTTCTGGACCAGAGCCAGCACATTTGGAATGCATCCTGCATATTTATTCTACCATATACATGATTCCCTCATATGTGTGTGAAGTTGTTTGTAATTAAATTTGTCAATTACAGTAACTGGGTTGAAATTTAACCTGAGAAAAATTCGCAGTGAGCGACACTCCTGCAATAAAGGTGACATCCAAAGACAGAGAAATCTTGCATTTAAAGACAAACAAAACAAATAGAACCCCTAGAATTTGAGGCAAAATATCTATGTATTTTTTTTTTCCTTTCTTGAAAAGTAGTAAAAAACCCTCAAATTGGTTTGATTTTTAAACTAAGGAAAAATGATCAGATCTGCTACTTTTGATGTTCTCCAGATGTTTCTTCTGATGCTTAAGTGTACTGGAAATACCTGGAGAAGTTGCAGCCAGTTTTCTCATCGAATTCCTCAGTAACTTTGAGTCTCCAGATACTACTCTGAAGAGCTGCTGTGGAAAAGCTTCCGTCTTAGCAGTTCATTTGCAAAATATTTCTTCTTCTGAGATTTGATATTGATTGTTTGCAGAATTGAGATAAAGTGCCGATGTTCCAGAGTCTCCCTTTGCACCTGTCCTCCCGGGGAGATCTTCTGAAGAATTTAAGGGATGGGCTGGTCACTGAATGACTCTGTGTGTGCATATGTATATATTCATATATATTTTATATCTATATATATATATGACAGGGAGAGAGGAAGAGAATTCTTACTCTGTTGGTAACAACCAGCTGGTAGTAAATAGGAAATAAAATGCACTAGAAAGAAAAGCTGATGTTTCTAAATGGACTCTTAAAGAAGGTGTAATCTCCATCAGTTGCTATTCTGCTATGTCATTGTCCTTATACATTGTTTTACAGAACAAACACAATCTATTGCTATTCTTTGGCAAGAAAAGTTGTGTGGACCTGACTGGTAGAGTCCGTCCTTTGCCATCAACAGGAAGGACTGATGTCTTTGTATTAGTTTTCATATTATTCCTTGTTGAGGGTGAAGGGCTTCCAGGATGGCCGGAGCGACCCTACAAAATGTTTGATGTGCTGCTCTAGGAAGCAGAAATTTCCTTTGGTTCCCTCAGATGGGAACTCAGACTCTTTGTTCCCCAGTCCTCTGATTCCTGCGCTGTTCTCTTCAAAAGAAATCTCAGCTTTTTGGTGTTATTTTTAAAACAGGAAGAAACGGTTTGTCTTTGTTTTTAAGTCTATCACTGAAGGCAAAACTTGAAAGAACTTTTTAGCATAAGTATAAAAGTGCAAGCATCTGTTTTGCTGTCACTGGTGAGCGGTTGGATGTGTCACAGGAAGCTCCGTTCCAGCTGCCACCCACACCCAGTAGCCACCAGTAAGCACCAGTGCCGTTGGGGGACTGGGTACTGCTGGGGCACGCCAAGGAGTGGAATCTGCCTCCTGGAAACTCTTTATAAAGTGCTTTTAAAAGAGACACGCAGATAAAAATCTTTGATATTTGCTCAAGGTTGCAGATTATTAATATCTTCTAGTTTATAAGGGCCAGATCCAAGTCAACCAAAGCCTGGGCACTGATGAGATTTTTCTATGTTCCCATCTTAGCTTCCGTTTGAGTGGGATGTGGCCCAGATTTGGAAATGATGTCCTCTCTATGGTTCCTCTGGGGATTTAATTCCTGAAAGCAAGACCATGAGGTCTATTTGAAGAGGTTTCCAGAAAAGACGGTGTCAGTATGCTGAATATTGTTGAAATTAAGGACAGAATGCCTTATCCGTGACACTACTGGAGGCCACAGGTCTGTGTGGAGACTTGAGTCATCTCCCAGCCCTTCACCAAATTCCTAACCATGTCAGTATTCTAGAATGACAGCAAGTGACAGAGCTGACAGACCTCGGTGTCTCTCAGGGGTAGATGGCACCTGGGTGAGTTTCAAAAGGAACTAATAAATAACAACAGGAAGCATTACCATGGTCACAATTATGCTTCCCTGCAGTAATGTCACTCTTTGGGATGACTTTAACATGACATCCTACATTTTGACCACTTGCTTTCCTCCTCCTGTTCTCCCTCGGAAGATCTAAAGGGCACAGGAAGAATTACCGGGAGCTGTTAGTTCTGCTTTCATCTTCAGAGCCATCTGGTTTCTTGAATCCGTATTTCTTTTTCTCGAGACAGTCAATAGAGAGCATGAAATTAATGGAAGAATCAAGAGTCCTGAACGACTTGCTGCTGTTCTTTTTCTTTTTAATCATCCAATGTTCTGTTCCCTTTTTTCTTCTCCATGCAAAAGTATTGAGGACCATAGTGATCTTTATTTACCCCCTGACTACTGAATAAGAGGGTTAACTCAGATCCTGCTCAGCAAGTCAAAGTCTGAAATCTCAGCACTAATTACAACTTTTCATTCGATGATTATGAATGCTTAACCTTGTCAGTTCAGCCTCGAGTGCTTCAGCTGGAGGCTGCAAGTCAAGACTCCTGCATTTAAGTGTTTTGAAGGAGGAAACACCAGTTTTCACAATGTGGTGACAGATAATCATTAGACGCCTTTCAGCTGAACAATAATAACCTCTCTATCTGCACAGCCAGCGTAGAAGTACAAAGTGGAAAGATATAAGACATCAAGTCTTTTGTTAAACCAGGAGTTACCTTTTGTTCTTGTTGTTAGACTCCAAGGTAATGATGACTCCCAATTAGCATGAACCAGTGTAATGCTAAATGAACGGTGGGAAAACAGAGCGGTGGGGGCAGCACAGCTATAAACCTTGAACGAAGATTTGCATTGCATTCACCCAACCAAGCTCATTTTTTATCTCACAGCCTTTGTTTCCTGAGGCTACCTTGCTATCTGGAGCAAGCGCTGAGTTACCACCAGTGTCAACTTTCTGCTCATCCACTTGCAAACTGTGGACCCACTTGAAAGGGTCATCCATGGCGAATTTGTTGACGTGCATTCCTGACTAACTGCTGAAGAATGATGATCCTCTAGCCATACAGTTTGGTGGGTGGCTTTCAGATGGCTTTTGCACTGATTTAAAGCGTGCCTTTGGCTAAGAAATCACTGCTTGCTCTGAAATCCGTGTTGACAAACAGAGCGCAGAGAAACCTGGACGCTGACAGGCAGCAGGGATGCAGAGAGGATCAAATGGGCAAAGCAGGTGCTTTATGAGAAGTGTTTCATCCGCACAAAGGGAAGATGCAACCTTTGTTCTTTCAGGAGACATTGTTTTACTAGAGATAAGATACTGCATTTCAAAGAGCTCAAGTACTTAGAAACCAATGGTGAAACACAAAACTAGTCTGGCTGGTCCCGTGTGCTGAATGGGCCTGGCTGTGTGGGGAACGCAGGTTCGCGTGGCCTGGGATTGGCGCAAGTCTGCTAGTTGTGTCACCCTAAAATTCAATGAATTTTCATGCAAATTCCCTTAAAACACCATCCTTGAAACTTTTAAGAAGTTACTTTCATGCATGACTTAAAAGAATTATAATTTGTCGGAGAAAATATATTAGATTTTTTTTCTTCCCTAGCAATTTCCTTAGAGGCAAAAGCCCAGCCTTCCAGGTCTAGGGATAGAAAACAGTGTTGCTTCAAGTTACAGCAAAGAAACTTTACCTACTCACCCATCTGTCCTGCCTGGCTCACATGCTTTCGTAATTAGGCGTTCTACCATAGCAGTGTCATTTCTCTTAGGCAAAGTGTTGAGATTTTCATAGGTGAGAACCAGCGCAGTGTTGATTTCCGGAAGGGTCAGACCTGGGTGGCTGGTGTCCTGCTGGGTGCAAACATTGAATTATTTGTGTACTTACAGAAGTAGGTTTTTTTTTCTCCTTAACCAAAGTAGCAATATAAAGATTCTCTACCTGCTTTTGCCTTTTGAAGGCTGTGTATCTCTCTCAGTGGTAGCTGGTGCTGAGGGTGGGAGGTGATGAGGGAAAGAGCGGGGATCAAGGAAACACCTGACAAATTTCACTGGTAGGACAAGGGGCAATGGGTGCAAACTGGAACACAGGAGGTTCCACTGAAAGAGGAGAAGAAACTTGTTGGGGGTGAGGGTGTCAGAGCCTGGCCCAGGCTGCCCAGGGAGGTTGTGGAGTCTCCTTCTGTGCAGACATTCAAACCCGCCTGGACCCCTTCCTGTGGAACCTCAGCTGGGTGTTCCTGCTCCATGGGGGGATTGCACTGGGTGAGCTTTCCAGGGCCCTTCAACCCCTGACATCTGTGGTTCTGTGATTCACCTGTGAAGTGCAGACATGAGGTGAGAGTTTGACCTTGCTGGCTACATTCTTACATCTTTTCTATAAAAAAATCCCATTTGCTGGAGTGGAGCCTCCTAGAGCCGCATCCCAGCCTGCTGCTGGAACCATGTTACGGCGCAGAACCAGCAATACCAGGAGGTCGTCACAGAATTTCAGAGGATGCTCTGGACCCAGCACCTCAGAACCATTTCTGTGTGTGAACTGCAGGTGTGACCAACGCGCAATGAGGGAACAGGGGAGAAATCAACTACTCAGAGCTACCCGAGATGTTAATTAATGGTAGGGAAAATGGATGATTTTAATTTCAGTAACGTTCGTGCTGTGCTGTGGCCGCTCCGCTCAGCGAGCGGCAGGACGGGAATGTCTGCGTTCTGGCGCTGGGTGCTCGCAGCTGGCCAGACCTGTGATCTCTTACCTCTTGATCTTTTCTTAATCCTCCAAGCGTACGCTTGGAAGCAACAGCTTTCCGTGCCAAAGTGTAACTGCTGATGTTTTCCAAGCCCGATTTTCCAGCTCCAATAGTTCTGGTACAGTTAAGCTGCATGTTTGACAGCGTATGGCTTTATCATCTGGGAAGGAGCATTATAGTTGGAATCCAAGGGAGAGTTGGAATCCAAAGTAGAATTCAGTACTTTCTAAAGGAAAAACGAGAGTTTGTTGTTTAGGTCAAGTATACCAAGTTACTATAAATTAAAGGAGAGACTTGTGTAATAAATGGTCTTGAAGATCATTTAAATCTAATGTTATACTCTAACAAATTTATGAGCAACAGTTATGCGGCAACATCATCTCATCAGAGATGCGGTCTATAATTAGAAATCTTTTTAATTGTGACGGGTAATTTCAGTTTCCCGGAGCACTTTATTTGTGCTGTTTACTTTTTAGGATCTGTCATTGATTAAACAAATCTTAGGGGATTTTTTGAGAACTTGCTGGAGTACAAGCCCTCTGTGCACCCTCGCTCTGTTGTTCTAAAACTGCACTAAAGCTGGAACCAAAGCAGTGTGTGGGAAGGACATATGGCAAGGTAGAAGACAACATATGTCTTTAGTATGCACTTACCATGTAGTTAGAGAGACAGCATCTGTTGTTTGTTTAAACAGCTTCTTTCTTCCCTTTTTGCAGGGGGAAGGGTGCAATCTGTTTAAAGGGGACCTGCAAAGAGAGGGAGGGGAAGGGTTTATGTCTGTTTTCTTCTTTTTTCCCCTTATGTTTGAGGAAGAATTGCTTTGGCTCGCCTTTTGCCTTAGAAACACCAGGACTTTGAAGTGCTATCTTTCATGGGTTTGTTAGAGGCGTTTTTGGATCACTGAGGCCCTGGAAGTTTTTGTCAGCTTTAAATGGAAGGGGGAGTAGGTGTGGGTTCTGACAAAGAGCATTGCTGCCAGCTCTCCCGGTGGAAGGCATTCATATTTCTGTTACCATTACAGCACTCGGCCACCTCGTGAGCAGTGAGGACCCTGCGAGGCTGTTTGGCATCACGCACCTTATTTAACGTATGCATTTGGCATGTATCGTGGGGACGTGTTACCGCAGTTCGGGCTGCACGATGGATTTGGCGGGAGCAGATGTTCCTCCTCCCGGCCCCGGGACCCCCGGTCAGCAGCAGCTGCTGTTGCGCCAGGGAAGCAGGAGAGGAACCAGGGGTCCGGCCTAGGCCTAGGCCTGGGTTTAGCCTGGAACACCTGCCCTGAGACCCCGGAGCTGCCCCATTCACCAAGCAGACACCCACCCGAATCCACCAGCTTGAATTTGCCACCCAAGCCCAAACCCCGACACGCTCGGCAAGCTTTGGGTGGCTCCGTGGCCTCCCTCCCCTGTGCCGTGTTTTAATAGTCATAAGCCCGCAACCCAAATCAGCTATTAAAGAATTTACATCAAACCTCACACGTGGAGCAGGCCAGAACTTGGCAACTGCGGCCGTGTTTTGCTAAGCGAGTACAAATATAGAGGCAGACTGGATTTTGGCAGGGAAGAACTCCCAGCTCGGTTACTAGGCCATTCACATGCCGATCTCTCAGATGTCTCAAATCAGCTGCTTTGCCACTTATCTTCCGATTTCCAAGGAAAAACAGAGTAGGCAGACCTGGGTTTCCAGGGCGCTTTTTGTTTTCGGAATTCCCATGCTAGAAAGAAAAACAGGAGACAGAAGGAGAGGGGAGTGTCATTTGTCATCTAAGCATTGTAATTGCTTCAATGAATACCTTCAGTGTTTGAATTTGAATTCTCTTCGGGTCTCTTGGTTTTATGAAAGCCAATGTGTTCAGTTAGGAACTTCAGTTTTCATCTGGGCCTCAAAGCTCACAGGCTGGGTAAAATCCCCCAGGTTTGGGTGCAAGAGACTCCGGGCACCTGGCCCATCCGCACTTAAATCCATTATTAATCACAGAATGTCCTGAGTTGGAAGGGACCCACAAGGATCATCCAGCCCAGCTCCTGTCCCTCCATATGACAACCCCACAGTTCACACCATTAGCTACGGGAAAACGTGTTATAAAAATGTTTCACTATTGTCCCCATTCATTTTTTACCCATTATTACTTTTATGCTAAAGCCTCAGCCAACAAGCAGAGCGATACACCTCATAAATAAAAATGAGACAAATCCAATTTTGAATAGGAAAAAGCGCCCTTGATTCTAGTAACTAATAAGGGGAGTAACTTCTTCCTGGAGGCAGGTGGGTTTCTGTAGGAAACAGGGAGCAGAGGACAGAAGTAATTTGGGTAGAAAGAGACCTTAGTTGCTCTTTCCAAATGCTCTCTAACAGTCACGGGAGAACCATCCCACCGGAGATGTCCTTCTCCTCCACAAGTCGCCTTTGCTGCAGGAGTCACACGAGGGAGCTCCAGGGTGAGTGCAAAATCAGCTACAAAATGGTCCTTGAAAAGTGAACACCAAGAGTTCCCTCCACAGCGGCTGTTGGGATTCTGCAAATGTCTGTTATGGATCCAGCGGGGTTCAATAACCTTAATAATTAGTACGGATGAAAAAGTGTGTGTTTCAGATACACAGTGGTGCAAGGAGGTGGGAATTCCAAACGAGTTTGCAGGCTGGAGAAATGTCCATGTTTTCCTCTCTCAGGGTAAATACACTCCAGCAGAGTCCTGCAGAATACTCTGCGAACAATGCATGGGGACAATCCCCTCGATAATCCTTATTGCTGACGTGTCTGAGGGCTGTAACAGTTCACAAGCTGAAAGCGAGTCGGGAATATTTTTGTCATCTTGCATAAGGGTAAATGGCTTAAGAAATGACTTGTTCTTTCTTCAGCTGGAGAGGTGTATAGGTGCGAACAAACCGGAAAGAATCCAGAGGAAAGCAAGGAGAATGATCAGAGGTGTTGCAAACGTGATTTAGGAGGAATATTGTAAGATATAGAGTTCTCTGTTGAAGCTGCTAATAGAAGACATAATATGCAAGTGTGCAAAAGCTGAAGAAAAGAAGGGAATAATCTACCCTCCACATCTGTGAGGCACAGGAAGGGAAATAATGAGTTTAGCTTGTGTCAAATGACTTCTGGCTTCATGTTTTCATGTTTTGTTGGTTTAGTTTTTTGTTTTTGTTTGGTTGTTGTTTTTAAATCTCTCTGATAGTTAAGATTTTAAAAAAATGCTAATGCATGGGGAGGTGCTGAAGCTTCATTTTGGATGTCTTTAGATAAACATCTGCCAGGAATAACAAGAGTATAATTGACCCTGCTCTGGGAGTGAGGCTGCACTTAAATACCTTTTAGAAGTCCTTTCTGGCCCTATTTATCGCGAATCTCTCGCTTATTCCTGCTGCTGCTTCCACAGGTCCCTGGAAGGACAGGGAATCCAGTCTGGGCCCGGGATCCCTCAGTCGTCCTGGCAGGAAGAATGCAGAAATCATTTTCATTTACGTCATTTTATTTATATGCACCCCAAACATATTTGTGTACACAGGGAGCTTCAATTACAGTGTAATTAGAGTAACATGAGAGCCCAAAGATCAGGAGTTCAAATTTATATTTGTAAATATTCCACTGACTTCTAAAACACTCTTCAAAGATGTTTATTATCTCCATTTTCTGATTGATGGGGTTGTCATACTTTTAGATACAAACCACACAAGTATTAACAGAGGGAGAGAGTTTCACCTGTATACAAAACCTTTACTACTTGAATGTTTGAATGATCATAACTATTAAGATAATTGAAGCAAGAATTAAATACGTGAATGGGAGGAGGAAAAGATGTGAGCCTGCTCACATCTTTCCATTGCATCTAGGTGTAATCTAGATTATTAGTGTTATTTTTAGTATACTAAACACTAATAGCTGCTCATCTACAAAGTAAAGTGAGGCCATGAGCAGTATGGCAAACAGTGATTTTATTTTACAGGGGATTTGGGAGATGATGCAGACTTTCAGATTACTGGAAAAAATATTATTGTTATTATTATTTTTAATAAAGTGTATGACAACATCAATCCGTTCAGTGCTGTCCAAAGAAAATCCCGTTGGATGTGATGAAGTGACTTATTGGCGTGGGACGCTGGCAGTGACGTGCGTGCAGCAGATCCATCTGTGGTTCCCACCTTACCGATCGGTCATAGCACAGTTCAGCCTCTGGATATCGTCTGTTCTAGTCCTTGCAGGACAAAGTCTTTCAGGCTGGTTGTTATTTGTGGAAACAGCCCTTTTAGAGAAGTCTGGCAAATATCTATTGATCCAAGACAAATGTGGAAATGCAGAGGATTTGGGGCAAAACCAGATTAGAAGTAATATTTCTGAAATTACATTATTTTAAAAATCTGTTCTTGCAGTCTTTACTCGAGTAAGCTACATCAGCCTCGGCTGGGATTTCTGTAATGATGTCTATGTGGAAGGATTCCTATTTTCTCTTTTTGTTCCTTTGTTTTTTGGTAGTTGATTTTGGGGAGTATTTTCTGATTAACTGATTAGTGAGAGGAGTTCGGCTTTATATCCAGTCAGCCAAGTGTATTTTGATGACATTCTATTTGCAATAAGTGTAGAAAGCCAATATGTTGCTGTTGAAGTGCCTTGTAGCAGAAAATATATGCCATTGTTCTTCAGTGAAGTGTGGGCCACACCTGGGCTGATCCTTGGTGACTTCTGTCATCTCAAATGAGCCTCGTTTGATCAAACTTGGTTTTAATAGTAAGCAGTGAATGCAGTAAAGCTTGGATAGTCATTTTTAGGTAGTCTGCAGATACGTTTCTTCTGATATTTTAAATAAAGAATTTTGTGAGAAAAACTGAAATTATTTTTTCATTGGGAGATAGTAATTCCATCTGCTCGTTTATTCTCCTTGTTGTTAATTGGTTAACCCTGTCAGGAGGGAAAGAAAGAGGACAAAATAGCCTCTCTTTTGCTCCCCATGGAGGCTTCCTAAAGCCAGAGGTTCCATTAGTTGAAAAGAAGAAGGCGAGAGGTGTGTGTCTCATAACGCCCTTGGCGTCACGTGCATGGAGGATGGATTCCTCACCCGGCAGAAGGCCTGAAGGAACCATCCTTGGAATAAATGGGTTGGCGGTAGCGCTAGTGTGGGAGAGGTCTTTATTTGTTTTCAGTGACGGCTAGGGTTTGTGGTTTCTAGAAGAGACTGATACCTTATGAGGCCTTCTCCCTTCTGGGGGGGAAATGAGGTGGAATCGGGTGTGAAAGTGGTTGGAGGGGCTGTGGAGGCCGCTCTGAGAGCGGGAGGCTGGGGCCCAGCGCCCCCGGGGATGGGGGGACACCCCCATGGGGGACACATCACCCCCGTGGGGGACACATCACCCCCGTGGGGGACACATCCCCCCATGGCGGGGACACCACCTCCATTTCTCCCTCCTCGTATTGGGGTTGCGTGGAACCTCTGAGGACAGAGAGGCTTTGCTGCAGTGAGGGCGCAAGAGCGACAGGATGGAGCTGAATCTTGAGCACTGGGTCTTTACTTGCTCTTTGGAGCTTTTATTTTTGTGTTGTAAGCACCGTTCTCAAAACCCTTTTCTAGCTACGGATGTAGAAATGACTTTGGTAGTCATTGGGTCCATCGTCTGATTATTTTTCCTATTCTGAGCCATAAATATGAAGATAAATAGCTCTCTATTTTGAGACAGTAGTCCTCGACAGTAAATGCTTTTTGAGCCGCATCGCATAGAACTGAATAAATGTCTAGCAATCTGTGTTTCGTAGATACGGTCAGAGCCGTGGGTTCAGCAGGGGCTGGGACAGCGTTGCTGTAGGTTCCATGGTGTGGGTTTAGCACCAAGGGACAAGACTGGCCACAGTTATTGTACCATCTCATCTGATGTGAAAATCCAAACAACTGGGGCTCGCCCGGCACGCAAAGAAGTTTAATGTGACTGGAGGGAACAGTGGGCTTGAAACAGGGCTGGTTTTGCTGAAATCTGAGTCTGCGCTGGGGGCGGGGGCAGCGGGTGCACCATCACCACTAACCGGCTGTTTATTGCTTTATGGAAGTCTCGGCTCTTCCTGCTTCTCCCCATGTTTTAGTAATCAAAGTGAGGAATTGTGCTCAAAGTCACAGGGTGTTCCTTCTGCACCAGTTTCTTTGGTAGGGAGGAGGGATCCACTGAGAGCTTCTGTCCCTTGTTCCCTGCCCCAGCCTCCGTTTATTGTGGGCAAAATCGTTGGGGCACATCGGTGGGTGGATGGACTGGAAAGGGGTTTAGTGTTTCAAACGCCTTGGACTCAGATGTGAGCACTATCTGCTGCTCTGCCTGTCTGTCTTGTTTCATAACTTCATCCTTCCTTGCACGGGAGATTTGAGAAGAGGACATTACATCCTCAGCTGAATCATTCGCCATACAGGTCTATAAAGGAGGTTTTTTTTAAGAAACTGTTACCCAGTAGGAAACGCTTCTTGAATCAGTCTGTTTTCTTCTCTCTTAAATGCAAATCTCCTACTGTGTTCTTAGCACTTGGCATTTATGTGACACTTTTCATCCGAGGCTTTTAAACTGCAGTGTGTTATAATTTTGTTGGAAGAAAGAAATTTGTACCTAAGATGCATGGTTTTAATTAGACTAAACAAACAGTAAGGAAATGGTGGCCCTGATTCTGCAGGCTGATCCCACTGATTGAACCCAGCTCTCGTGAATTCTTTGTGAGACGGGGGCCCAACTTCAGCCGCCTTTCTTCTGGAAATGAAGGAGCTCGGCTGCACCACATGATTAGTTTTTTAAGCAAATAACTTTTTGGCCATCAATGGAGGGAGCCCAGGAGGAATGACCTGCAGGTGTGGAGCAAAATTTAACTTCCCAACCGTGCAGTACTAATTCTTTGTTCTGCTGATGCAGGATTAGAGCTCAATGGGAAAGAAAAAGATCAATGACATTTAAGGCTTTGTCTATACCGGGGTAGGATTTTTATGTTCTCAGCACCCATAACTGGGACCAGATTTTTCAGTACTGCTCAGCTCCCATTAGATGTTTAAGTATCTACTTGACGTTAAAAACAGCCCCACACCAAATGTAGTGAACCCCTGGAAAATCATCCACTTATTTGTATACCTAAGTTCTCTCTGCAGAAACACAACTCTCTTTTCCTCACATTCTTAATGCCCCGAAATAGCGCATAAAATGCATAAGGTGGGTGATACTTCTGTGAACCTAAGCTAATTGCAATTAACAGTGTCTGGTCACTGTTGTGGAAATACCACTAGCAAAAAGCCCAAAGTAGACCCAACCTAGAGGTAAGCAAACCGCTTAGAAGAAAATCAGAAATTATTCAAGCTCTTTCTCAAGACTCTGTGGAAATTGAAACCACAAAACTCTTTGGAGTTTAGAACATTCTTTTATTAGAAATAAATATTTCTGATTTCTGGGATTTGGATAGATCTGAATAGCTGATTTTATACATGAATATTTTATCCACTAGTTTTTTTATTCTAGAAGCAGCAAGGTAACTTGCTAAAGAAAGACTGGTTGGTTTGTTTGTTCATTTTTTGCTTTGGCCAGAAGTAAAAACTGTCTACAAGTGTCTTAGGAAAAATCTGTTAAAGTGCTTGCCTTTGGCAAATATATATGGATGTAGTAGTTGAAGGATGTTAATTTAATGGGTCGTAATTCATCAGATGGTCAGCCCTCTGAGGTCCCATTAATTTAGATTAAAAAACTTAATTACCCAGGCAAATTTGAACCAGTCAACAATACTACAGCCACTTCTGGTCCCCAGGTTTGTGAAGTCTCCAAGAGCCAAGTCGGTGCTGTAAATGTGCCCTCCAGCAGCTTCTCTGCGATGCTGACGAGATGGGACCGCCCGAAACCATTGCTGACACACCTGGATCTGCTGCTGGTCCCATCGCGCTGGCAGAAGTCACCCTGCTGTCGTTGTACAATCGACTGTGAGCCCACGGATAATTCACCGTGTCGATGCACAACGACGGCAACCGCTGTGGGAACGCAGCCGGGTCGGATGGTGCAACGGGACTGGCCGGGTTCCACAGCTTGTGATTCTTTATGTGATGAAGGTCAGTTTGTTTTGAGTTCTGCGTTCTGCTGAAAAAGTTGGTTAGTTAAGATTCCACTTCGAGACGCTTGGAAGTTGTGGGGATTTTTGGTTTTTTTTGTTTTGTCTTGTTTTGAAGATATAATGAGGACTTTGCGCTGGAAGCCTGCAGCAATCCTGTTATGCTGTGATTAATGTCACTGTATAATTCTGACAAGCTGAAGCCCTCCCAGGGTGCTCATTCATCATGGATCTCTCTATTGCTCTTATTTATTTATTGAACAACATGTAAGCACAGTTCCCTTTTTTGTTTAATGTATCAGCATTTCAGTGTGTGTGGACTTCAAGGTTTCAGTTTTGTTGACAATAATGAGATCATCCAGACAATTATCGTTTGATTTTCACTTCACTAGTGAGGAAGATTAAAGAAAAGTTAAGGAGCTTTGTCTGTTTCCTGTTACCCATTTACTGAGGAGGAAGAAAAACTTAACTGTTTAAAATGTATAAATGATGAGACTTTAAACCCCGCTCCAGCGACAGCGCACTGGGGTGGGTCAAGCTGGCTTTGTGCTTCGCTAACCTGGGATTTGATGCCCGCTCAACATGGTGTGTGAGACCAGGGCCATCCCACGTGTGTTCCACACGTGAGTGTTTGTCCAGCTCATACACCACCACATCCTTCACAGAGCAAAACTGCGTTGCTTGAAGGGAAGGATCCATTCCCTGCATCAGCGTTTATTCATTGTTAAAGCATCCAGTCCCTGCAGGCTCCCTGCGTGGCCGTCTTGCATTTGGAGAATAAAAACGGGTGAGAAATTGAACATGAACTTGTAACAGGACACCACACGAGGTCCCGGAGTCAGGGACGTGCCGTTTCATAGGCCAGGCTGGGGACAAGGACACGGGCCACATTCTGTAACATGTTGGAAACGCTCAGATGCTGCTGTGGTAGGTGATGTGTATGAGTGTGACGAGAAAGTGATGCTTGATATGGAGTTTACGCCTACAGGAGAAGGTACGGCTGTGGACACTTTGAGATCAGGCAAAACTACCAAGAAGTTGGAGGGAATTCAGAAAAGAGCCACAAGCATGATGAAAGAGGACGGCAAGGAGAGATGAAAAGAGGCAGAGGTGCAGCGCGAGATGGTGATTAAGAAGGCGCAGGAGCGTCTCTGGCTAATGGAAGGGTAGAAACGTGAAGGCAGGAGCAGAGCTGTCTGGAGCGTTCTGGGGGCTCAGAACTGGGAGTAACTGCATAGAAATTAATCAAACAAAAAATTTAGGTTGAGAAATTTCCAAACAGCGGACCATATGTTCCCTTCTGGCGTAAAAACGTGTGAAGGGGAACAAACCGCTGTGAAAGCCGTGTGGCTTTTGAAGTGCAGCTGTTGTTGCACGTTCTCCCCCTTGTGCTGTGAAACCGAGGGCCAGGGCCAGGTTTCTGCCGGGCACGTACCAGCAACACAAGTGTTCGAAAACCCAGGAAATCCCCAGTTAAGCTTATCCACCCCTTGAAGTCCGGTACCGAGTTGTACCTTTGCCTTTCAACCTTGCCTGTTTTTTCCTTCCCGCGTCTCCTCCCTCCACCCAAACCTTGACCCCCACTGAGAATGAGTGGTTAAAAATTTATGCTTTTGCTTTGTGGGGAAAGTTGATTGAGACTTTGAAGTATCTGATTAATGTGTGGACAGTCTTTCGGTGCAGGTTGTGTTCAAGTGCGCGGCGCTGAAGGCTGGATGAAGGGAGTTGTACAGTGTCTAACCGTGTTTAATCCGAGTCCTCTTAAGTAAGTTTAGTGCTTCCTTCCTCTTCAACAGCATGTGGCTAATGCGTGGAGGACAGAATTCTTCATGACTTCTGGATAGCAGGGCCTGTTTTTCCCCGAAAATAAGACATACCCCAAAAATAAGACCTACCCCGAAAATAAGCCCTAGCATGATTTTACTCAGGCTTCTTCAGGATGCTTGAAAAATAAGCCACACTTCAAAAATAAGCCCTAGTTATAGATAATAAAAAAAGTCCAGGTAGCTTTGCATTTCAAAAAGTAAAATTAATTAGCGATAGAATGCATCAGGGCAGATAGGGTTTGGAGAGTTGTGGTGATGTTGCAGAAGATGATGACATGACTGGATTTGAATAAACGCTGATTTTTGCTCATGAATCTTGGTAAATGTAGATTGTTGTACGTGGAAAAAGGAAATAGAGTCACAAGAAATTCATGATGGAATTCAGGGTTTGTTGAGTTGTGATGATGTTCCAGAATGTGATGACATGACTGGATTTGAATAAATGTTGATTTTTTTTTGTTCAAGAATAAATGTAGGTTGTTGTTTGTGGAAAAATAAGACAATGCCACGAAAATAAGCCCTAACGCATCTTTTGGAGCAAAAATTAATGTAAGACCCTGTCTTATTTTCGGGGAAACAGGGTAGGGGTGCTGTAAGGAACTCAGTGCATAATTTCTGGGTTATTTTGTCTTTGTGTACAACACAAATATGTGGGTGACCTCCACTGGGTTGTGGTGTGTGTGAAATCTATTTAAGTGCGTGTCTCAACATGAATGATACAGTCGTTGCTGATTTTTTCTCAGTAAAAGCCCACAAAGCAGAATACGTCATACAGTGATGGTATTTGGATTTCTCTGTTGGCTTTTTTCTTAGAGGAAACACTTTGTCCAGAGCAGTTCTCCTGTTTCTAGGTTTGAAAGAGGCATTGGTCAGTGGAAAGCAAGTAGGCCAAAGGAGTTTGAAGGAGTTCAGCGTATTCGAAGCAAAGTCCTTTAAAAAATAAATGGAATTTACTTCTTCCACTGAAACAATTAGATGAAATTTCTGCTGATATAAAGAGGCAATTTTGACCAGCTTACAGTAGCCATCAGTTTGCTCTACAGCTGTCCAGGGGAGTCTTCATGCCTTTCTATTAGTCTATAAAGCTATAAACCATCTAAGCATTATTGGTGCTAAGCACTTGCTCTATTTTATAAACATTCAAGAGACTGTCAATAGATGCAAGTAAATAGATTCTTTTATCAATAGATGCAAGTAAATAACAGTATCCTAACCATCTTTTATTTTAGTGTTCACTTTAATATTGTCAAACACCACACAATAAAAGCAACAGTCCTGCACCCAAACGGAATGAAAATTTCATCAAAAGCACAAAGGCAAGAGAATTCTGAATTAACGGCACCTTTGCCTCCCGCTGTGAATCTCGATGGCGCCGGGGTTCCCTCACCTTGATTAGCGCCGACACCAAGGGCTGTGTGTTATTGCAGATCAGCTCGCGCAATTGCTGCTGACACCTTTAATCCAGCGCTTTTAAGCAGGAAAAGATAGAACAGCCGAGTGTTTAGGAGCGGGAGCTGGACAAATTCAGAACTGAAGGAACGTGCCCAGTTCTAACGGGAAGAGCAAATGAACCGCTGGGACAATCTACCCAGGGACACCTTGGTTGCTCCTTTGCTTGAAGTCTTTCTAGTAAGACCAGGTATCTTTTAAAAAGAGGTGCTGTAGATCAAACAAAAATAATGGTTTTGATGCAGGAATTAATGGTTGAGGTTCTTTTGCCGCTGTTACCCCGGAAATCAAATACAATGGTCGTCACAGCCTGTTTTGGTTGCAGCATCTGGTGATTTGGTGAGAGAATTGTGTATTCAGCAAAACAGCTGTAGACAAATAAATACTGAGATATTTGGCTTTCCTTTACATGCTATTTATATGAGATAAGCTTATATTCAGTGTTTTCTAGGAATAAAAGCAGTGCCTAGATGTAAAAAAATAAGACTGACAGACAATTTAGCAGCTTCGCCTACTTTATTTCAGGAAATAGATTTCACATCCGTGTTACCGTGCGACTTTTTTCAACCAAAAAATGAGCTCACAATTGTAAAGAATTTCCATTACATCGAGAAGATATTCTGACTTCTAAAAACTGCCTTAAAATGTGTTCACGCACATAGTGAGGTATTTTATTTCCCATTTCAGCAGGACAGTTTACCACGGAGGGTTGGTTAATCTCCAGATGTGGAATTTGAAAAGAGCGTGTATACTGAGGGTACGGGCTTGCTCTTTCGCTTTGCTTTATTTTGGTTTTAGTAATAAATACGGTAACCTAAGTGGATTTGTTTAACAAAGCAGCCCGGGACGTGGCGAATCACCTTAATGTGTCTCTGAGATGTCTTTTGAATTCCTTGCAGTTGTGGAGCTATCGGAAGCGGAAAACGAGTGAATTATATCTTTTAAAACCAATAGCAACAAACTTGTGTCTAATGACTTCGTAGAATTATTTCAAAGTACAACAGCATTGCGAGCATGGAGGAACCGACGTGTGCGGCTGTGGCCTCTCACGTAATAACGTTAATGAAATTATTATTGCAGAAAATGGGTTACATTCCCATTCTACAAAATGACCAAGTGTCCTTGGAGAAACACATGGGGTAAGGCTGTTTCATAGTGCTGGAAAACAAACTGAGGAATGATAAAGGGAATGAAAAAACCCAAATTATTTAAGTACTACACGTGTATATGGTCTTAAGGACGTATTTGTCTCTAGGAACACAGCTGTAGGCTGAGTGCACTTGGCTTTTTACTGGGTTTGTGCTTCCTGTCATTACCCTATGTGCTCGAATTAACATAATTGGTAGAAAACAGATCTTAGAAATGTTAGTGCTGGCCAGGTTTGGTTGGACTTCTCTTGTAAAATGCCTTCAACAAAGGGAAGCTGGTGTGCAGCTCCCATCGTGTTCCACCTCTACCGTTAACAGCAGCTTTGAATAAGATGTGTCAGTAAGAAGCTGTTGGAACTGCGAGATGTAGGCAGCGGCAGGAGGCTGCTAACACCCGTATCATCGCTATTACAAAAGTCCACATATCTTTAAAGGGATATTTAAATTGCAGAGTATTTCTTTAAAGGTATACCTAAATTTCAGATTGTTTCCTTACCCTACAAACAAGAAATTCCCGTAGTACGTTTAGCACTATTGCCCTCACCAGCTGCTCTATTTTTAATAAGTAAGTCAGAAGCAGCAGCATTTATCTTTGTACATCGGTTTACATGTTCCAAAATTGCCTATCACATGATAGACAGGGAGGCTGAGCTAGTAATGCCTGTAGAAAATGTAGTGTTTGTGCTTCATTTTCGGACAGGCCTACTTTTGCTTCATTCTCTACAATTCCCTTCATTTCAAGAGGCAGAGCCATTGGATTGGTTACAGGAGAACTATAAGTCTATTAAATGACAATATGGGCAGATCTTGGGATCGTTTATTCCCTAGAATATGAGGATTGTGTACATCCTTGTGAGCTTAATGAGTCTGGAGGCTGGAAGGAATGGAGACCTGCCGCTTGGCCAAGGCTCTCCTTGGATGGAGATGTTTTTCCGCTGAAATCTGTGCTATCCAGCGGTATTATGTGCTTCAGGAAGACAAACAGCTCAGCCCCAGTGTCGCTGAGCCTGGGAAGTCCAGCTGAAATAAAGGAACAATAAACGTTTCATTCATTACAGGTGAATAATCTTGAGCTCAAGGTCAACGTTTCCTGTATGTAATTGAATACTGATTAGATGAGGCAACACGGCAGCAATCCTAATAGTGCAGAAATCACAGTTATCGTCTTCATTTTTTTTGTCCAGGACGAGTGCTGACACGCTACGGTGGATGTTGTAGCACATCCGTGACTTCTTGTGCTCGCTGCGCGCTGCTCCGTGCGTCCCAGCCCCTGCGGTGGGCGCTGCGCAATCCCACGGGCTGATCGGACACGTCAGCAGGTTGGACTAACACTTCCCCTCTGCCTTCGGACTGTTCTGACTATAAAGGAAATCACTAAATTCATTAACTGTCCTCACCAGGATGCCTTCAGGTGGGGTGATTTCAGCTAGGAAGTTCACTGTGGTTGCTGTGTGCTCCCAGAACGTGAGTCTCCAATGCAAGGTAGATGTTATTGTCTCCAACTCTTCCATCTTACGAATCCTTTCCCTACCCTAGACACCTTTCCTCATTGTTTGCCTGCTCCACTTTCACGCCTGTGTTCTTTTAGCTAATTCTCTTTCCCTGTTTAGTTTTCCTAAAGCGTTTTAGTGTGTGACATGGGGCAGGACAGCGTTGTAGCTTACGAGGTGGAGCCGTATGGAGTGAACGAAGCTGGGCTTCAAGCTGTGAAAGATATGCTGCAAACTGTGTCTTTGTTAGAGGCAGAGTATTTGTCATGTGCAAGTGAGGACTATTTATAACCGAGGGATTTTTGCCCCAAATCTATAGAGGAAACAATAAGAGGTGACCATATGTAAGTGGAAAAGAAGTCATAATGCATTCAAATTCATATCTGCGTATGTCCGTGTGCCATCAGGGGTTCTGAATGAGCTGATCTGGTGTGAGCACTTGGGTTGTCACCCAGTCTGGCCCCCACTTAGAGTGCGATTTGATGGTCAAGGTGCATCTTAGTGTGAGTTGGAAGTGTTTGTCCAGTCCACACACTGTGAGATTCATTATAGGGGCAACTTTCTTCTCCAAAATAATTTCTATAAGGGATTTGTCTATAATTTTAGTATCTTGCTAAGGTCGCCATTCAAGTCTTTGGAGTGGGGGGAGCTGTTAAAAAGCAAACGCTTGTGCAGGCGGGAAGGTGTTTTTCTGAAAGAGCAGTACGCTTACTAAACAAGCCAGTCAAAGCAACCAGAAAAATCTTCCCTGTTTTGAGTGCAACTCAGATGTCGATGTTTGCCTGGAAACAACTCCAGACAACACCTGGTTTTCATTTGCCAGCACCTGGCCAGCAAGACTTTGAGAGCTGTTTCTCCCTCTTTGTATTGCCCTGAATAGATTGCACAGCACTCTGAATACAGGCCTGTGCGTCAGCACAACTGGGCTTCATCTTAGTGCAGACAGTTGTCGTGCTTTAATGTTCTACCTATACTACATGAAGGTATATGATCCAACACCTTTGTGGGAATGCCCTGAAAGCTCGGACATTCCTCAGAGAAGAGACGGGCCATTCGGGTCTCCAGGGGAAGGTATTTGACCCACAGGAGCTTGCGTGGCCTGTGGTTTTCTCCTCTGTCGGAGCAGGACGCTGTGTGAAGGGCTTTGAGGAGGGGTTGTCACACATCTTCTGCAAAGGGAGTTTTTGCAGTTTCTCAATCCACTGCAGCTCAGACGCTCAGTTAACAATCGGCCCTTCATCTAATCTGCCGCATCAGACACATCGAGGAAGTGGCACCGACAATGGAGCAGACGTGGTGACTGAGCTAGAAATCCCGTTCCTGAACAGCTTACTCCATTTGTTAGGCTTATCTTCTTTAATTGAAATATGTTGAAATATTTGCCTCGGTAAGACAAGCTGGTGCTGTATAAACACAATCTGCTGGACTGATTCACATTTGGTGCTGTTTGTTAGCAGTTAGAAAAGGCCGTATGGTAAACCCCTTCATCTCTCTTCTTTGGCTTTTATTTCTGCTTGTGAGGATGTCGAACTTCAGGCTCCTCCACAAAGCCAGAAAGGGCAGAGAGAAGACTGTCTTTTGGAGGAAAAAGAAGAGCTAAAATAACTATATGGAATACTAGTTTCCTTATTTTAAATAGTGTTTCTAAACTGATGTTGTCATGCTACAGTCCTGTACTATCTAGTTGTCAATAGTTTGTGAAAAAAATGTGCTTAGTGATGCTTTCTCTAGGAATTCATTTCCCATTAACTCGCCTCCCTTTTGTCCACGGTTCCTGCCTTTTACAGTAAGCGTGCCACCAGACGTGCTGAGATATGTAAGGAATATTTGCACTGTGTTTGAACTCTGACTGGGGTATTTAGAGACCAACTTCAGCTTTGTTCTTCTCACTTCTTACAGAGCTTAAACTACAGTATGTGATGTTTTAAATATGGTCCCTGAGCCAAGTTCTTTCCTCCCTAGAACATGCGTTCAGCATCAGCTCTCGCCCGTCATTTGCTGGATTGAAAACGTGCCAAGTCCTGGAGTCTCGACTCGGTTCTTACTCAGACAAGACTTCCATGGAAATCAGTGGAAGTTTTGCCTGATTAAATACTTCTGGATTCCTCTCCGAAACACTTGGCTTATTTATATACGAATGTTTGGAAAAAAAAATATCTATCAGTTTAGCCCTTGTAAAGTAGGATTATCAACATCTTAAGTGATAGAGCACATTCTGAAGGCAAAATACCCCGGGGCTTGCTTGCTGGGAGAGGAACTGCCTGTGTCTGAGGACCGAACCAAACGAAACCCAAAGGCTGCAGGATGATACATCAGCTCAACAGCAGTGAAACTCACCTGGCAGTATCCACATCTGGACAAGACAGTGTCGTCTCCCACTTGATCAATGTGTTATTCAGAGCCGCTTCAAAACTGAACAATAGGCTGTGAGACATTATATAGAACATTGTACTCCTTTGTCTGAAAATTAGAAAAACTAACTGTGCAATGGATTCATACAGAAAGATGCACTGTGGTTTAGTAAACATTCCATTGCAATCAATGCCAATGGATAACACAAAACCACCTCAGGATTAACATAATCACAAGAAATCAACTTTAATGGTCAGCTTTTAATGTAGGAGTATCATCCGACTCTTCTTTTATAAACATGCTTGAGTTTTCATGAAACGTGGTGTGCTTTATGTGGTACAATACGTGTTGCTTTGAAAACAATATGTGCCTTGCCTCTAGAAAAAGCAGCCATTTCAGGGCTGTAGGGAAAAGTAATGTCTATAGGATGGCCATCATTCTGTCATGGAGTAAATCTACTTATTTTGAGACACCAGCAACTTGGTGAAAGCAAAGGAAGTGAAACAGATTTCGGAGTTAGAAGTAACATCACATGAACCGGGCCTTGCCTTTTGGGAAGAGAGCATCTCACGTTTCTCTCCAAAGTCTTTCTCCAGCAGTCCAGGAGCTGCACAGTGAGGTATGACGGGATTACGGGTGACATGGAGAGCTGTCGGAGGCCGCTGAACCCCAGGGCTCAGGCTGCCTTTCCAGTGGCTGTTTGCCCAGCTGCAGTTTGGACTTGCAGCACTGAGGAGGAGCTGGCTCCCATCACCTCTTGGCAGACTGTTCTGTAGCACGTATGGTTTGCTTGTGTCTGGTCCATCCAGACGTATGAACAGCAGCTTGGGCCCATGCTAAAATACCAGGTGTGCTCAGCAACTCTAGGCACTGTTTCCTGCTCTGAGACCGGCCTTTTATTTTCCTTTCTTTTAGTATCAAAGCTTGTGATCTTAGAACTGATTTATTGTTGCTGTGTAATATGCACAGATGTTATTGTTTCTTGTACCTCCCAAAAACATGGAGTTTGGGCTGGGACAGGCTCTAAACATGCACATGAGGTTTTCACCAAGCCCTGAAAATGCCAATTAAAAATTCAGCAGAGCTGACTTGTTGGCCGTATGCTGTGACATGTGAAGGGTACGGGCAGAAAAGCCGTAGCGGGGAATCCTTTAGGGCGGGAGCTGCTGCGTTCGAGGCGCAGAGGGCTCAGCAAGAGCCCAGCTTGCAGGCCGCAAAACGTGGCTCCCGTTGTGGGGAAGCGGCCTCGGTCACCTCGCAGCTGTGGCTGCAGCCAGATTGCACTGGGAGGCTTGAATGCTTCTTGCTTCAGTTCCCCTAGGGTCGATTAGCAAGGGGGAGATGTGTGTCAGAAGGACAGACGCGATAGTTTGAAGGTTCAGTGTTCTGGCCAGCAGTGATCTGGGCAGGAATAGAGAAGGAAACATACAGCATTTTAAAGTGACTGGTGGTAACACCAGAGCGTTTAATTTTTGCAGTCAGTGCTTATGCACACGTGTAGATTTATCAGCCAGTCTATAATATGAGAGCTATATGGCTGTCAATCCTGGGCGAACCGGCGTATTTTGGAGTGTCTTCAGCTGAGAAACGACAGCACTGGAAGCCTAGTGGAAAAACTTCACTGGGATAGTTGTGCTGGTAAACTCGATTATGCAAAGAAGTTCTCAAAGGATGCCAACATTTGCTGTCTCCGCAGCTTCCTTGCACTGGAAATTCTGAAAACCTCCTCGAGATCTGTTGCCGCTGCAGTTGCACAAATCAGCTGGCGAAGTCGTGCATCTCATGCTAAAACTGGGAGAGCTCCGTATGTTTCGTTCCAAGTGAAGAAAGCACTTTTTCATTGTCTCTAATTCAACTCCAGCATTTATCGCTACAGAGTTTTGTGGGAACAAAACGGATTGAAGAAAGGATTAAAGCACTGGTTGATGAGGCAGCGCTGCTGGGTTGCAGAGTAACTTAAGGAGTTCCAACATTTCCACTTGTTGGAATTGGGAAGGATGATGGAGACAGACCTGTGCATGCCCTGTTCTTCACTTCACAGCTTCCACTGCTTAGAAACGTGATACTGACTCATTAACTCAACTAAGTGTTGCAGATCCCACGCTTTTAATGCTCGTGACCCTCTTCCCATAGATGCACAGGTCACACCAGAATTCTGAAGGGGTGTAAGGGTAACAAAATATACAGGGGTTTGGACTAGATAACCTTCAGAGTCCTGACCAGTCTAGATTATTAAATAATTCTGTGATTAACAAATTGGGAGGAATTTGGTAGGATGTCCAAATCACTGCTGTTGCAGGAAATATCCCCTTTCTGTCTGTCCAGTCTCTTTCACAAGTTGATCAAATTCCCTCTTCAAAATAGTTGGTGGGGTCAGTGGGGAAAGAAGGCAAAATGTAGGGAGTTTCGCAGGCTGTGCGGGGTTAGGTCCGGTCTTGGTGATTTAAATGGCTGTTACATCTCATTGTTTTCCTGCTCACGTCGGCCTAAGGACCAGATACCATCGATCTGGTGTCCTTTGACCCGGGCAGCTGGGATTCCCTGACCGAGGAGACCTCTCGCTGCCCTGCGCTCGCTTCAGACCCGTCAGGCTTTATGACAGCGTGTCAACCGAGAGATTCCTGCCTGCAGATACGTCTTTTGTTCTTAGTCTTAAGCTTGCGCTTTGGTTTGCCGAACTCAGAATGTTATCTGAGTGTCATATATGTTTCCTGCGTGTTCGGTATTTCCCTGTACTTTTCAAGAATAATTTACAGTCATTAGTATTGTTCACCCCTGAAATATTTCACGTTAGACATCTTTTTAAACTGTTGTTATTCCAACCTGTGCAATGGGGGTGTATTGTAGAGCTGTTCACTTGAAAGGAATGTTTAATTTAAAGACAATCTAAATGGTAGAAATGTTTTTCTTTTACTTGGCTTATCACCTTATTATAGTTCACAAAACACAGAAATCTGTTCATAGCAGTTTAGTTCATAAAGTTTTTATTTTCAAAGCTTTAGATCTTGTGATCTCTGTTTCAAGTCACAAGAACAGTACCATCAGTTTTCACTTTTTACGTCTTGTCTGATCCTTTCCTTGCTGATTTCTGGTCGATGTGAGCGGTTCATCCCCTTGGCTTGTCTCTCATTTTCCAAATGAAAAGCAGTGACCGTCCTGCTGTCCCCATCCCCACAGCAGTGGCCATCCTGTTGTCCCCACAGCAGTGACCGTTCTGTTGTCTCTGTCCCTGCAGCAGTGACCATCCTGTTGTCCCCACAGCGGTGACTGTCCTACTGTCCCTGTCCGTGCATCGGTGGCCATCCTGTTGTCCCCACCCCCATAGCAGTGACCATCCTGTTGTCCCTGTCCCCACAGCAGTGACTGTCCTGGCATCCCTGTCCCCACAGCAGTGACTATTCTGCTGTCCCCATCCCCACAGCAGTGACCATCCTGCTGTCCCTGCAGCAGTGACCGTCCCACTGTCCCTGTCCCCACAGCAGTGACCGTCCTGCTGTCCCCATCCCCACTGCAGTGACCGTCCTGTTGTCCCCACAGCAGTGACCGTCCTGCTGTCCCCATCCCCACTGCAGTGACCGTCCTGTTGTCCCCACAGCAGTGACCGTCCTGCTGTCCCTGTCCCTGCAGCAGTGACCATCCTGCCGTCCCCATTCCCACAGCAGTGACCGTGCTGCTGTCCCCGCAGCAGTGACCGTGCTGCTGTCCCCGCCGTGCCGGCTCCCTGCCGCTCTCACAGCAGTCTGCCTTCCCAGGAATTTGTTTCGTAAGCAAGTCTGGCTCTCGAGAAAGGACCGTGGCTGTCCCCTGTGGTGTGGAGCCACTAGTTTTGTTTTGTTGCTTGGGGTTTTTTTTGTGTGTCAGTGTTCTACATATTTGGCCTTGTCACCTCTGTTTTCTCTGGGGTAGGAGGCCAGGGGCTGGTCAGCGAATGTCTCGGAGCCGAGCGGTTGCTGAACTGCTGCTCGTGTGGGTCTGTAACTGGGTTATCAGTTCATGTTGCTGAAAGCTGATATTCCCGCTTCTGAGACACAAGGAGAGCTTTTGATTTGAAGTGTGTGTTCTCCATATTTAACTATTTCTTTGTGATATTCATCTTGAGATTTCAAGAGGAAGGTGAAATTGGGGATTTGTTTAGCAAGCTCTGTGCTTGCTCTCCTCGCTCACTGTGATGGGCCTTTCTGTGCCAGGCAAGTCCTGAGCTCTTCCACAGCCAAGCTCCGGACTCCAGTTTCCCCCGCTCTGACCTCGTTGTGCTGTCCTACAACAGCATTTCTGCTGCCTTTGCCTTTTTGAACTGTAAAAGTTGGTTGGTAAAAGTAGGCTGCCAGAGAGCAGGGGACATCGCAGTGAAAAAACACCGCTCCGAAAATACCATCTTAATTTTGTGTCCTAGTGTTAAAATTCGTGTAAGTAGCTGTCGGTGCGTGCAGAGCGGGAGCTGAAGCTGTTTGTGCGCGGTGTGACACAGCAGGGGAGACGTTTGATTTACTGAGCGCCTTTGTCTAGATCCATGGCTGCTTCTTTGCGTGCTTAATATTATCTTTACAGTTCTAAGAACAGATAAGCTGTTCTGACCCTCAACAGGATCATCAGATAGATCTTCTTAACAGCTATTATACTGATTATTTTTTTAATAGAAAATGCACTCATAATTTTCTGCATTAACGCTGGGATTATTTTCAACATACAAATACCCTCCAAACTCAGAAGAGCCTGCAGAGTGAATAGAACTATTTTCCCATTTTGTTATCTTTATATCATCCAATATAATCTAGTGATGAGTTTATCAGCTCTAATCATCCTCTCGGTGTCCCGTAGTCACGGGCTGTCGTCGGCTGAGCGCACTACAGACTCCTCTAGAGTATTGATGCTTTGTGGGTATCACGGTTTCACATACTCGCTGGATTGTTTTCAAGCTTGGCAAGTGTCCGGCAATGATAACTGGATAATTTGTGGTTTTCTGAAAACAGCTATAGGGTTAATACTTCAGCTGAGCGTGCCTGACTTATTTCCAAGCACCCGTTTAGTGATCTACTTGAGGAATCCTTTTATAAACGCTGTGTAATCTCCTCACACTAATACATTCTGGGCTTTTAACTGAGGCAACTTTAACAGTCTCTTCCACATAACTTCAGCATTTGTTTAGACCTTGTCCCTGAATAGGACTGTGACACAGTCAGTTGAGGTTATTTTACAGCACAGTTTTTCAATACGGGCGACAGTTCCTTACCATTTCCATCCAGCTGCCTTCCCTTTTCTTTCCATCATGATCCGTGCTCCATATTTTGTTACCTGTGTTCAAATGTCCTAGAAGCGCTTGTTATAGATGTGGGACTAGCAAATCAGAGGCACTTCCACTCCATTCTGTTTTGAAAGTTGCAACTTCAGAATTGAAATAAATTTATCTTTCCCCTTTGTGAAAGGAGACGGTA
Organism: Patagioenas fasciata; assembly: GCF_037038585.1. Classification (NCBI taxonomy): domain Eukaryota; kingdom Metazoa; phylum Chordata; class Aves; order Columbiformes; family Columbidae; genus Patagioenas; species Patagioenas fasciata. The sequence goes on from NC_092532.1 coordinate 5,316,993, forward strand.
CCTTATTTTTGCTGCAGGTCTATATTTGTTTAGCAATCACTTAACAGGATGAACAAGCAGCTTCAAAAGAGATATAATGAAATATTCGTTGTTGATCATTTAGAAAAACTCATGATCAGGGTCTTTAGTAAGATTGAAGACCTCATCATCTAAGCTACCCCCAATACAGATGTTTGTCGGCTTGCCAGCTGCAGGGGACTCGAACAGCAACAGCTTTAACCAGAGCATTTCGGTCTCTTCAAGGCCCAGTAGTAACTCCTACACAGCTCCATATCCCGCACCTTTATTTGGAGACAGTGGGATTTCCATATGTGGTGGAAAAAGCATGAACCGTGATGATCTGAGGACGAACCGTGTATTGGAGTGGAGTGCTCCATTTACCAGGTGATTTCACTGTGGCTCACTGTTCTGATACCGCATCCCTCTTGGGTAAGTACTTTAGCAGCCTATGGGCAGTTTTTGAAAGAACAAATCCATTGTTCCAGTGGATGAAGTGGGAACATTGTCAGCTGTGTAAATGCAGTGTGTACTCATGCTTTTTGTTTGAGCCAGTTCTTTCTGGTGTCTTTACTCTGGATATTAACAGGCGTTAACAGAGGGACAAGGAACCATCTGGTTTTTGTCTGATGCAGTTTTGTTTGCCTGGCTTTACCTGGTCGTTGCTCTGCTTGGGATAGCTTTCTCAATCTGGGCAAAGCATTATGACCATCCTTACACATGAGCCTGTTTGCGGTTTAAATCTACAAGGCGACGGCAGCAAAGAGCGGTTTACCCAGATCATAAAATTGCTCCCCTGAAGATTCAAGTAGAAAAGCCCAACTGATCTCAACTGTTGCCAGGAGGTACATGCACCTGTTGCTGTGGGCCGTGCACATTCCCTCTCCCCAAGCACCGCTCCTAGTGCTGTGGCACGCTCACCCTCCACTGCGGGACTGCGGGCTCAGTCAGGAAAAGGAGCAGTTGGTGTGTGCGTTTCTATGTGTGTGCATATGGAAGGGATGGATGAACCCCTAAAACTGTCACATTGCAATTTGCTGAGCACTAAAACGGTTTCTCTCGCTCATCCAACCTATGCTGAAGTTGTCCCCTACTGGCAAACTCACAAATAAACCTTCTGTACCCTTGGAAGCTCTGTGTATGAATCATCATCTGGGGACTTGCCCAGTTCTTTTTTTGGGACAATTTTTTCATGCCACAAGGTTTAATGACTTCATTTAATGTTTCAGTTGGTCCCATTTACTCTTTTTTCTACCAACTGAATTGATTGCTTTTGCTAATCGCCCAAAAATATCTCAAAATACCTCAGACTTCCTTTTTCCCGAAACACGGATCAGGCTCTGACTCGTGCTGGCCCAGCTCGCAGCCATCGCTTGGCTCTTTTTCAGCTCCAGTTGCCTTGCTCTTTGGTGCGCTGCTGAAAGGGAAGGATTCAGGTTCCACAGGCAAATCTACAGGCTCTTGTATTGACTTTTGCTTCTTTTTTCTCCCCTGATCTTGATCTGCAAGTCCAGATGCATCTGGGTGTGTACCAACTGGTTCATTGCCTGTTTATCCTGGAAGACCTTACAAATACTTGAATACGCCAAAAATACAAGTTCCCTCCAGCCCTTTGGGATCTTTCCTCCCTCCTGACTTCGACATCTCAGTCGTACCATTGCCAGTGATGCCCCATGTGGGCTGGTTCAACCCTATTGAGTGCTGGTCCTCAATTGGAATGATCTCATTTTTGAGGGGAAAAAAAGAATTGGAATATAGTTGGTGCTAGATTAGACCAGTTGACTCTAAAAAGCCTCCTGCCCTTTCTGACCATCTTGTGACCCATTCGAGTTTGACATTGAGGTGAAAAAAGTGCCAGAGCTTGCACTTGGGTTTAGCAGCAACCAGCAACTTGAAATGTCTGTGCTTATACTTCAGATCTCATTGCTAACGCCACTAATCCCTTTTTGACCTAAGGGGCTCACCAATTTTAGCTTGTTTCTGTTGGGAGAAGCTGACTATGGAGTGAAGTATTTCTCTGGGACACATTTGTTCAGTTACAAGGAATATGCACTGGGGCCTGTTTGCCTGAGTACAGCCAGGATTAACAACAGGCCTCAGAGATCCAGGCCTTGGTCCAGCCAGGCCTTTGCTCCTGAACTCTTTCTTTTAACCCCTCTCAGATCAAGTCGCCTCTGTTTGCTTTGGATTTCTTCTCGCTGCCTTCATTTGTTCTTTCACTGCTTCTTTCCCATGCTTGGAGATGCAGCACAAAAATTCAGTACAAACCCCTCTGTCGTTGCAGTTTTTAATCCAAACCCAACGGTTCTGGGTGCACCTAAACTGGTTTATTGCCTGTTTTTCAATTTCTGGCAACAAGGATCAGCCTGGTCCCAAGTTTTTCCAGAGCTTTTCTTTCAGCTGTCCCTTAACCAAAGGAAAACTAGTGGAAATTATCTCACATTCAGTAGAATAACTCGTTCTGAAACAAGAATTCTCCATTGACGTTCACAAGCCAACAAATGGAGTCACATTTCTGGGGGCATATCTTGGAAGCTGGTGCCTATCTGTGGAAGTTTACTCATTTAGGAATTAACTGTGATTTGAGTCTTATTGGAATGAAAGTTAAAGAAGAATTTATGGAGGTGGTAATAGAATGAACACATCACTTCAGTTTTTGGAATGGTGCGTGACTTTTGTTCATCTGCCCGAGAAAGGACTTGCCTCAGGGGCGCACACCTACAGAACTGAGTTGGGAGTGACTCACTCTTGACTTGCACATTCCTTGGGTCTGTTTTTGTGTCTGGGGAAGAAGCTGGAGGAGCACGTTCTTAACGGAGGATGTTGTGTCCTACTCTTTTGCATCACCTGAACTCACACAGAATCCCAGAATGTCAGGGGTTGAAGGGCCCTGGAAAGCTCATCCAGTGCAATCCCCCCATGGAGCAGGAACACCCAGCTGAGGTTCCACAGGAAGGTGTCCAGGCGGGTTTGAATGTCTGCAGAGAAGGAGACTCCACAACCTCCCTGGGCAGCCTGGGCCAGGCTCTGACACCCTCACCCCCAACAAGTTTCTTCTCATCTTTCAGCGGAACCTCCTGTGTTCCAGTTTGCACCCATTGCCCCTTGTCCTGTCACTGGTTGTCACCCAGAAGAGCCTGGCTCCATCCTCCTGACACTGCCCCTTTCCATATTGATCCCCAGGAATGAGTCCCCCCTCAGTCTCCTCTTCTCCAGCTCCAGAGCCCCAGCTCCCTCAGCCTTTCCTCACACGGGAGATGCTCCACTCCCTTCAGCATCTTGGTGGCTGCGCTGGACTCTCTCCAGCAGTTCCCTGTCCTTCTGGAGCTGAGGGGCCACAACTGGACACAAGATTCCAGGTGTGGTCTCCCCAGGGCAGAGCAGAGGGGCAGGAGAACCTCTCTGACCTACTGACCACCCCCTTCTAACCCACCCCAGGATGCCATTGCAAATACAAAGTGAAGATGGGCATTGGGTTTTCAGCTGTTCCATGAGTGTTTAGCTAATATGTTCTGGTCTTCTCTAGCAAACTTAAAAAATAACATACTTGATCTGTGCTCTGTCTATCTTTAATAATAATTTAAAATAATTTGTTGTAGTTTCATCCCAGAGAAAAGAGCAGATTACATGGAAGTAGTGGTATCAAGAGAACATGGTAGTATATTATTAGGTATTTTTAAAAGATTCTCCTGAGGAGAAAAGAATCTGTTGACATACAGTCAAGAAAGTTTCTATAGCACAATACAACTGTAATATTTTTGTGGTTTTGATCTTATTTCATTTGACTTCTCAGTGTGAGAGCCTTTCCCTCCATGTTCAGGGCAATTCCTTATTTCCACGGCCCAGGGCTGGTGGTTCTCGGGTACTTCCTTGTGACTGACCATGGACTGGCTCACATTCAGATATTACACTTTTATTTCATCAGTTGTAACTGGGTTCATTATAAACTCTCATAGGAGAGCTCACGGGAAGGCCAAAGCCCTACTCATGGCAATTTGAGAGTGTTGAGGCTCTTAGTAATTATTAATTTAAAAAAAGAATGCTTTAAAAAGGAATGTGTTTAGTGAGCAAAAGAGACAATGAAGGGATTAATTGTAGGGACAATCAAGAAATATATTTGTGATCCTCAAATAAAATCAGTGGAAGCTGAAAAGAGAAAGAATTCTCAAGCAAAATTCCAGCTTTTCTAGTTTTGTGCTGACACTATTTTTTAAGCTCTTGATATTTCTATACTATGAACAAAATATTTTCCATTAAGGGTTTTTTTACCCAAAAAAAGAGGATTATTTTTCACTAAAAGAGGCTGAATAACAAATTTCATTCAGTCTCCTTTAGTGTTTTACATACACAGGTGTGACTTAGGATGGTCGTGTGTTCAGAGTACGTGATGTTTCTGATGTAACCCTGGAGTTTTCAAGGATGTTAAAGTACTAATTGAAAAAGGAAAACTAATTGATTTTTCTGCCAGGCTGCGAGTGAGAAATCAAACTGAGCAGCAGCACACACATGACTTGGGAAGAAGGGAATCTTTGAAACAGGTTGTGGTTTGGAATAGGTTCCCCATGACGTACCAAAGAGGCGCTATCTGAGAAGTGCTATGAGCAAAGGAACAGGGTTTGATGGTCCCTATGGTTATTTATTTTTTCCCCTGAACTCTTAGTCCCATTCATCACTCCGCGCTGCTTCCCTGGACTCTGTGTTCTTGGTCAACATAAAGCCAGTTCTATTTTGCATAGCAGTGTGCTTCTGACAATCCTAGAGAGCTAAAAAAGGTGTCCAATTGATTGGAGGAAGGCCTTATTTACATATAAAATCTATGGGAGACCTATTAAAACTTCGATCTGCCCAGTAAGACCAAGGCACACATCTTGAACCTGCTTGGGGAGGCCTTGGAATGAGAATATTCAGATTGCAAATCATAATGGGGCTCATTGTCTTTCACCTCGTCAGTAAAGTAATTTAAATCTACCTGAGTAAACACATAAAACACAAGGCAAATATGCTAAAGAACACAATCATGTCATCTAGAATTCACGTCAGAAATACCCATCCTGAGAGACAATTCAGACTTCAGCACTATTTCAGACCTTTGTAAAAACAAGCATTGGGGTGACAGTCATAAATATCTGCAACGCATTACATGCTTTGAAGTCTGCAGAGTTCAGTTGCTGGAAAAAGGAAAAAAAGAAGAACCATATAAAGAGTTTTCAGAAATGTAGGAGCAAGGGAATGAATCTGTGCTGAGAGTGAAATCCCCAACCGCACCCGTCTGAGTGTTTAAAACTGGGGGAGCCACTCTAGGTGCTTGATACTCCCCAACGCGTCTGTTCTCATGCTGGATGATCTCTGTAGCCCTTTGTAGCCATTGTGACGAATTGCCAGAAAAAAAGGTCGTACTTTAGCTGCTCCTCATTAAGGAAAAACATCTGAGGAGGATTTCTGAGGACTAAACATTCAGCTGGAGTCCTTCTCCATTTCCACGTTCTTAAGATGGAACTTTTATTGCCACCAAAGAATCAGCGCAAACACCTCCAGGCTGGAAAGCGAGAAGGGAAAGCATTGTTTGCTGATCACCTGTGGAGTTCGGTGTGTGTTGTAGGGCGGGATTGTGAGCAGAGATTGTGAGCAGAGCGTGCGCACATGTGCCGCAGCCGGGCCGGTGGCCGCGCGTGGATGGGGCCGGGGTTCCGGCTGCTGCTCCTTTGAACGCGCGGCGGGCGCTGGGGGGTTTGTGCGAGGCAGCTCCCGGGGGACGGCACCGCCAGCTCTTTGAAGTCCTTTGTGGCGGCTGTCTAATCTGGAGAAGAGGATTACTTTCTTTCTGCCAGAAGCGCATGACAGTTTGGTAATTAATGAGCATCATAAAGTCCTCTTTTTCTATTAGATACCCATTAGTAAACCTGGGATGGTTGTCATTTTGGACAAAACCGCGCATATCCTCATTTTATCCCGACATCAAAGGGGATCTCCTACTGTCTGATGCTGAATGCTCTAATTGTGTTTGCGTTTGGCGGAGTTGGTGCAAAATGCAGCAGAAACGAGTGTTGGCAGCAACGGAGGGTCCTGGGATTGCAGAGCCAGGCTGAGCCTTCCCAGAGCTGCCGCCAGCCACGGGTTCTCGTGCTTTTAACCATTCTGCCTCTCTTTCCTGCCTGTTTATGCTGTTTATTCTCCTCGGAGAATACAAGAATTAACATACTTTCCACATCCATATCGTGTTCAAAAAAATAAATGAAAAAAAAAGAGGAAAGCGCTGTGTTGGGCTATTTCCCTTTCCCCTTTTGATATAGAATTACAAAAAGTCTTTCTTTAGGATTTAAGAGCATTTCAGGTATTAAAGCTCTCTTGGGTTGTCTTCTTCACATTATTCTGAAAGTACAGAATGGTTCCCTGCTCTTTATATTTGGCTCTTTTATACTGAAACAGTTGAAAAGTCCCAGTCTGTAGACTTTTTCTTTTTGAGCAAATGTCACCCTTTCTTCCAAAGGGTCCAGGTTCTGAATGCAGCGTAGTTTCTGCAACTGCATTTAATCTCCTTTAGAAAGAAGAAGAATGGCCAAGCAGCCTATTTTATATATTCTGGATTTAAGATCTTTTTTTTTTTGAAGGTCAGATGCTCATCCCATACTCAAAATCTATGTCGAATACAGAAAGGAAAGAGCTCAAGGATATGGATATAGGTGAGGTTGGACCAGAAAGCTCCGCTGTAACGACACGTGATGGTGTCAGAGGGACTGCACACACATACTTTAGATTCCTTTTGTTTTGTTTTCTTGTATATTATTTTAACTTTTGAATAGGATTATGTCTGTAGTGTTTGTAGGTTCTGCTGGGGACAGAGTTCTTGTTCAGGATCAGTCTGGGTGCTGCACATTGTGGCTGTTCACTCAGCGTTAGCACACAAACTATGATTCATTTTGGCATCTCTCATGGGCAAAAAGTCCTGGTGGTCTAACAAAGCAACTGTAAGCATCTTCTGTATAAAAATATCTCAAATATGCCAACGTTCGTCACTAAAATCACTGGGAAGATGAACTTAGGTAAGGAAAAAAAAGAGTCAGATGAATCAGAATTGGAAAGTGTTTTTTCCAGATGATACCTTAAATCTTTAAAATGTGATAAAATAATAAATATTATAACTCTATTTGTTATATCTAGGGCCTGGACTTTCAATCGTGATTTTCTGAGTCATCTTTGCCCTTAGGAGATGAAAGGGATGAGTAATACCGTTGAAGATACAAAAGCACTTGTAAATATAATCCCTGTATTCTCTCATGTTTCAAATTGGAACTGGTCAGAAAATTTATTGTGGAACAGCTTTTCAATGCAAAATGGCAATCCATAGAAATGCTTCACTTTGGACAATTTTCTATGTATTAAAAATATTGGAGCAGGATATTTGAATAGACTTGAAACAGAAGTTCTTTATATTTTTGGAATAGAACATTTTGACCTTGTAAAGTAGCTTTTTAGCCCATTGTTTAAAATTAAGAACACAAACTGTGCTTTGTAATAGAAGAAGCAGGAACGGAAAAAGCGAAATAGAAAAAGCAGAATGATCAGTTTCAACCCAAAAAGAACATCCAAAAAATGTATGAAAAGTTCAAGAGCTTTTTTCCTCTCCTCCACCAGAATGATGTAAAAAATAGGTTTGGATTTCCCTACAAAGCAGAAAGTTACTCTGATCTCAGCTATAAGCTTGACAAAGACTTGGACCACTGGAGCAGTTCTAAACTCTTCTATTCGCTTGTAATATTTACTTGAAATGAACAGGGAATCACATCTGGGTTATTTTCATTGCTAAAGTGGCAGCTGGGACAGCTGGGGTGTTTTGTGGTCCTTGCAAAATCAGTCTCCCCTGCCAGTTTGCACACAGAAGACCTTCCCAGGTTTACTTCTGAGATGGGAACGTGATGTTTGGAAGGGGTCCAGACACAAACTCCAGGCGTGTTCCACAGTGTTTCCTGGGAACCCAGATCGATCTGGGATGGGACACTTGGAGCTGAACCTGGGGGGATGTGAAGGGCAATAAGGAGTGACCGTCCCTGTGCTGGGCACTGAGGAGGCCAAACCTCGAATCCTGGGGTCAGTTCTGGGCCCCTCTCGCCAAGAAAGGCCTTGAGGTGCTGGAGCGAGTGAAGAGAAGGGAACGGAGCTGGTGAGGGGCTGGAGCACAAGTGTGATGGGAGCGGCTGAGGGACCTGGGGGGTTCAGCTGGAGAACAGGAGCTGAGGGGAGACCTTCTGATCTCTGAACTGCCTGAAAGGAGCTTGGAGCCAGGGGGGTCGGGCTCTGCTCCCCAGGAACAAGCGCCAGGAGCAGAGGAAACGGCCTCAAGTTGCGCCAGGGGAGGTTGAGGTTGGATCTGGGAACAATTTCTTCCCCAAAGGGCTGTGGGGCATTGGAACAGGCTGCCCAGGGCAGTGCTGGAGTCACCAGCCCTGGAGGGTTGGACAGATGCAGATGAGGTTCTCAGGGATGCAAGTTAGTGCCAGGGGTGGGTTGTGGTTGGACTCCATGATCTTGAAGGTCTTCTTCCACCCAAAATGACTCTATGATTCCATGAGAAGGTCTCCTGCAAGTTTATCGGATGGGCAAAGGTGGTTCTGCTGCTGAATGAGGCCCCTGGCCCGGTGACAGAGGACACAGAGAACACCAAGGTACTCCCTTTTCGCTTTGGCTCAGGTTCTACTGGTAAGACCAACTTTCAGCAATCCCAGGATCCTGAGTCCAGTGGGAGCCTGGAGCGGTGGAGATTCACCCTCAGGGGAAGAGTGTCAGGTCAGCTGAGATTTAGAGACACAGGCTGTTCCCAGGTCCGTGGGAGCCGATGGGATGTGCTCCCAAGGGAGCTGGTTGGTGTCCCTGAAAGGTTGTGGCTGTTGGGGAAGGTTCCTGAGGACTGAAACAAAACAAATGTGACTCATTTCTTCAAGAAAGGCAAAAAGGAAGATGTGAGAAGTTCCAGGCCAGTCCGCTTCACCTTGATCCCAGGGAAGGCGATGGAGCAAATGATCCTGGAAACCATTTCCAAGCATGCTGAGGACAGAAGGTGTCTGGGAGTGCTCAGCGCTGATTTATGAAGGGGGGAAATAATCCCTGACAGACCTGGTAGGCTTCCATCGTGAAAGGTGGATGTCACAGCAGATCTTATTGATCTTGATCTGAACTGCTGGACTCAGCCTTGGGCTCAGCAGGATCAAGTGCGATCAAGTTGGGCTCAGCAGGATCAAGTGCAGCTGGGGGCCAGTCACCAGTGGGGCACTCAGGGAACTGGTACAGGAGCCAAACACTGGTTAACACCTCCGTTAACAACCAGGATGAGGCTATGTCATCTTTTAGGTTGTTAATGCTGTTTGACCTGCTTTAAGACTGATATGTTTAAACTCCTTAACTATTTGCCAGTGTGCCATAATTCTGAGTATACGTTTCGGTTGTGTGAAATATTAGCTATTAAAATAGGAGACTTTATAGTAGAGAGGATGCAGGATTAGTAAACCAAAGTTACATTATCCATCTCATTGGTTTGTGCTACAGAAAAGAATTTGTGGAGAACCATGGGGTATTCAACAATAATCCAGCAGTGGGGAAGAGCTGAAGTACATTCTTCTTCCATAGAGATTTATGCTCATTTAGAGAATGTAAAATCCAGTTTTATTAATGCCTTCCCACTCTCAGTAGGAAATACTCAGAACAAGTGAGGAAACTGTCTTATGAAACAAGATTTTATTTTACTAATGTGGGTATTATTGTACAGCTACTCAGACATAAAGAGAATGAATTGTACCTCACGGGTCTCTTGAAATCAGTATGGAGTCTCCAGACCAGCTCAGTGGCTTAGTTGAACTCGGTGCAGGAGTTTTCTTGCTCTCCTCCATGGGGACAATACTAATTGAACTTCTTCATTGGTCTCTAACGCTCACGATCCACTTTATTTTTGTGGTAGGTTGCCTGAGAATTGCTGTACAGGATGCTGGTCTCTAACGGTGACCAAAAGCAGACACCTGGGGAAGAATATAATAATAGGGTTAATATATCATGATACTTCCACTCAGCTGTCTCTTGGTTTCTAACAAGTTGTTATTCAGGGAGTTCTTGAGTTTGAGATGGCTTCTATGTATTTAGAAACTGTCGATGGATTTCCCTTACGTTGGCTTGGCCAACGTTCCCTGGAGCCGGTGCCAGCCGGTGCTCCCGCTGGTTTATCTGGTTGGTTGGGAAAACCGTAGTCCTGGAGATGCCCGAGCTGTTGTGTCCAACGTTCTGAGCCGCGGGGTGGTGGGGATGGCTGCTCCGGGCAGCTCTGGTCGCTGGACCGTGCCGTTCCTGGCTGCATAGGAGGAGAGCAGACCCGGAGATCACAGTATCACAGTATCACAGTATCACAGTATGTTTGGGATTGGAAGGGACCTCAAAAGATCATCTAGTCCAATCCCCCTGCTGGAGCAGGAACACCTAGGTGAGGTCGCACAGGAAGGTGTCCAGGAGGCTTTGAATGTCTCCAGGGAAGGTAGAAAAGCTTTTATTAAGATAGCAGGTTTTATGCTATCAAAACTTTCTGCGCTGACATTCTTACTCCTTGCAGAAACAGAAAATACACCTTAAAATGTTTCACAACAGCCACAAGTGGATTTGGCTTAACACATAGGTGACATATGCATTGACTGTCTTCTGTATGACGACAAAGGTGTCATCTCTCGGGCTTTTGTATATTCTCACTTGAGCCTTGTTCAGCTTAGCAGCAGTTTGTTCCCTCTGATCCGCTAGATGTTTTGCAGTGTGTAGCGTGCAGGAGTGTTATTTTTGTATTTTTAAAGAATCATCTCTCCCTCCCAGACCGGAGGGAAAAGGAACCTGAAGTCTCGCAGCACGGATGGGAGTGGAATGCATCTCACCCAGCTTGAGGTGCCTGCAATAGCTTCACTTGTTCTAGTCGCCCAGCCTCCCCTTATAGCCAAGGGAGGGGAATAGACATTTAATCTGACCTATTGGAAATGTCTGTATTAAGATGAGACAAATCATGTCCTAATAGGTACTTTTAGAAGATTATTGATCTCAGCTTAGTAGAGACATACAAAATAGGTCACATGAACCACCTATTTCTCTCCATTGACTGAGGAGGGAGAGGAATTCTACCTAGTGTGTTTTCAGGAATCATTTTGTGTTTTTTAAAAATCTAAATTTAATTGAGAAAATATGAGACTATTATTGCATAGAGGCAACATTAGCCCCGGTGATCCAGCCCACAGTCCAGTCACTGCCCCAACATACTAAAGGAGGGAAAGATTCCCTTGGGAAGTTTGGAGAATCTCCCCCAGGCGAGGGCAGCAGGAGGGGAAGCACCGGGGCTGTGGGGAACATGCTGGGGGCATTTTGCTTCTCTGAGCTTCTGCTGACGGGACGGGGACAAAAGGGAGAGCTGCTCTGGTGCTCCGGCCTTGGCGGGAGCGCTGCCGGGCTCAGCCACGGCCTGGCACTCGTTCAGAACCACCGCGGCAACATCGCCGAACGCCACGAGAAGAATCGGGGGCTTGTTAGTCCTATGCAAACCCCAGAAGTCCTGTAGGTTCTGTCATGTATTTGAAAATGCACAATGCAAAAGGACACGGGGTGTGGAGCAGAGCAGCAAAGTGGATCTCTGTGGGTTATCTTCATTCAAGCTAGCGCAGCCTATCCGAATTCAGTAATTATGTCATTAATGCCACGTTGCAGCGGTGCAGGGAAGAGGCCACGTATACAGCATGCAAATTAAAAGTGTAAATACTCAGTGTGCTGGGTAGATGCAAATTCTTCTAACGCTGCAGGTAACATCCCTGCACAGGGGATCTGGGGGAAAATCAGGAGTAACCAAAGACTTCACATGGAAGCATCTTAAAACTAGACCTCAAGATTTACTTTGCATGTCTCAGTGTTCAGAAGGCGGCATTCTTTTATGGCCAAGTTTATTTTAGGATGACGAAATATTTGTGGCAAGTTACTGGTGCCAGATTTGTACGGTGACATGGTGGGCCAGGCATATTTTTTTAAGTTTTCTTTCCCAATATGATATGGCTATAGGTGACTTTGGCAAATCACTTTGGGATTGTTATAATTCACAGAGAGCTGAAAAGATAGTTTTACTAACGTTTTTTATCCTTTTCAGATATCTATTAGGTTAAACACATCTTACACTTACTCATTTGTAAGCACAACACCAACCCTGCTTACTGTAGCAACAGAACTTCAACACTTTGTGCTTATTTATAAAAAACAAGCAAAACTAACATAGAAGTCCTGTGCTGCAGCAACACACGTTGAATTCAAGCCTTTCACGTTTCATGAGTTTTGCAGGGGCGATTGTGCTGAAAATCAGGCCTGGGTGTCTGTCAGGCTCTGTAGTTTCAAGTCTGCTGGTTCCAGAGGTGGAACCTAAATACAAAATAGAGGTGCAGATCCTGATTCTCTTTCCAGAGCTTTGTCAGCACGTGTCAGTATAACAGTGTACAAGACTCTACCGGGCCGTGGCTGCAACTAACAGGGGGTCACTTTGCCAGCAGTGCCTGTCACGAGCAGCACGCTCCGTGCGTAAGGTCTGTTACTCCTCTTACTCTGCTCTCACGCCAGTTATTTTTCCAGCCGCTTGTCTCAGAAAGAAAAGCAGCAGCAAGTTACCAAATGAGAAACAAAAACAAAATGCAGCTCCTTGTAGTCTGCAACAGCTCTGCCCGCACCGAGCGAGGAGCGGGGGAGCTCGGCTGGCTCATCCCACAGCAGCGTTTGCTCTAATGCCGGACACGTTTCTTTTGTCCGAGTGCAATGAGTGTCCTCTAGAATGGATATGAAGAGTAAGATGGGCTGGTGTGATTCAAGGGTGACCCTGGGTGCGGTGTCTGTGTTGTCAGCTGTCAGAGCCGGGCTCTCCTCAGCCATCAAAGCCTGGCGTGGGGTTTACAGGCCGCTGTTTACACTACCGGCCGGTCCTTTCCTCTCCTGAACACCGTTTAACTATTCCACCACCCCTGCCACGAGGATCCTTTTCATTTGGCGGCGGCGGCAGCCCTCCCGAGAAAAGCCTTGGAACGTTGTTTTTGGACACAAACGTACACAAGTTATTAGAAGAGGAGATCAAAGGAGGTGTCCCACTGTCTGCCTTTCAATGCTCCATTGTTTGCGGATGCTGCAGCCTGAGCCTCAGAACCAGCGCCGGCAGAGCGCAGGGAACCTTTGTACAAAGGTACTTGTCATGGAGAGAAGCCCATAAAAGATGATGTGAGAAAAGACACCAGGTGGAGTATAAACCACCCTTATTGTTAAGAAATGCAAATAAACCCCCGCTCCTATATGAAAACTTTCTTACTTGTCATTTCTTAGATGCTAAAGGAAAGGTTCTGATTATTGAAGTCATGGCACTACTTTTCCCTTCGCTTCTTTTCATGTGTAGCACACTGTACACGGTGCCTGCAAAAGTTATTTTTCCTCTTTCTCTGCATATTGTTATAGCTGTTGGCAAATTTCATCTCAGCAAAAAATCCACTAGAAAAAAATCCCTAAGAGAAAAAATCACACTTCAAAATATCTCAAGGTTCGTCTTTTATTTTTTTCTGAAGGACATCCACAGTGTTTCAGATTTGTAAATAAACCACACGTTCATTTTAGTTGGGAAGGAACTGTCTTCTCCCTGGGGAAACTTTGACAGAACATTTCCTGGAAATCCTGTATGATCTTTGAATTCTTTCTGGTGGACATGTGGTCAGATTTCAAGCAAATGGATTCTAGATCCAACACCCATTAAAATCTACTGAGAGAGACAGTTGCTTCTAAATGGGTGGGAGATCCCCGCTCCAGCTTTCTTTGCTGTAAGAAATTGATGGTAGCAAGAGAGAGAAGTTGCAGGACAAACCAGGTGACAATTACCAGTTCACAGCAACAAGGCGTCTCTAACAGAGAAGTCTCTGAGCTGCACCCAAACTGAGGCCGGCACTGGAGGCAAACGCTGGCGTGGTGGTGAGAACGAAGATTCACCTGGCATGAATCTATATCATCATCCTTGTGGATTTGTCTATTTAAAGACTTTTTGGATTCATTTCCCTGAATACAGAATATCACAGATGCTGTGATAACTACCTGAATAGGAGTTTTTGATGGAGGCAGGAGAACCTCTAGCTGTCTGCTGGTGGTCCTTGTGGGAAGCAGCTCCTCTGCTGAACCATCACTCCTTAAACCCAACTGCTATCTCTACGGGACACGTTTTCTCGGCTTTGCAGAGAGGTGAAAGAGAAAATACTTTGCTGCTGTGAACGACATCCACTGGAGCACGGGGACATGGTGCTTCAACAGCCTGGGCCACGACGTTTGCCAGGGTTTTCTCCAGCCCATCATCACAGGCTCTCAGAAGAAGGCCCGGAAAGATTTCTGCTGGTACCTGAGCACGTGCAATATGTGGCACGCTTACCCAGCAGGGCATGTGCTCGTTGGTGATAGACATCTTTCTGCCGCACAGGCTCTGTTTGAACCTGCTTCCCCCGCAGGGTCAGGGCAGTTGCTGACATCCTGAAAAGAAAACAAAGAAAACCTGCGAAGCGAGGAGGTTTGAAGTTGAAAGGATGCCACGGTGCAGACTCATGCCAAAGCTTTGAGGCAATAAGCCAAGGCTGCAAAGTTGCTAAAGCCTGTAGGAGCTGATGTGCCAGATTGCTAAAACGCCTGAGGGGAAAATGCTGAAAAAGCCACCAAGGCCATAGGTACCAAAGACACAGACCTGAAAGCTGAAACAGCATCATGGTCACCAAAACAGAATTTAAATGTTACGGAAAGGATCAGACATACCTGCAAGACCAGGATGGTGACCTGAAACGCATCAGCAGGACAGTAATTGAAGCAACTGTTGGAAAGGTATCGTTGCTGTGGGCAATTCTTTGTTGATGGAGTACAGGGAATTGATTGGAAGGTGGTTGAAAGGGAGGTTGAATGTGGTTTGTGCCCCTCTGTGATTTTGAGAGAGACGGGGTTCAAAATGTTATATCAGCTGGGTCCTGGGGATCTTCAGAGCTCTGGATGTATTTCAGATTGCCCCTCACAATGGTGCTGAGAGCACCAAAAACATCTTTAGAAACATGAAATTATGTGTATTTCTCTTTTCACAACGGAGCACGCTTTTCTTAAAACACCTCTATAAAATATAGACAGATTATTTAATGCAGAGGAGGAGCAGCATGGTTTGCATGTTACTGCCTCTGTGTGCACAGTTTTTGGAGAATTACATGTTTTTTTCCACTGTAAAAGCACAGTTCAACCCTCACTTCTGCTGGCGGCGGTCGGGCATGGCCTGGGTGCCACTTCTTGGTGAATGAGCTCAGCACCCACCTGAGCCTTTTGTCTCTCAGCTTGGTGGGTTGGGACTGGTGTGCTGGGCTGTGCTGGTGTGTGCTGGGCTGAACTGGTGTGTGCTGGGCAGGACTGGGGTGTGCTGAGTGAGACTGGTGTGCTGGGCTGGGCTGGTGTGTGCTGGGCTGAACTGGTGTGTGCTGGGCGGGACTGGGGTGTGCTGAGTGAGACTGGTGTGCTGGGCTGGGCTGGTGTGTGCTGGGCTGGGCTGGCGCGTGCTAAGCTGGACTGGGGTGTGCTGGGCAGAACTGGTGTGTGCTGGGCTGGACTGGGGTGTGCTGAGCGAGACTGGTGTGCTGGCCTGGGCTGGTATGTGCTGGGCTGGGCTGGCGCGTGCTAAGCTGGACTGGTGTGTGCTGGGCAGAACTGGTGTGTGCTGGGCTGGACTGGTGTGTGCTGGGCTGGGCTGGTGTGTGCTGGGCTGAACTGGTGTGTGCTGGGCTGGGCTGGTGTGTGCTGCGCTGAACTGGTGTGTGCTGGGCGGGACTGGTGTGTGCTGAGCAGGACTGGTGTGTGCTGGGCTGGGCTGGGGTGTGCTGGGCAGAACTGGGGTGTGCGGGGCTGGGCTGGGGTGTGCGGGGCTGGGCTGGGGTGTGCGAGGCTGGGCTGGGGTGTGCTGGGCTGGGGTGTTCTGGGCTGTGCTGGGGTGTGCTGGGCCGGACTGGGGTGTGTGGGGCAGGACTGGGGTGTGCGGGGCTTGGCTGGGGTGTGCTGGGCTGGGCTGGAGTGTGCTGGGCTGGGCTGGGGTGTGCTAAGCAGGACTGGTGTGTGCTGGGCTGGGCTGGGCTGGTGTGTGCTGGGCTGAGCTGGGATGTGCTGAGCAGGGCTGGGGTGTGCTGGGCTGGAGTGTGCTGGGCTGGGCTGGTGTGTGCTGAGCAGGACCGGTGTGTGCTGGGCTGGGCTGAACTGGTGTGTGCTGGGCTGGTGTGTGCTGGTCTGAGCTGGGGTGTGCTGGGCAGGACTGGGGTGTGCTGGGCTGGGGTGTGCTGGGCAGGACTGGGGTGTGCTGGGCTGGGCCTTCCCAGCCGTACAGACTGTCCCCGTGGTCCAGCGATGTCTGTGGGACAGGAGCTGGATCCCATCAGCTGTTGCTGTTTGCTGGGCTGGACTATGTCTGTCAGTCCCTGTCTGAAGTGATCTCTGGCTAAATGTACCAGTTTAAAGCTGAGTACAGCATTAGTGTGTTGTGCAGTAGTTCTGTCCTGGCCTCTGGACAACCAGGTTTAGGACACTTGCTTTCATGTGGCCTTTTACCATGTTTATTTATGTTTAGGTTCATGTTGAATCTGAAACTTTTCGATGCTGTTTTACTATCCTAGAACAGTTTGTGTTGAAGGGACCTCCCCAGCTCCCCCAGTGCCCTCCCTGCCATGACAGGGACATCTTCACCAGCTCAGGTTGCTCAGAGCCCCGTCCAGCCTGGCCTGGGATGTCTCCAGGGATGGTTCAGCCACCACCTCTCTGGGTAGCCTGTTCCAGTATTTTGCCCCCTCCCTTTACCATGCACTGGGCATTTATTTCTGCCTGCTGTTCTGTAGCCAATATGCAAACACAGAATCAAACTAGCCATGCGATGTTTTGTCTGATCTCATTGCACAGAAGTACTGCACTCCTTGTTGGGACATCAGAACAACCTGCAGTGGGACACAAGGGTTCTCCTCCATCTAACAGATGATATAACTCTTGCTATTACAAGTATCGTCGTTAATTTTACTATGCTATTGAATATTGAAAATTAATTCCCAGAGTGGTCTTATTCACTTGTTCTTTGGCTAAGATACATTTATTTCCTATCATCAACTAGTTTATATTATATCAAGGTTCAAAAGGGTTTTCCGCCCTCTGAAAAAGTGGAGCATAGTCAGCACTAATGAAAGGGCAATGAATAATACTGTACGTCATGGCTTTCAGACTTCAAGAATTCCACTGGGGTCACCGGGTTGAATTAGAGACCCTTTAATCATCGGTACAGTTTTATGAATGGTGTACTTTACTCTGATATTTTACTAGACGTCACTACTTAACGTACTTCTGGCTCCATGGAAGGAGAAACAAAAGGCTTTGTGTGCCTCCAAGTCCCTGTACTTTTGAGGATCATTATAATTCTACTGAGTCAAATCCTGAGGTCTGGGTTTAGTTGTTAGACCATGCTGGATCCTCCTGAAATCAGCTGGAATTTGTCTGAGCACAAACACTCTGAGCATCTCAGGATTTGGCCCTTTCAGAGGAGCTGAAACTTTCTCGCAGGTAGAGGAAGAAATAGCTGCAGTTGTAATTACTACTTAGTAATAACATGCAACCAGCGTGTATTTTTGTTTCTCCGCAGAGTCGCTGACATTTGGGACTCTTCTGGCAGATTTGCTGCCCTGTGAAAACCTTGGATTTGCAGGGTCCACCACTGACTGTGATGAAAAAGGGCTTTAAACTCCAACCAAAGTTGCACGTGTGAAAGCAGAACTCATAAACAGAGAAGACAAATGATATCTCAAATAAACCATTTGCCGATGATGTTAAAAAGGGTACCCGACTATACGGCAAGCTGCGGAGAAAATGAAATTGGTATTTCAATTTCTTTAATATGCATCAGAGTTTTCACAAGTGTTCAGTCTAGGTGAGGCTCATGCCCCAAGGAGTCTGCTTCATCTCCAGCACTTTCTTCCCCTCCTTCTCCTCCCCAAAACAAGAAGCAATCTTCAAAGGAACAAATATGTCACTTTAAATACACAACATAAAAAATGGGCCAAATAAATTATTAAAATGCGTAAAAAAGAGATTCAAGAAAGATGCATGTTATTAGCTATTTGACAAGCAATTGATGCTGTTGCAATGGCTGCATTTCACAACGCGAGTGTTTTCTTTGCTAGACAGATAAATAGTTGAAATAACATGAGAAATGACTTTGCAGTCATCCAAAGAACAATTTGGCTTTAAATGGTTCATTTAATGGCTTTCCACTGGCCGGTTCATACCAGCCCTTCACCACATCCATGTGCTTTGGAATTCCTTCTCAAAACGAGCTCCAAGCCTGACCCTCCTCTCCTCGCCCCAATTCCCCGCTGAAGTGTTACTACATGTGCTTTGAATCTGTTTTCAGATGGGCTCCCAACTCCTTCCTCCCTGTGCTTGAAACGTATGGATTTGAAAGCACAGATGTGGCCTTGAAGTTTTTGGCCCAGGCCCATCTGGGTCAATCCCTACATAGTTTGACTAGTAGTTTCTGGAGTGAAATTCTCAGAAGCCTTCATTTTTTCTTGTTCTGAATCTGCTACGCGCTCCCTTTTATCTCTCCTAGTTGAACTACAAGGATCTCAAGGGAGATGTGATTTTCATAAACAGAAAAAATAATGACCAGCCAGAGGAAGGAAACAAATTTTTAATGACTGTGAGAATTGTCTTTATGAAACAGAAAGTTTCCTTTTAGTTTTTTCTATATGTAAAAAATATACCATTCCTAAACTACAGAAAGGGAGATTATTTTTAAATCTCATCTACTCAATAGTAGTAATAATAACAAAGCTGATAGATACTTTGTCCTCCTGCTGCCAACATTTTGAATCACTGACCAAGGGTTCCGGATCTGACCCTGAACACTGCATTTTGGCATTCGCAGAGGTTTCGGTGGGGTGTGCGCAGAGATGCCCGTGACAAACAGTTTGCAGGACTAAGCACAACAACTGCTTTTCCAGACGTGCTGCCTTCCTTTGCAACCGAGATACCACTAAGGGGGGACGGGAGGGGGACAAGAAGGGCACAGGAGGGGGACAGGAGAGGGACAAGAGAGGGACAGGTGTGGCACAGGAGTGGGACAGAAGGGGGGACAAGAGGGGATGGAAGAGGGTCAAGAGGGGGTCAAGAGGGGGACAAGAGGGGGCAGGAGGGGCACAGGAGCAGGACAGAAGGGGGACAGGAGGGGGAAAGAAGGGGAACAGGAGTGGGACAGAAGTGGGGCAGGAAGGGGATGGAAGAGGGTCAAGAGGTGGCAGGAGGGGGACAGGAGGGGGACGAGAGGCGACAGGAGGGGGACAAGAGGAGACAGAAGGGGGACAGGAGCGGGACAGGAGGGGGCAGAAAGGGGACAAGAGGCGCACAGGAGGGGGCCAGGAGGGGTTCAGGAGCGCTGCTCCCCGCACCCGAGCGCGGGGGGGCCGGAGGGCAGTTTTCCACCATCACGCAGCCGCGCGGGGTGTCCGGAGCCCCCGCAGCCCCACGGGCGGGCCGGGCGGCAGCTGCAGAGCGGCGCTTGGGCGGGGACCCCGGGGCCGGCCGAACAGCCGCTTCTGCGCGGACACCGGGGCAGCCCCGGGGCGATGCATGGGGGGCGGCCCCGGAGCCCCCAGCCCGGGCCGGGAGGCGGGGGCCGGGGCAGCGCATTGTCCGCCGGGGCTGCGCGGAGCGGGGCCGCCCGTGCCTGGCTGGAAGTGAAACGCGCCCCGGCTGCTCCTTTCTTTTTTTTCTTTTTTTTTTTCTCCTTTCTTTCCTTTTTTTTTTTTTTTTTTTTTTTTTTTTTTTCTTTTTGGAGCCTCCAAAAGGCTCACTCGGCCCTTTCATCCGCCGCCGCGGCCCAATGGGAAGGCGGAGGCTGCCTGCAAGTGGTCTAATCTCAATGAGGTGTCAATCATGTTCCCCGGTGGGTGAAGTAAGGTCTTTTGTAACCGCCTCTGTCTTTGGGCAAGAGCGGGGAGAGGAGGAAGGCTGGAGCCGAGAGGGGGACGCCGGCCCGGAGCTGAGGTTTCATCTCGCTTGTGCGTTCGCAGGGAGAAGCGGAGCACATGGATTTCTAAACGCGCTGGGATTTTATACATCTACAAAAACAACGTCGAGCGAACCTGACCCTCCTGAAAACACTCAAATGAATCGTAATTGCAGATCAATGCAGAGAGATGGGGAAACTTCACTCGAAACATGGTTAGTTCCTTTCACTTGCTACTTCCCTCGCCCCTTCCCCCGATTCGGGTTTTACTCGGTTTGTCGCTGTGCTTTTATACTGGTGTCTAATGATCTTCCTTTATTATTTCCCCCACACACTTTCCTCCGGATCTGCCTAGCTGCCGTTTGTAAGCCCAGAGAAAGTCCAGAAGGTAGGGATGGCTCCTCACTGCCGGCAACTTTGCACGGCTGCCCCCGGCCCCCTGCCCCTCGCCCCGCAACTTTCCGCCGCGGTTCGCTCGCTCCCGGCCCCGGGGGTGCCTGGGGGGGTGCCCGGGGGTGGCCGCGGGGCCGGGCGAGCACAGCGGGCGGCTCAGCGGCGGCATTGTCTCCTGTTTTCTAGGTGATAGTTTCGCGGTGAACGCCTCCCTGGCTCGCAGAGGGCTGGAGGACTGGATGGTGAAGCAGAAATACTCCGGGGGCGGCAGCAGCTCGGGACTCCAGCACGGCTGCCAGCACCGGGCGGTGTGCAGGCTCTCCAGCGCCAGGGTATGTCAGCTCCCGCGCTGCCCCCACCGCCCCCGCGCTTGGGAACGGAGGCAGCCCAAAGCTCTTTCTCCATCCCTCGCTCCCTCCCGAGGGACGGTTGTGCAAAGGAAAGGGTTTGCTTTGCCCGAGTGCTGCTCCAAGGGGCTGCCCCGTGGGTGGTTTCCCTCAGAGCTTTGATGAAGTTGGGAGCCGCAGAGCAAAGTTGGTGCTGGGACAAAAGGCAGAGGAGCGAGGGGACCTGTCCGCTGGCGGCTGGGCAGGACGGTTAGCACAGAACCCGCACAGTCTCTGGGCGCAGCCCAGCACCCTGGCAGTGGGCACAAGCTTGTGAACCCCGACTGGTGCACGAGTTTGTCTGTGACATTTTGGCAGAGGAATTCGGGAAACGAGAAGTCCGTGACGAGCGTTTTGTTATTTATTTGCTCTTTGCTAACAACGTGTGACTGTCTCTGTAAGAGTTACCCCACATGTCACTTGTCCAGGCTCTTCCAGCACTTGGTCACTGTCACCCTCTTTGCCCAGCCCTGCCGTGTGAAGCTGGGCTGGAGGAAATGTTTAAGTTGCTTTTTTTTTTTCTTTTTAAATGTTGTCTCTTTAAACAAAAAGGCATGATGGGAGGTAAACAAACTCAACAACCCCTAGATATGGTCCTCATAGTGTTTCAGGGTATGATCCGGAGCTTATTGGTGTTTACTGAAAGGCTCCCATTGACTTCCGTGAGCCTTGGATCAAGCCCTGAAAGTTTCATCAGTGGAAAAGTAACCTGAGAGATGGGGAGATTGGAATCTGTGCTGCCCAGCAAGGAATGTGGCTCTGAAAGCACAAGCAGAGCAGGGCCACCAAGCCTCCTGCGGGCTCTTTGCTTTGTTAGCCACCAGTTTTATTGTCAGAGCCTGGACTACTTGCGTCTCAGGAAAAGTTAACTTGCAAATGGAGAATGGTGCGTTTTAGGTGGGGTGTTAAAGGGTGTAGAAGATGCATGTATGGGAAAAGCTAATGATGAGTTTTTAGGTTGCACCAGCATTGTATTTAGAGGAGGAAAAATCTGGGAGTCAGTAGAAGTAAGGAAAAGGAGTGAGGTGTTGATGGAAGTGTTCGTGTTTGATGAGCATAATCGCTTCATGTTCAGCATGCAGGTGTGGTTGATTGAAGTTATTTTTATTGTGCTTATTTTGGAGACAATGTGTCCAAAGAAAGAGGTTCTCATTAATACTGGTACATACATGTACGTTACCTATGCAAAGGGTAGATACACGTGCTTTTAATTTTTTTACTATCGCCGTTTTTGTGAGTCAAGCTTTTTACATATGTTCTACCTTTCACGTATATGTATTTTCTAGGAAAGAAGTTCAACTAGCCAAACTAAACAAAGGTTTAAAGTACAAAAGCTGAAGGTCAAAAACTCTGAATTTAGCTTTGTGAAATGCATTTTCTTCTAAAAGGAAGAAACCAATCTTTTGTCAGAGATAGTTTGCGATTCAGAAGGCTCTTCAGTTTTCATTCCCCTGAGGTCTGCCCAGCTGGAATGACTGTAGGACAGCATTCCTCTTCTTACTCAAGGTGTCCTACTCACGACAGCTCAGCAATTAGCAAGCCATTAACTAAAAATTAGTCTGCAGTTTTAGTACGTTATAAAACTGTAAATAGGTTTAAGTATGTTTAAAAGCACTGTTCCCGCGAGGCTTCTTACTGTCATCCTGATAGAGCTGTGTCTGAATGCTTGAAAATATTCACAATTTATTGCCTAATATATTTTGCATGCATATATAGCCGGCTAATTGATTTAGTTTAATTGTCATCCTGTCACAGGCACACTGTGACAGCTACATTAAAGTTCCTTTAAAATATGAACTTTTGGTAATATGGAAGGATGCATTTCTAATCCTACATTGGAACCAGATGTGCCATATGTACAGTCTTTTTGACGAGGATTATGGAGTCACAGCTATTGACTCCATAATTGAGATTGCATGACTGTTTCTCTTCTGAGAGCTCTTTGATCTCTTGTATAATTATACCAAGATACAAAGCGAATTGTAGCCTGACCCCTTGGCTCTTCATCCACCTCAAGATGTACAAATACTGGTGACTTCTGCTCATGGTTGGTCACCTGGGATTGTGTGGGACAATTGTGTAGGCCCCAATAATGTAGTACTGTTGTCCTTAGTACTTCAGGATTCCTCCTAAACTGGTCCAGTGGTCGAATGGTGCAGTTTGTGTCACAACCAAAACTTTGGCTTCCTGTTAAAATATGTATTTTTTTCTCCTGAAATAGGCCCTAATTGCTGCGTTTGTGACTTATGGCAGAAAGAGATCACACACTGGTGGAAAGGTCTGTCTGCAGAGACATCCAGTTGAGTTTAAAAAAGATAATGGTCCTAGAAATAGTTTTCCTCCTAGGAATCCTTTATCAGGGTTTTGTTAATGGTGGTTCCACTAGTGTGGAGGGCCCTATTGTGTGAAATCCAGCGCACTTCCAGGGACCTGTTGCTGGCAGAAGTGCTTCAAAGTCTGAAACTTCCGATTTTTGAATCATTTTTATTAGAACTTGAGTGTGATAGTGAAATTTGACTTACGTTGCCCTATGTACTGTGTCTTGGCTATAGTTGGAAGGATGTTTTTCCTCAAGAACTGAATTGTTTTACTCAAGTGGGTCATCCAGAGGAGATGACACTGAAGTTCATGTAGCGTTTGACAAGAGGAATGAGTGGCTAGTGCAAGAAAGCAATAGAATTCCATTTGCTCTCCTCTCTCGGATGGTGAATTTACAATAGTTGTGGAGGGAAGGTCTTTATGTCCCTTCACTCAAGGGATATTTGACAGCAGGAGGGTTCAAAAACACCATCCCTTTTCTCTTCTTGAGCTGAGGTTTTGAGAGTTTCTTGGTTGGAGTAGACTTGCCTCGGCGTGGCGTGTCCCCTCGGCGTGTCCCCGCTTCAGTTTGCAGGTAGAACAGTAATTAGTGTCCAGCTATTGCCAAACGCATCAGCTGCCTGAGAAGGAACTCACAGTAAGTAGTTGGGTGAAGGCAGACGCTGGGGAAGGAGAACGTGTCCGAAATGCGCATTTCTGGTGTGGCTCCCAGTGTCTGATCCCATTAAACCACTGCCCCCGCCCAGCGGGGGCTGCTGGGCTCTAAGTGCTTTAATTGCTGTGGGGGACAAGGGCTGGGCTCCAGCCTTCTGCATCCAGGAGAATTAAAGGAAAAAGGAATTCTGTTGCATCCATGAAAAATACAAGGTCCAGAGTCATCTTCTGGTTTCAAAGCTAATTGAAACCACTGGGGCTGTAAATCTGTTGGAGCAAGTGAATATGCTTCTCTCGCTGCTTTGTGAATGAGTTCACTTGAGCCCAGAAAGGTTTTCTGAAATGGTGGATTATCCTGTATAACTCTTAAGTTTAAGTGTATTCAGTGTGTTTACTTTTACAAACTATATTTGGAGATCAACATTGTTTGCAAATATTCATGTATTTATTTGTTTAACTGAGAAGTAGTTCTATGCTAGGGGGGAAAATATTAAATATGACATTTGCTTAGTTCAATTTGCTTTTATCTTCAAAGACATAAGAATTTTTACTGGTTTCTTGTGCGTCTCATTGAGATCTGTGCTTGGGATTGGGAAGAAATAAGTAATCTTGTTTTTTTAATGAAGTTCCAAACCAGTTCCCAGTGAGCCAAGTTGTAAGCCATCATTTTAGGTAAAATAGAAAAGGCTTTAGCTTCCCACTTCTGCTGGGCTCTTTGGTGCTGGTGATCCTCGTGTTCAACCTTAATTGATATTAATTAGAGGATCTGGTGTGGGAATACTAGAGCGTGAAGCGCAGAGGTGGGGCTGAGGCTCCATTTGTCCTGGGCCTGGAGCTGCCGGTGACATTAATGGACATTCCTGGCGTGGCTGCGAGGGGACGGCCAGTGCCAACCCCACTGCTCCTCTAGCATCATCCCTTCAGTTTTTAATAAGAAGCCCTTCCCAGTCCCCCACTGTTAAATAGCATGTGTGTGTGTGCATGTAAAAATACATAGCCTTATGGAAATCACAGCTGGGTAGGTCATTTATCCCAAATGAAAATAATAAACATAGGAGAGGCTTCTTTAGTGGTGTGGATAGACTGTGGCGCAAAGGCTGTTGGAGTGGAAGGTTTAATTGTAGCACGGCTTTGGGGTCATGGCATGGGTAGAATGACATTTGAAAGGCTGCCTTCTACTGACATGGTGACAAGAGCAATTAAAATGTCCCTGTATGACTGCTGAAGTGATCTTTAAAACGGAAATATTTCCAAGTGCGTTCATGGCAGCGTTGTATAGATAATTATTTGTATTGACTCTGAGGATTAAAAGCAGCAATAGACTCAGCAGTGCTAGATATTGGTGTGACTGAAAGAATACTTTGATACACAAAATATCGTGTATGGCATTTAAAATAATATCGCCAAACTTCATATTAAAAGGGAGAGAAGCAGAATCTTATTTAGTGTTGAAATTTGGTGCCAACAAACCAAGATAATTTAATTAGTGGTGCACACAGTGTATCTTGACAGCTCTAGCTTGGAAAAATTACAATACGAATATTAACAATCAAAGCGTCTCTGAAAGTATCAGTGCCATGGTGATGAGATTAATGAATTGGCCAATACTGTAGCAGAAAGCAGGATTCCAAGGGAATTATCCTTGAATGATACCAGTTGGTGCAATTAAAAGCCACAATTCAGTTGCCATATGGAAAGTGTTAGGCATCCTTACATGGTTTCAAAGCTATGTGCCGGAGGTTAAATTGACATATGAAGAAAAGCATAAATTAAATATTCTGTGTTATGAAATTAAAAGTTGACTTTGCTTGAGCCATATGGAGGAGACGGATGGAAGACAGTCTGTATTTCATCAGAGCCTGTTTTATAGGTGGTTCAGATTTAATGTGGTGCGCTTTTAATTTGCCATCTTGATTGGGAAGCTGAATGACCTGTGAAGCTTCTGCAGACGATCTCGTTAAACTATCTTTTTTAAATCTCTAAAGGACCTTCTTTCTCCACCCCCTCAAAGTTGGGTTACTTTGGATGTTTGGAAGAAGGAGGCATGTTCCTTGTGGTAGCTGGGTGGAGTCCTCATCCAAGTGAGACAAGCTCTGTCTTTTGGGCAACCGATAGTCCCTCTTGGCTTGGTGAAACCTTCATTCTTCTGAATGAGAAATCCTTGGTTCGGGAATTCATTTTCTTCTGTAAACTGGGATGAAAAGTAACAAGACTGTGTTATATTCTTTAATGATTTAAATGTAAATAATGTAGCCCAGGCTTTGCACTAAAAGTGGTTATAACAAAAATGGGAAATGTGTAGCACATGATTGTCGCCATATGGGAATGTTCTTTGGAGCAGCGTTCGTTAACAGACGGGTTTTGTGGAGGTTTTGTGAGATCTGTAATGAGACCCAGGAGGAGCTGGGTAAGTGGCTATTTGTAGGCACCCTTCAGAAGAAGATCTTGCTTGACTTTTATGGTTTCTTTTGAGTTGGGTTGTGAACAGAGGAAAGAGAAGTCTCTTGAGTACTCCAACTTTGTAAGAGTTAGTTTTTCCAAAGTTGGGGAAATAATTGTTTGGTGATGATATTTAAATCAAAGTGGAACGTTGCTCCCTGTGCTGCAGATGTTGGCCTTTACAGAAATTCTTGTGGATGGATTTTGCTACGTTAATGTCAGCATCAAAACCTGGTTGGGAAGTAAATGGTCGATGTTGAAATGTACAAAATACTTGATGTATTTTTTTGTAACTAAACCACTTTTCTAGTTAATACACAAGTTACTCTGAGTACTCAGGAGTTTTCAGACTATGTGATATTTATAGATTTTTTTCATGGGAAATGAGGTATAGTTTTAGTCCAAAAAATTAACGCAAAGAAATGGTCAAATAGACTTTCTCTGTGAATTTATGTAGTCATATCTGCCAACGTTGGCAGCAAAGCTAAGCTTGTATTTACTCCTACAGAGTAACTACAGCTATGGGACACTGAGTTGGACCGTATTCCATTCAAGAATTATTAACCGAGTTCCAAACGCAAGATCTTCATTGTGTCTGATTCCGGAGCCAGCGGAGCGTGTTTGTGTTGGAATATCTCGGGACGTTTGTCTTGCGGCGGCGCAGCGCCAGCGGTGGTTGCTGTGCTGAGAGGGCCGTGCTGGCCCACATGTTTTTACTACTGCGTAGTGTCCGAGAGAGGGGAAACGGCTCGTGTAGGTCCACCCGCTGCTGTCCTGGTCTCTCTGTGAGAGCTACAGCCCTACGGTGCATTTGCTTTTTGTAGACTTCTAGATTTATTACAGCAATATGGCATATATTGTTTTGTAATTTGCAGGGTAGCGATGACACTTGTGAGCGTGCAAAACATCCTTTTTTGAGGTGGGAAGTCCCGTAGAGTTGGTGTCTTTCAAATAGACCACTGTCACATAACTGCACATCCGCTGTTCCGGAAAGATGGGCGCGTTGGCTTTCCAGCAGGTTTATATCTGCAAGTAAGAGCTCAGCCAGATTCCTTAATACCCACACGTGTGCGTCTCACGTGGCCTGATGTGTGCCCATTGTATGTAAGAAATACTTCTGGTTTAGTCCTACAGAACGTCATCGTTTGCAGGAGGGAACGATGCCGTCTGGCGCTGGGAGGTCTTACAGCAGCAGTGAAGTTGAGTACTAGTGGGCTGGTTTGTGAGGTGTGGCCTGTGGTAGATTATAGGGCAATAAATAATCCTGTTGTTTCAGTCTATAAAGCTTTTGGTGGAGGAAATCAGAAGGCCAGGCTGTGGCTACAGGAGACTGCAACTCCAGCAACCCAAGAAACTCTGTAATGGCCAAGACCCCCATAAAAATACACCCCAAAGATCCCACCCACTCACCCCTCAGCAGGGATAACTGGACACCCTGCAGTCCCCTGCTCCAAACCCAGGTCCCAGCCAAATGCACACTGGGAGGAGTTGTTCTTAGACCTGAAGCTGTTGTTAGTAACATTTAATACACGTGAGCAAGACTTACCAGGCAAGTGGTTCCTCTGCGTTTTGTGAAAGCTCTGATATTTGATAGTTTTCCCCTGATAACCCTTCTCGATCTGAAGATTCCGTGGAACTCTGAAGCTCATCGAGCTGACTGTGAAAGGGTGTCTTGCTTAAACCTTGAAAATGTTTTGGTTTTGGTTGTAATGGGTTTGGGTTTAAATGCGGACTCAGTGGCACTGATCCCTTGTGTGATTCGCAATGAGAATCCCCTGAGAATGCAAGATCCTCCCTTGAGATGCGGGGGGAGATCAGTTATGTTTTGAGCAAAATCTGCAGCAGAGAACTTGTAAAGTGCCTGGAATTTTCAGCCGTGTATCCTTGGGCTCCACAGTAACAAGCGCAGGCAGTGTGTGCTGCTGGAGGTGGATTGGCATGTGGTCAGAACAGCCTGTGCACTGTCCATCTGGAGAAATACTTTGTGTTTGGCGATTAGGCTGGAATTTAATGCATTTGGGGGCATTACTGTGGCAGCTTTAAAGGGATTAAGTATATTGAGGTTCCCATTAAAGTATAACATTGTGATTCAAGATCTGTGAAAGAAAATCATGCATGGGTGTTTGATCTGGGGGTGCAGCCACACATGCTGTGAGGCATAAAATAAGGGGATAGACGCAGTAGGGAAGTGACAGAACAAAGTGCTGTCTTGCAGGAGAAGTGGGATTTGGGAGCAGCCTCGGATCTTTTGATCCGTACTCTGATGCGAATGATGAGTGGTGCGGAGGTGACAGATTTGTCTTGGGGGAGGAAGGGAGCGCATTGCGTTGCCCTCGCAGGTAGTTTGCTGATTCCCCAGAGGTGCGGGAGCAGTAGGTGAGGACTAAGCCGCTTCTTGTTGTCCTATCTGCAAAATCTTTTATAATTCCAGGACAGTTAGTTTCCAGAGAGTTAGGTAAAGAATGTGGCAGCTGTAAAGCTAAGCCTTATGTATTAAATGCATATAAAAGAACAAATGCCTGTTTGGGGGAGCAGGAATTTTCTCTGAGCATAGAGTGCCCCAGTCTTGAGCTCGCAGAATAACAAGCAGTCTCTGTATTGCATAAGATGCTGCGGTTAAGCCCGTATCAGTGTTTCTGTAATAAACTACTCTTTTTGAAACAATAAATAATAATTTTGCTTGTGAACTTTCGAAGTCTCTCTGTGTTCACATAGCGTACGTGTGTGTAAACTACAGACACTCGTTCCCCTATAAAGAGAGAACATCATAGTCTAGCAAACAGAATATCTGTCATTCCAGCTGAGCAAAGGTCTAAGGCAATAACCCAAAATATCCTGGAAGAAATTCTAAAAAGCATTGAAGAAATCAATCGTCTGATCCTAGAGGAAGGTCTTTGATGTAATCCTGGTAAGTTTATACTGGGAGCCTGCCTATTTCTTTATGGTCAGCCCTAGCCTTTCTTTATGAAAAGTAGATCAAATAATTTCATATGCTTCTCTTTTAAAAAAGAAAGGTGGTTGATAGTTTTCTGAAGCATACATACTGTTTAAATGTAGACTGTGGCTTCTAGCCGAAGCCCAGGTGGGAAGGAAGGGCTTTTCAAAACAAGTACTTACAGAAAAATAAATAATACTTTGATATTTTCCCATGGAAAAACTGTGCCTCATTTAGCCATCCTGAATCTTTAATTTTATTTTGAGGATAAACTTCATAGGTTATCTCAGTTAAAGCCATTTTTATTTACGCAAAGGCTTATGTGCAAGGTCTTGTTCCTGATGTGGATATGTACGTAAAAGGAGTTTTTCAGAATACCGTAAATAAATTACTTATAAAGGCCTATTTTTAACTAACTCAGTGCAGTTGGGTAAATCTGTTTTTTATCATGTTGAAAAAATCCTGCGGTATTTCTCCGTTATGTTTTGATTCGAGAGCCATGTTGCAATAGAGGGGAAACTTCTCATTGCTTTCCATGGTTTTGTGTTGGGTTCTCTGCCACATTGGTGGAAGACAAGACAAGGTTCAAGTGGTGAGACTAAATAGTCTTTTATCTCACAGCCGCATGGCTGGTGGGTTTTTCCTCCGCGGGTGCAGTTTATCTGATCATTTGATGACAGGTTCACAAAAGTTTGTCCCAGTTGTGCCGCCACTTGATTTCCCATTTGTAATTAGCCATGTTATTTTGCAGATAGGTTTAAAAAGCAAATTCTGAGTGAGGCTATTCCCACAGCACTGCTTAATACTCATTAAAATACCACATTTTTATTGTATTGTATGGAGGTGTGTTTTATCTAATTAGATTGGTTTGTTAAAGTATGGCACCGCAGTCTCATTCTCTCCCTTCTTATTTTCTTCTTCTACTTTAAGGCTGGTTTTAATTGTTTCTTTATGGCAAATAGGAAGCACGCAAAATCTTTAACTCTGGACCAGTGCATAGCAGAAAGAGGTAAATGAGATCTCTTCCTGCCTAAGCTATTTAACGGGGCTTTTCTGTGAAAAGTCTTGGATTAAAACATGGTGGCATGTAACCAAAAATAAAAGAACCCAGCGACTGGAAAGGGCCTGTTGTGTTCAGTGGTGCTACATGGACTTCGTTGGCCCTCACCCTTACCATGCCACTGCTTTTCCACATGTGCTGTTGGGTTTTTTTCATTTTTCTTTTCTTTTTTTTAATTCAATTTAGGAAAGAAAAAAATGAATGAAATCAATTTTTGTGAGAACTATGTGATAAAAGTCAGAAATAAGGCACGTTGAAGTGCTCTGTGTCCTCGGACGTTTGCAGTTCTCCAGGAGGGCCGAGTGAGACTGGAGCATGTAGGTGAATGTGCATGTGAACAACCCTCTGCTAAAACAATTTACCCTGGTATTTCCCCATTTTGGAAAGATGCAAATGAAAGATGTTGTGGTGGGAAGCTCTTAGATTCACCAGAAAATGAGCGATGGTGGGATATGTTCATGGGAGCAGCAGAAGGGCTGTGATGTCCCTTAGTCGCTCTGCCAAGGTGACCTGACCCTCAGAACGTGACAAGAATTTCACCACCGCTGGGGCAGATAGGGAAGCCTGTTGGATACAGAAGAAGAACAGAATGGCTGGACGAGAAGAATGCTCTTGTTGTGCAAACAGGGGTGTGTTTTAAGCAAGGAGAGTCCTGGCCTGCTGTGCCTCAGTGTCTCCTCACAGCAGGAGCCCTGGCCAGGGTGAGGCCTCCTCCTCCCCGCTCCCCACACACATGGGGTCCGGTCAAAATCAGCTCTTATTGCCTATCTGTTCCCATATCCAGCAGTATCAGGAATGGATAACAATTCTACCTTCAGCTAGAATATGTACAGGGCCTCTCTTTTCCAAGGGATGAGCCGGTCTGAGAGATGTGCCAGCGTGGGGGTAGGACTTGGCTTGGACTTGTGCTGGCAGAGCGTGCGGAGGGAGGTAACTCAGCTGAAAAAGCAGTTTTCTGGTGTTCAGTCCCATCTGTCTGGAAGTGGGGGATAAGGGGAAGTGTGTGTTACCTGGACTTATGAGGTCCAGGTAAGTGTGGGAGCGGCTGAGGGACCTGGGGGGTTCAGCTGGAGAACAGGAGCTGAGGGGAGACCTTCTGATCTCTGAACTGCCTGAAAGGAGCTTGGAGCCAGGGGGGTCGGGCTCTGCTCCCCAGGAACAAGCGCCAGGAGCAGAGGAAACGGCCTCAAGTTGCGCCAGGGGAGGTTGAGGTTGGATCTGGGGAACAATTTCTTCCCCAAAGGGCTGTGGGGCATTGGAACAGGCTGCCCAGGGCAGTGCTGGAGTCACCATCCCTGGAGGGTTGGACAGACGGACATGAGGTTCTCAGGACATGGGGCAGTGCCAGGGGTGGGTTATGGTTGGACTCAGTGATCTTGAGGGGCTTTTCCAACCCAAATGATTCTGTGATTCTATGACTTGGCCATCCGCAGCCAACGACCCTCCTCCTCGTGATGCTGGTGACTGGCAGCGGGTATTTGGTGTCGTACCTGGCTGCATGCCAAACCATATTGTAAGTTTGGGTGCTGCCTCGCCATGGAACGCGCCTGTTCTTCTCTCGGCCGAGCTCTGCTGACGGCAGATCCACCTGAACTCCATGTGCTTTTGGAACCGCCTGCCGGCCTCACGCAGAGGGCGAAAGGGCGCGTTTTCTGACTGCGTGCTGTCGGTAGGGCAGGTTTTGGAGCGAGCGACGCTGGTGGGATGTAAAGGGTTACGAGTCTGAGGTTACCCAGGCGCCGATCCGCTGGCACACCGCAGGTGATCGCCCAGTGAATGTTGTTTAAAGCGCCTGTCCCACGGTTTCACAAATGTGCTCTGACCAGAGGATGTTTTTCTAACTTCAAAGGGCTTCTCAGGCTGGCTCGGTGCCTCACAGACTGAGTCCACAATTCCTCCCTGCTCCTGATGTGTTCTAACCATGTGTGATTTTTTTGGTATGTGATGTTTTCTTAAAGCGGCATTGACCTGTGTTCAAGTGAAACTTGCTCTTAAGCTTGTAAACACAAACTTGTCGTGTGGGCAGTTTTCATCTTAACCTGATGTGTCTATTTGTTTTAAGAGCAAGAATAGACATCAAAAGGAGGAGTAATTTATAGGAAAAGAAAAAAATGAAGAATTACACTTGCAGCAGCCTTTTGAGTTGTACCATCCAGAGGCTTTTCCTTGAAGATCAAAATGCGGGTCCTTTGCTGGCTGTAAGAAGAAGATGTTTGTGCTCAGCGGTGCTGGTGGTGCAGCAGGTCGCTTTGAAATGTGCACAAGGGGTGTGTGAAGGGGAAAACAGGGCAAAAAGGGCTCAACGTGGGAAGAACCCACGACACCGAGCACTGCCCTGATTTTATTGTTGTTCTTTTTTTACCCACCCCCTCCGCTCCTTTAGCAATGTTCCGTTAAAATAAACTTTTAGGAACGTCTTTGTATGTTTTTAAATATTAAAGGTTTCTTTTTCTTCTGCAGTACTTTGTGGTTTTCTGAAGGTGATTATTTTCAGGTTGATGCAAAATATGCTTTCTTTTTAATACCAAGAATGAGAAACAACTGAGTCTTTGTGGGCCAGATTCTTTTACTGTTGAAGACCGTCAGCCTCTGGTATTCCTGAGAGCAGGATTAGGCCCTGAAATACCTCCCGAGGTGCACGGTTGTGAATTTGGGGAGATCCCGTGTTCCGCCGAGCGGCGTTGGTAGGCACTGGTTTTGCAATGTTTAATTAAGTTTAGAAAAAGCGGGCTGCTTTGAGGTTTTGAAGCCATCGTTTTTAGTTCACTGTTATTACTATTATGGTTTTGAGTCTATGAAAAAACCCCAAACCAACAGCAAAACAAGCCCTTTCTTCAAAGAAAACAATACCTTACAAGCGAGACCGTAAGACTGTTTGCGTAGTGGCTGAGAAGGATCATCTGCTGCAGAACAACCCGCCGTGCTGCGAACCGTGCGCCCTGAGCAACGCAGCTCAGCTGTGCAAGGAAGTTTTGCTCTTCGCGAGTACAGCACCGCAGTCTAGCAGGTAATAATGAATCCAGCCCTGAGGTCCTGAGGCAGAGGAGGTGCTGGGGATGCGTGGCCGCGAATCCCTGGCAGCGAGCGGTTTGTGCTGCTCTGCCATCCCATGGCTGGCGGCAGCAACCGGCCCAACGCGTTTATTTTGGCCGCTTTTAAAGCAGGTGGCCAGGGTGAATTCCTGGTTTCAAAGTCACAGCTGCTGCTTTGAAATTGTGTAAGAAGGGCTTTGGTTTCTTAACACAAAATAACTGAGCTGCTGTTTGGTATTAGAGCATCATTATTCTGGGAAATGCGCTCTTCCATTTTAAAAATATCTTTCTGTATGGAAGTTGAAAGTTTATACCTCATGATTCTAAGGGCAAAGAGCTGAAAAGGTTCCTTGTTTGACTGATGGCTGTAAATACTTAAGAATTCCTCAGTGACTTGAGTGAATGGAATCTGAGGGTGGTATTAAAAATTAATAGCAATATTAGAAACAGAGTTACTGCAGGAATCTCTTATTTGTTGGCATTAAATCCTTTCTGGGGGGGATTTTTTTGGGTAACTATAATTTAAGATTTTCCCCTCTTAACTGGATGTCTTTGTGGCAGTTAGCCCAAAAACATTATGTCGTTATCATTAAAGCAATTAAAAAGTCCAAGTGGACTGTATGCCACCGCAGTAAGGACGCTGTGATTAAGAAGAAGGAAATGTTCTCTTACAAATCCCCATTTCCTCCCCTTGCAAAATTTTGTGTTAAAATGAGCCTTCTTGGGTGACTTTTTCAGTAGCGTCAGCAACAGTGTCAGCAGAATGGTGAATTTGTGTCGCTGCAAGTATAAAGAGAATTCATGAAGGACTTTGTGTTAAGCATGGTTTTCTTTTTTATAAAAAAAGGATTCTATTCACTGTGGTTTTTTTTTTTCTTTTGTATTCCTTGCCGCCTTATGATATTATAATGTTTTTTGCCTGCTTTCAAAATTTCATAGATATATATTTATAAAATCTACACGTCATGTAAGCCGTTTTCTAGGGTAAGAGAAAGTACATTTTATGCAAGGTACACAGCATGGGGTTTCCTGGGCCTTCAATCTCATATGATCCTGTCTCACAACAAATATATCAAACGGGAATGAGCAAAATGCAGTTCTCTTCTTAGGGAAGAAGCCGAGGGAAGGCTGGAGCTTCGCTCTGGAAGGAGCCTGCAAAAAGCAAGCGGGCAGAGGATGGAGCGTTTCACAGCTTGTGTAGACAGGCTTGCTAAAGGATGTAAAGTGCAAAATGAGGGTTTATTTGGTGTTGGGAACACATTCAAAGAAAGAAATATATGATTTGCATGCATAGGATGTTAGAAAATCATGGACTCTGTTAAGGGGATGAGGTGAGAAGGGGCCCCTCCGAAGCATGGGCAGTACAGGTGGGACATTGGGGTTGTGCCCTTAATCCTTTGTGCTTCAATCATAAAATAATAGTTGTTTTCGTCTTTATCTTGTGGCAGTAATTACTAGGAGCGCTCTCATGGGTTGGCAGCTGCCTGTTCTGGTGCAGATTTATCCATTAACAAGCGGTGCTGAACCATGTTATATATGGGGGAATACATGGCAGGAGGGTCCCTGCCGAGTTGAAGGTCCGGGTGTCCAGGCCCACGCTGCCCGTGCGGTCCCTGCTCTCCCACACTGGGATGTGCCGTGGCCAACTGGGCTGACTGGTGCAGCGCTGGGGATCGCTGCTCAGTGCCTGGGATGTTTCTGGGTAGGATGTACTTAAGGAGATGGAGTAATAGGTTAGATACAGCTTGCTTAAGCATGGCATCACACGGTGGGGAGGCTTTGAAGTTCTGAGGTTAGAAAGCCGGTCCGTGGGCCTGGGTGTGAAGCTGGGAGGGGTCTGCGGTGTGGCTGGTCAGATGGATGGGCATTGCTGCGGTCTCTGAAACTCTGCATTTATGGCTTATAAATGAGATGCAGGAGCCATGTGTTCTAGTCCAGACCTTTAGCTGGATATCCTTCCTCAAGCTGCTCAAACGTGAGTCCCCAGAGAAACACAAGACAGCTGAGCACTTGCCACTTATTTAGTCTCATTTGTCTTCTCTTTGGAACTACCAGTTTTACCCACTTTTTCCCACATCCCCCTCAGGGGGCCAGGGTTAGGTTTTATCCCTTTACCTACCTAGGCTGTTGAGGTAGACAGAGAAATCCTTGAAGTTCTTGAAGAACTAAAATGCCAGCTGTACACTGAATTAATTGCTAAGTTTTTACAAAGAAGCTAGATAGTTATTACCTACTTTCCTGAGCAAAGTAAGAAAATAAGAATGAAAAAGAATGTTTGCGTTCTCCTTGGAGTTTATATAATCCCTCTTTGCAAAAAAAAAAAACCCAACCTCTTACATTGTTTCTTCTTTTGCTCTACAGTAACCTTCCTGCAATCCTTTTGGAAAGGGGCCTTTCTGAACTGTCCAGCTCTCATCACAAGCCAGTGGCCCAAGACGTCTAATTGTACAAAGTTTGTATTAATCAAAGCACTTTTAACATATGGAGAAAACCTACATTTTACTTCCCCCTCATCTGAACAAGAGTTTGAACAAGGTTAGAGGGTGATAGAAGGGACATGTCTGTAATGTATGAGCTGAATCTCCCCTGCTTGTGGTGATGTACATGTCCTGCTTATTGCTGTGCCTTGCTGTGGGTAAGGCCTATAAATTCAGTGCAAGATTTGCAGGAACATAGGGACAGGACATATGGCTAGCATACATACATATACATATATATATGTATACACATCTGGGCTACACAGACATAACTAAAGGGGGAAGGAAAATAACTGTTAAAAATGAGACTGAGGATGAGCTCTCATGCACCACTTGAGGCTTTGCAGGGAGATGAGGTTTTTTCTGGTGTTTGCTTGAGTAATGAAATTACCCTCTCTTGAAGGTTATTCTTCAGAGCAGCAGAGTTTGTACGTGAGTGAAACACATGTCAAAATGTTTACAGTGAACTGGAGTGGCTGGTCAAAGCAGTCAGCTTTTGTTTGCACTGGCTTTGGAAGGCAGAGCCTTGTAATGAGGGTGGGCTCTGGCTCCTGGTCCGGCGGGAGCACCGGGTGGGGCAGCTTTCCAGGTTCGTTAACACCTCTGCCCTCGGCCGTGTGCCGCTGGTGGTGATGGATCACCCAGTGGTGGATCCTCCCAGGCTTTTTGGTTGTTGCCACTGGATTCCCTGCTGCAAATGTTTTATTTCCTCTCCTTTTGGAGGCTTAAAGTTTTCCTTGCCACCTGTTGCCGATAGATCTCACTTTCTCAGCAGGTGCTCTGTGCTGCTTGCTTTCCTTCCCATTTCCTCAGGTGCCAACACTGTCTGTGTTAGACACTCTATTTTACCAGCTGTTGCCTGTGCCTTAGCTTGACTTAATTGCTGCATTGCTCAGAAACCAAATCCTGGTGGAGAAACAAAGCCACGTGGTGGCCTAACTGGCAGGGTGCGTGTTTGGGTGTGGGATGTCAAGAACCCCTTTGCCTTCTCACATTGCTTACCACACTGTGCTGTAACATTTGAGGCAAATATTGGCCATACATACTGCCTGACCATACTGTACCAACGGTACAGATTGCTAACAAAAAAACTTGTATAGCATATATGTACTTTTGAGCTTAAGGAATTTCTCCTCATGCCTCCTACCTCCTTACTTGCCTGTTTGTGGGTGGGAAGATGGTTGGTTGTAGCTCAGGAGCAGAGTTGTGTTTTGGGGTAAAAAAGCTGTCTGCTCGCATCTGTTAGGCTAGGTCTAACTGGGCAGAAGCTGCACTTGCTGCTGTTCATGTGGCAGCGGGGAAATCGGGAAGGAAACGGTGATTTGGTGAATTGTGGCCATTGCTCAAGCAGCAGCAGCTCTTGGGATTACAGGGTCACGATACAGAAGTGGGGTAAATTCATCCTTGGAAGCTGCTTTATGTTGTCTAGAAGTGAAGAATTCCTCTGTAATACTTTTTATCCAGCTTCCCAGTCCTGTACTTCAGCAGTGTATTTATCTTCACCATTTTCACGCTGTGAATAGAGGGAGGCCAAGAATCACGTGTGAAGGACTTGCTTTCCAGCCAATGGTATATGCAGTATAGCATCCTATAAAGTTAGCAGGGATTAAGGTGAAGGAGCATGTGAGCAAGGGAGGCATCCCATCAGGAAACACGCCTGTTTCCAAACTAAAGCAATACTGTCTGCAGGCTTTGAATCAAAGGCTTGGGCAGCTAAACAAAGCTAATCCCCAAAGATGTACTATTAAACTCGTTTCCTGTGTATGGAACAAATATTGTAGGGGTTTGGAAAAGCATTTTCCAGCCATTGTTAAGAGAAGAGTTGGGGTGTGAGCAATAAAATCCTGATCTGGGTTCAGACTTTCTCCATATTTGTGGTTTTGGTTTGAGCCTGTCTCTAGTTAGTGGGGATATGAATGTTAAAATCCACCCATGTGGCTCGAGAGCTGTGTTAGTCGTGGAAGTCTCGCTTTTCCAGTGCGTCTTTATTTTAGAATCTATATCTTTCTGCTGGGGTCAGAGCCTTTCTTTTACTGGGCAAACTCTGAGTGTTCTGGCAAGGGAGGACAGCTGGACTAGGCCTAGTACGGCTGCCAGTGTAAGGTGTTAATAGTCTATGAAAAAATAACGTTTCTGTCTCATAAATTCTCTCAAACTCATGTTTCTATGCCCTTATAGTGAAAAGAGTAAATGTCTTATCGTGTTGTCTTTTTAGGAAAGTTTTCACTTATCTGTTTCAGTTTTGATACCTTGTTACGTTTCATTGCTCACACAGTTGAAATTAATTGATAGATGAGAAAAGGTTTAAGCTAGATAACGAATATTCTTGGTTTTGGAGAACTGAACTTTGAGTGAGAAAGGTCCTGTAATAAGCCAAAGTGTGTTTCTGGGTAAAAGAGCTGTCTACTCAGATGTGTTAGGCTGGGTCTAACTGGGCAATATGTTTATAGGGTGGGAGGTTAGGACTCCAAATTTGAATTCTTATCGTAAGACATGGTAATTGATGGGTGGCAGAGAGGAACAACTCCTCAAATATGACCAGAACAGATAAGCCAGGCATTGAACGCGCTTTTTCCTGGGCTGTCCCCCGTTGTACCTGCAGGGCTTTGGTGCTGACTCCTGTAGAGTCAGGCTCTGGCAGTCAGCGCTGTGTAGCAGAGAATATTACAGCGACGGGTACAGCCGCGTTCCCGAACGCTTGGCACTTTGTCATACACTTAATCTGTTTACATATTTCCTGCACCACTGTACAAACAAACCAGTGGGCAGAGTCCCGGAACCATTTTCTCAGGCAAAGTTCCTGTTGATACCAAAGCGGTTGGGGTTGAAAATAATTGCTTGTTTAGAAACATTTGAATGTGACCTTTAGAGAAATCCTCTTTCCTTTTGCTGATGTTCTGAACCCCTCATTAGGGACCTGTTGAAAATCCATAGGAAACTCCAATGAGTCCAGGCTGCGAGCCCAGCGAGTTGTCCCTTGCTGTTCCTCTGGAGCGTTGCAGGGGATGTCGCTTCTTCGGAAAGTCCTGTAGACCTACAGCTTTGTTACTCTTCCCTGTTTCTCATTCCTCGTCAAGTTTGCAAGTCCTCCTTTGTTCGTCTTATCAGATCTGTGGATAAAAGCATATACAGGGAACTTAGGCCTGGCTCGGCACAGATGCAGGATGCAATAGGTGGGTCTTTGCCACCATTGCAATATCCTTCTGTTCCCAAAGAATCCCCCAAAAGATATTGGGCAAGCTTGAAGAAATTCATAGAAGAGCTAAGGGTGGTTAAACTAAGATGACTGAAAAAGCAAATTATTTGCTTCTTGAGTGTTTAGGGAAACTGATAAGAAGACTTCTCGTTATAGAGTGAAAGAATGAAAGTATTTTTATTTATCAGTAATTTATATGCTTACTTATACGGACTTTAATTGTGATGCAGGGTGTGCATCAGTATTCTGGAACACCTATTGCAATCAGTTTCCCTATGTAAACATGCCATTAAGTACTACTGGGCCAATGAGTGAATGAGAATTTAATCTATATTGTTTGAAGCTTAGAAAGGGTTATTTAGAACCATGAACAAGTATGATTAGGAATAGCAACAGGGGAACTTAGGAAGGACTGGGTGTAAAGACATGGTCGTGAGGGTCTGAATAAGGAATGATTCTTTGACAATGGTTCAGATTTTATTTTCTCTCAGCGTTAAAACTGCACAGTTTACATCTCCAGCTTTCTCAACTATGTAATGGAAAAGGGTCTTCAAAGTTGACTCCATTGAAGTCAGTTCATTTCATTTTTTTCTACTGAAAACTTAGAATAATTGTGTGCATCTACATCAGCAAACCCAAGATTTATGGGATTTTTCTCCCTTTCGGTGGATACCTTGTGCATGATACCATCCGACACAGAAGTGCTGCTACTTTAGGCCTGGCTTTAGCAGATTATGCTGACAGCACTTACTGCTAACTTGGAACTCTGTCCTTTATAAAGATTAATGATCCTTGAAATAATAAATGTATTGGAAATGCCAAGCCTGGAGGTCATTTTCAATTCACAAATAGAGTTGTTTGTGTAACAGCAGCCGTCTTCCCTGGCTGTTTCCTATAACAGAGCAGAAGTAAAATGTGAGAGCAGTAGGGTTTTGGTATCTCAAGGTGCTGCCGGAGAGAAAAGATCCCTTCATGAGGAATAAACGCGTTGGGAATGGCAGGGAGAGGGTGATGACAAGCTGGTTTGCAATATCACATCTGCTTATGGCTTATGGGGAGCGCTGCAAAGGGCTCGAAGCTTTTAACACATCAGAGCAGCGCTGGCTTTGTTCTGGTTGCCCAACAGCAAACAGCTCGGCCGGGGCCAAGCGCTGCCATGGGTGGGCATTGTTTGGGGGGAGAACCAGAAACGTGCACGTTCGTTACAGCTTAGACCTAGCACTAAATTAATCATGACATTAAGAGGGAATGTATGTATAGACATTACTTCACAGAGCTGTCATAAATTCTGCTCTTGCCGTATTTTAATTTCCAAGGCTTTTGAATCTCAGACAAGGTGCTATAGATGTAGTTATTAAATTCTGCAGAAATATTTTTATTGGGTAGGACGTTGCTTGGTGATGTAGCTGTGAAAGCCAAATTCAGCGACTAGCAAAAGGTTCTTTATCCATGCATTTAGGAGGAAAAATATTATTTTGTAACACTCACTTATTATTGAAATACTTGTTTTAAATTTACCTTCTTTTTCATGAATGTGTGTGTGTGTGTATATATATATATATATATATATGTACTGTCACATTCACGACAATGTAGGGTTTATTCTGTTTGTTACTGGGTCATCAATAACATTGTCATCAATAAGACACAGGTAGCAACCCAGCTTTGGAAATAGCAGAGTGGTTTAACCAGGTGGCTCCGCAGCCAGTTGTTATTGTAGAGTGACCTGAGGACATATTGCCCCTTTCCAGCTTTTTTGAATACTCTTAAGAGAAGATACTGGATAGGACATAAAGGGAAAAAGACTGCGAAAAAGCTTGCACAGTGTACTCCTCTGGGTAAGTCAGGCTGTGGACACAGCGGTCGCTGGCTGCTCCACGGACTCCTGTCCACATTCCCCTACGCCCCCTGGTAAATACAAGGTAATCTGAGGCAGTTTATGCCTTTATTGACGCCGGTGGAAGTGTTGACACGAGCTGTTACCATGGAATGCCTGCTGCGGAGCCATACTCTCAGATGTCCTAATGCTGAGAAATTAGCCTGAAGCGCTTTGCTGAGGTTCATCCCGTAAAATCTCCTACTTGTAGTCATTTGCTCCACAGGCCGTGATAGCAGAACTGTATCAGATGGCCAAGTCCTACAGCTCCTCGCTTAGAGCTTGGAACAATATTTCAGACTTATGTATCAAGCTTAATTTGATGTAATAATAATATAGTGTAAACATGCTAAGTATATATTCTCTTGCTGAAACTAATCAGGAAAAGGTTGTGTATGTAGAATTCTCCTCTTGGTCTTTCTTCTAAAAACACCCGCTGGGTCCAGGTTCATGTTTAAGAGCACTGGTGGATGAAGTTCTTTGCCACAAAACAGGTGTAAGCACGGTCCTGCCCTGCCAGCACGCTTTGGTCATGGCTTGGAGAGCCAGCACTGGTGAGGCTGCCAGTTGTGTTGCAGACACCTGCTGAACAGAAGCTGGACGTGAAACCGCTATTTCATTGAACATTGGCACCTCCTGGGTAATGACCTTCAGCCACCGTGACGCTGGGCTGGATTTGAAACAGCAGCTTGTTACTGAGAGGCTCCGTTTGCCTTTCTGATCTGCTGAGCCAGCTTGTCCTCCAGAAGCATTTGCCCGAACGTGAGAGGATGACAAGAACACGCAGTGTCCCTGCCTCTTCAGATGTTTTTGCCTGTGTCCTGTTCTCACATGCACTGTTTAAACCTTCTGTCTTTAGTTCTCAGATCATAGAATCACAGATGGTTTGCATTGGAGGACCTCCCCAGCTCCCCCAGTGCCCCCCCTGCCATGACAGGGACATCTTCACCAGCTCAGGTTGCTCAGAGCCCCGTCCAGCCTGGCCTGGGATGTCTCCAGGGATGGTTCATCCACCACCTCTCTGGCCAACCTGGGCCAGGCTCTCACCACCCTCAGGACCAACAATTTCTTCCTTGTGTCTGGCCTAAATCTCCCTCCTTTGTTTTAAAACCATCACCATTTGAGCCATGGCCGGCTCATGTCCAGTCTTTCATCCCCCAGCACCAGAGTCCTTGTCCACAGGCAGCTGGTGTCCTCTCTGCTGAGGAGCAGGCGAGAGCTGCGAGCCGTGGACACACACGGGTCAGGACACTTCGGCCAAGAGTTCCACTTGTCCTTTGTCAGCAGAAACATCCCCGATAAGAAGCAGTCGTTGTTGAAGTCTCGTGGCTTTGACTGTGAAGGCTTTTGATTTTTCTGCATGAAGACTGTTGATCCATTTATAGTTGTTGTTATTGGTGTTGTGTAAAAATATGAGCAAGGGTTTATCTTCTCCTTTGAGATGTACGGCACTAGCTCTGGAATTACTTCCAAGTTTATAAAACGAGACTGTGGTGTAGACCTCTGATAAGCATTTTCTTGTTGTTGTTGCAGAGTTGGATCAGATTTTTGTTGTCATAATGGTTGGTGCACTTGGCAACTTGAGTTTTAAATAATTAGGAGATAAAATTGGACTCTGTTTGAAATCCAGTATGTCTGGTATGTTCTTGCTTTATTTAGTGATGTTTTTAATCCCCCTTTTTAACTTTGAAGACTAGTGGAAGGCAGTTAGGAATGGAAGATGGAGATTTTTTTAATCATTTTCGAAACCTAGATCCAAGCCAGCTTCTCTTGCAACATTTCAGCCTCACCTCCCAGGACGCTCTGAGATAAATCAGTGTCTTTATCAAAAGAAGTAGGTCTTTTGTGCTGGTAACACTGTAATATGAAGTATTCACTCTAATTTGTGAAGCTGAAACAATTACATTGAAATTCCTGATAAACTTTACTTTGAGTTGTGAAGCTTTAGAAATAGGCCACTTGCTTAATTTCATTCTACAGTAACCGGTAAGGGATTTTACGGCTCTGATGCGTCGAAGTGAGGTTATTTTGGAAAGCTCGTGGAAACTCTTCAGCGCCCTTCCCGGCAGGTGAAAAGACGTGACCGACCGGAAGGCGGGGATTGGGGTTTGGAGGGTATTCTCTTTCTCTTCCTTTTTAATTCCCCTCTTCTTTTTTGCCATGGAGTGGTGAGGGAGGAGCCAACCAGCAGGCCAACTTGGGGAATGTTCTTCCCGCTTAAGGAATCTTTGCATGTGTTGTCCATGTTGAGAATATCACTTTGCATAATTTTGAATCCGCATTGAGGAAAAGGATCTTAATTCGCAATAGTGTTCTGCGCCGCTTAGGTTATGGTTCTGATCTAGCAGTGGATGCATTTTAACAAGCAGAGGAGGAATTCTCTGTATCACTAGAATCAAATTCTAAAAAACGAAAAACTAAAGAAGGTGTATGCTGGAATTAAATAGTATAGACTGCAAGTATCAAAGTCTTAACTCATACGCAGCTTTTTAATTATTGTCTTGATTTTACTTAGGTAACTTCTTTAGGCCAGAATAGATCTTGTGAGGAAGGAGAAGTCTCTGGTTCATAGCCAGCTATACGGCTACAAACGCCACTTCCAAGGAAGTGTATTTTGTTAACAGTCCACCAGATGTGCCCCAGAAGTTGCGGCACCCCTCTCCATTCACCTTCTCATGAGCATCCTCAAACAGAAAGCACAGAAATTCAGGAATTTGGATTCACCACTTCCTTCGTACTGATGGTCCCTCAGGACAGAACCTCCCCTTGGTCTCCTGCGAGCAGAGTCTGGTTTGAGGATAAACCGGCTGCTCAATCTGCTTTCTTTCTGAGGGTCTAAATTCCCTTTATTTACAGTTGATTTTCTGTAGAGATTGGGCCTCCCAGTTTTTTTCCTCTGGGCAGCGTGTGGGAGGAGATCCAGATGCACAGGCAACTGGTAAAGCAATTGTGTTCTGCTGCTGGTGGCCTTAATTAATCATGTCTAGATTAATTAGCCGATCCATTTGTGGATGCAGTGTTAGGGGAGGAAAGTGCCGGGGTGTGTTGTGAGCCAACAGTCAGAGCTCTTGCCCGGATAGGAATAAGAAAACATACCCGAGCTGATATTCTTAGAGCAGATGGGCTCCCTCTTTGTGCTTATTGTGCAGATACACAATTTTAAATGGGGAAAACAGAAGGTTGGTTTCCTTTTTTTAAAAAAAAACACTGAAATTTGAGTGGTACAAGGATATATATATAAAATCAAGCTGTTTCCTCATGGCATGTGACTTATGGAGTAACTTCTGAAACCAGCGTTTCTTTTGAGAGCAGTAAAGTTGTTTCTTCGTGACACCAGTAAGTAGTTTTCTTGCCAAGCAGTATATTGTAAGATTTATGAGACTATCCATTGCCCTCCCCCAAGTAACCCAGATTTTAGCTTCAAGTAAAGCAAACATGTTCCAAAAGTACCCTTTAACTTCAGGCTAGGCGGATACAAAATAAAATCCTCCAGGGGTACATTACAACTAAAAGATTCACAA
Organism: Patagioenas fasciata; assembly: GCF_037038585.1. Lineage (NCBI taxonomy): Eukaryota > Metazoa > Chordata > Aves > Columbiformes > Columbidae > Patagioenas > Patagioenas fasciata. The sequence goes on from NC_092532.1 coordinate 5,361,331, forward strand.
GCCCTCCAGGGGGTTTAACTTTTTAAGTAGGCATTTCACAAGTATTTGTTGCATAAACCATTATATGCTCCAGGCTGGGGTTCTTGGAGACTTTTTTAATATAAGACATGCAGCAATAAATGTATTTTTGTGAAAAATAATATCTCATCTTTGCTTAGAAGTGATGCTCTATGCTTATAGCGTGTGTTTTCTTGGTTTAATATTTAATATCAAGTTTCTTGTACTGTCATTTTAGCCCACTCAGTACCTTGGGGTGTCGCGGTGTGGAAATGGAAGCCACACATTCCAATTAACTCCCTTTGCTCACTTTTCTAGATTGAGTGCGTTTGGTCTCCTGCAGCTCCATCGTTGGCAGTTGGAAAAGCAGGTTTTGGAGACTGCGAAGGCAAATCACAGCCATTTATATGTTGTCCTGGCGTGACTCTATAGAGCAAATGGGCACAAATGCCCTGGGAAATAGTGTATCAGACAGAAGAGGGAGTTCATCTTCCCATTTAGGAAGAATGGAAAACAAGCAATGTAAGACAAAAAAGGCTCCTTTAAAGATGGTAACAGGAAGCAATAGAAGAAGTTTCATCAAACCCTGAGCCTTCCAGAAGTGAATGAGGAGCTGTAACTCAACCTGGTTTTGGAAGAGAAGCCCTTGAGTGTTACAGGCTACCAAGTGACAAGGAGTTGTAGGAAAAGGAGTCTTGACTGTCTCTACAGACAACTTGTTAGTTGAAGTGTTGCATTTAAATAAGAGGGATGATCAGTTATAAGTAGAAAGAGTAACAGAAACCCTTGTAAGAAGGGAAATGTGTCTGTCAGAGCAGTGGTATTCGAATCATCAGACATGAAGGCTAAAGACAAAATACTGAAAGCTTCAGAAAAGCAGTAGAAGGGAATATTAATCCCAGAAAACATCTTCCTTTCCACATCTGAGTCCCAAGAGACACAAGAGAGAGGAGACCCCTGGTACCTGTAAAGATGCCTTCTTGAGAGAGGGGTGTGAGTCAAAATATAGTCTGAGGTGTTGGATAGACTGACCGCTCTTGGTGGACGCACACAGCTGTCCTGTATCCAGAGATACTTTGAGACCTGAAGGTAGAAGGATGGCTACTAGACATTACTAAAGTGACGTGGTATTTGTCTTGAGCTTGTAGTGTCGGAAAGGCCCTGAGGATTGGTCTCTTCTCCCAGGCAGTCAGCGATAGGACAAGGGGGCAGGGGCTTCAACTCTGCCAGGGGAAATTGAGGCTGGAGATTGGAAAGCAATTCTGTGCAGAGAGAGTGGTCAGCATTGGAATGGCTGCCCAGGGAGGTGCTGGACTCACTGGCCCTGGAGGTTTGTAAACTGAGATTGGCCATGGCACTTAGTGCCATGATCTGGTCAATGGACTGGAGTTGGACCAAGGGTTGGACTGGATGATCTCTGAGGGCTCTTCCAACCCAGTCTATTCTGTGATTCTGTAACGTGAGCTCTAGCAGTGGTCACTCCCTACCCCTCCCGTTTCCAGAAGGGACTCGTTCTGCCTGTTTTTCGCAGGAGCATCCTCATCCTTCTCCCCAACAGGAGCTCATCAAGCCCTGACCGCAAAGACAGCTCTAAGTTTGTTCCTACCAACAGCGTAAGCCAGGAACAAGCCTGGCTTTAAAGCCCCAGTTTGAAGGAGAAAGATGAGGAGGGTTTAAATACTTCTGCCCTGGCTGCAGAAAGTTCATTGGTACGTTGTCTGAGTGCCAAAGGACTGGGCTCAGGCTTTGCCTCGCACAGAAATGTGAAAGCTATTAATGAGAGAGCAGGTTTGTTCAGTTATGATTCATTCCACACACTGCATGCCTTGTAAGTCATATTTTGCATAAAAGCACGTGGCTTGTACAACCAAGGGGACATCGCTAGTTGTTCTGGCTGGTGCTGTGGCCTGCTGGGTTTGCACACAGCGTAAACACGATCGGCTCTGGTGTCTGCAGAAGTACAGAACTGTCCTGGTATGGGCATGTGGCAGTAGGAGGTCACCATTATTTAGAATATGGTTTGTTTTGGTTCTTTTGTTTGTTTTGGTTTTAAGCAGAAGGAGACTACTTGTGATCAGTTTCTTTTTTCACATCCCAGCTTCTGAATTGTGTTTTACCTCTCCTGCACCGGAGGAGTTAATTATACCACCAGGCTTATACTCAATTATTTATCTTCAAGACTGTTTCTCTGTAATTTCTGTACATGTTTTGATGTCTAGTGCAGGTCCTCTTGGAGGCTTTAGTGTTCCGGCTCTGTCATTTCCATTTGCATTCTTGCATTTGGAGCTGGCAAATTAGATCCATTTCTGCTGTGGTTAGAGCTGATGCTGGTTTTCCATTTTATGGGCCAAATGAAGTCCTTGGATGCATATGTGCAGTTCCCGTTGACTTCCATCACCTATAGACTTTATTTAGTCTTTTTTCTTTTTTCCCCTAAGCGCTCATCATTTCAACACGACAGTAGTATCGGAACCTTGCAACCTCCTGGTCTCCTATGGCCTTAATAAGGTGAAAAGGAGCCAAATTCTTGTTGCGTTGACACAGGCATGGTGCCTCACTCAGGGAGTCAGTGTGTGAAAAGGAGAGATTTGCTTCAACATGCCTGAGGCTTTTATGTCTCATCCCCGTTCATAAAACTTGTGCAGTCTTTGCAAAGTCCAACCGCTCTAATGACAAAGCAAGTTCGCCGATTAGGAAGCGGCGCTGTTAGTCACATAATGTGCAGGAATGAGGTGGCTGACGATAATAACCTTTTCGTTATTGTTGTTTCAACTCTGTCTCATTGAAAATTACTGAAGAGAAATGTGCATTACATAAATAAAATTACCAGAGAGTCTTTGAGGGTGGTGTTGTTATAGAGCAATTCATTCGTTGTTCACCTGGGACAGACAGAAGTACTTGGATTTGGGAGGACACACCAACTGTCCTGCTTCACGGGCAGAAATACAGCAGAGCCAGCTGAGGACTGTTCTGCTCATTTAGATTTGCATTTCTGGAGTCTTAATGATCCTCTAAGAGTTTTAAAAGGTTTGGGTTGGGGTTGGGTTTTTTTGCCTTTTTTTAACCAGATGCTTGCTAGAAATAAAAGCCACTAATAAAATGACTCTGCATTTAGCTTGGAGAGTCCATTGTTCATGACACAGCCTACGGAACAAACAGTTCTGCCAGCGGAGATTCGGGGCACAAGATCAGATTTTCTCCATCTGTGGGAAGCCCATTGGCAACTTGACATGGAAGGAGGGAAGAATCTTAGCTACCTTTCTGCTGAACGTCTTGCCTTATGTGAATTATTTTCTGAGCAGCCTCTCTGTAGGACCAGTCCTCCTAGAGCCTTGCTGGGCGATCTAACCCAACCTGAGGTTGTGTCCGCCCTTTTTTGGGGCTAAAGAAGATTTGGTAGGAGCCAGGCTGGCGAAGCTCGTGGGTTTTCTTTGATCTCTTCCTGCCGCTGTGATATGAAGCATTTCCTTAGGACTGCATGCGGTTGAAACTCATTTTTGTGTTACAGATTCATCTAGCCCCCTTTCTGCATTTACTTAGAGGAAAAAGGGGGAAGATTAACCTCATTTTGCTACCGCCGTATTACCTTGAGCGGGACGGACTGGAATCCGAGCAGCGCGCTGTTGAATTCTTGCTGGTTGATTTCTCTGCAGAGCCCGCGTGCCTCATTTTAATTTTCCTTCATTTTTTGATTTTTCCTTTGCCTCAGTTCTTCCTTTTCTTTCAGTCACTTGAGCGCAACTTGGAACTGGAAGCAAAAAATTTGCTTTGAGAGATCAAGAGTCTTTTAAGCGGCTTAGTGGCTCAGCAGTGGCAAAGTGACCATGAGGCCTGAACTCGGGTTTAATGGAAGCGGCACAGGGCAGGAGCAAACATCGCTGCTCCATGTCCTCCAGGGAAGGCTTAGCACTTTACACACACGAGCAGAACTAAATACTACGCTTTGATGCACTCCTCTTCTTTCTGTTGCTGTTGTTATTAGTTCCAACCTGTTGGGAGTCAGTTTTTCTGCACTCCCGGTTCAGATTTCTCATGTGGATCTCGGGTACGTTATATGAACATGGAAAGGTAGATGGTAACCATCTATAAACTGACTCAGATCCATTAAAATCAAGTAACCCAACAATGCTCCGGGGTTTTTGGTTGTTTGGGGGACAGGGGAAGAGGAGGTTGCCCCGTTTTTCCTGTTGAAAAGGTGTTTCGTTGCCTAACCTTTGGGTAGGAATGTATGTCTTTACTTCAACCTAAATTAATTATCCTGAAATCTAGAAACACACCTTTTTAGCAGCAAAAACAAGGCTTCAGAGAAGGAAAACTAATGGTTGGTACAGGGAAGCATGAGGTTTCAACCACTGAAAAGCCCTGGCACGAAAGATCCAGGTCCTGGCGGTGCCTGTGTTCGTCCTTCACAGGGAAATAAATTAAGCACCATGGATTTCTCTGGCTGGAAATCTGTCACGGGGGGGTAAAATTTCCTTTTGTTCATAGTATAGACCATAGGATAGTGTCCTTAATAAATACAAATTGTCCTGATATCCCTGACTTAAATTTCCTCTTTCTCATTTTCCAGTGTATAATGTATTAAACTGATGTCATCAGTTCACTAAATGCTGTTTGTCAGATACAGGCATGTTGAAAACTTCCATGATATAATGCTGGTATGTTGTGGAAATTCAAGTACAAAATAATAATAATAACAACGATCTTTAGTGCACCAGCTGAAATACATGCGTCTGTGTTGAAATACATGCGTCTGTGTTGAAATACATGCGTCTGTGTTGACATACAGTAAGATATTTTGAACCTTTCCCGGGGTTTTTGTGGACGGGAAAAGTTTATAGGTATAAATCTGAATGTATTTCCTGTGTGGTCTGCAATACCTGCAGTCCTGCTTCGTATCCTGAGACTTGGACTTGACCGAATTTCCCACTAAAACCAGTAATCTTGCTTAAATAATATCAGTAAAGATAGCGGGACAACCCAAAGCTGACTTGGAATCCTACTGTGATTTTTATGATTTATCACAATAGACGCACTGTGTGATAAAGTTTAATTTAAAAAAATGTCGCACTTATTCAAAGTTGCTGAAGCATCTGCTGTTTACGTGTTTGAAATGAATCTATGTTTTAAATGTCTGAACAATTTCTTTATTCAGGTATTTCAATTGTAGCGAGTAAATAAGTAGAGAAGATTGAAATTCATACCGAGCTTTTGGAAAATTATCTAAATAAATCTCTGGATGCTTTGATTGGCCCAGGAAGATTTTATTAAAAAAATTAGCATGTCACTTATGACTTTTTTTATCCTTCCTTAAGCTAGGTAATTTTTCTGTAGTTTTGAAAGCTATCACTCGGCTCTCCACAGTTTTTGGCTAAAATTACTGTATGTTTAAAGTCAGCTTTGGTCTTTCCTTGTGTATAGAACGATGTGCTATGGAGTTTTAATAGTTTGCCTGTTACCTCAAATAATGGTGCGGCCATAGCCGTGTGTGACGGCGCTGGGGCGGACGCAGCCGCGCTCCATGTGCAGCACAAATGTTGCCTGCAGCCGCGGGGCCTGCAACGGCCCTTCCAGCAGCTTTAGCTACACTCGGCTTTAAAGGGTGTCTTAGCTAATTAGTGTATTAGAGCTCATGGGCCACGGCTTGTGAGTTCAGAGCTTCTACTAATTAAGTTTTGAATGTAATTTTAGTTAAACTATTAAAGCTTTGTCCCAGGGCTGTTCTCATTAAACGGAACTGCGGCTCTCCTGGATTTTCTTTGTTCAGAGCTCTCTCGCAAGTGCATGGAGGCACATCTGGTATTGACTATGGCATTCACAGGGCTCTGAAACTGCTGCAAGAGAAACAATGCAATGAAATTTATCTGGGAAAACAGTGAGATCACAGCGTAACGTTTCCCTGGAGAAAAGCCTGAACCTTTTTGTGATGTCGCAGTACTCGGTACCCTTAACCATCAAACTTGAAGGTGTATGGAATCTCACAGGGCAGAAATGGAAATGTTTTCTTGTTTAGTGAAGGCTGGAGCACACCGAGATCGTGATTTCATCTCCACCTCTGGGATTCATTTAGGGGCCTGAGCCCCACGGAGCAACACGTACAGAACACGTTCTGTGCGTAGTTACTGCACACGGGTCACAGGGTGAACCACCTGTGACTGCAGTTACATCGAAACCTCCCAAATCTCTGTTGCATTTCTGGTGTCATAATATCACTTTGTTTGCCAGCTTTGGGCTTTTAATTGAATTTTACAGGATGCTTGCCCACAATGTGGATTAGGCCCATTATGTTACTTGAGGAAAAATATAATTATTATCAAACACGAGGCTTTAAAATTGGCAGTTGCTCAAATTTATTCTTTTTTCTTAAGACTTAATAGGCATGCCCAAATGAACATGGCAATTTCTTAAGAACAGAAATGAATACGCTGTTGTATCCCAGATCTGCGGAACAGGCTGTGGCATCTCCCGCTGTGATACCAGGTGAAAAGTCCCTTTCAAAGGGCCAAGCGCGGCCGTTGTCGGTGCCTCTAGCGCCGCGTTTTCCGGCTGGCGGCCGCGGCTCTGCGGGCTCTGCACCTTCCCGCTGCTGCTGGCGTATGGTGCGCCGATACAGAGAGAGAAAACTAAGATAGGAACTTGGGACCTGATGTCCCCTGCCCCATCTGCACTGGTTTCTTTCCCCATGGATCTGGTTGGCCACACACAGACGCTTTGCTGCACCGAGCCTGCCCTGTGGAGATGCTGACAGACCACGAGCTGTTCCTGGGTAGAGCTTCAGGAGCTGCTCCCTCAGGAAACTGTAGCCGTGGCCTTGGTTTGTCTAAACAGCGGGAACTTGTGGTGTCCGTCTCTTTTGGTTGCGTTTAAGAACAGTATTTGCCCTTACCCCTGACTCACGGACCCCCTCTTAACCTCTTGTCCATGTCAGTCACCATCCTCCTGGTTTTTCCTCAGCATCATTTCAGGTTCCAGCTCTTTCTTCGTGTTGTTTCTCTGGCAAACTTGTCGAGACTGTGGCATGTTTTACCCAGATTCTGGTTTCTTTCTTCCCAAGGAGAAACCGCGCCATTCCCTCGGCTGGCTTGGAGGGCGCAGTCTGGCGTTCTGTGCAGGGCTCCTCTTGCTGCTCCAGTTTTTAACCCTTTGACGACGTGTGGGGAAGAGTTGCTGCTTTTGAGACCATAGCAGGGCAGCTCAGCTCCATCCTGCCGGGCTGGTGGGCTGGTTGTACGTGGCTTTGCTTCCTTCCAATTGACAGCACTGAGAAACAGTTTTGCAGATAACGTTTAACTATTTCACCTTGTATTAATTTTTTACATACCCCAAACTAAACTTCAAAAAGAAGATACTGAGTTGTTGGTTAATTTGCCCTGTAATAAGTCTTTACTTACTACTTTGCTCTTAATAATCTTTGGTTCCTTTTTCGGGATGGGGAGGGGGAACAGGTTTTAATGACCAACAGAACTTGATGAGTATGAGACCAAACAGAAAGACAGCGCTTGTCTTCCTGCAAAGATCTTTGCACCATGGGTGTATTAGTGAATGTATTCGATGTTGCCTTGGGATGAGCCTGTGGCTCCTGGAGGCAATAGATGGTTCAGCTCTCATGTTGTGTCAAAGACCAGCACTACGCAATTGATGGATAAAGTGTGCGCATCAGCACGTCCCTAAAACCTGCTTATTGGATTCTTCACTTACTCTCATAGTTGTTCCTAAGGAATGTGATACCCACGTTAAGGCAGAAGCTCATGTTAATTTGGTGGTGAGATTATTACTTATAATATTAATTGTGTCTAAATAGTATTTGGCATGCTAGCCTGAGACATCCACACCTCTGCTCTTTGAAGAACTGCAGGATTTCTTCTGTGTCCTAGAGCAAACTTATCCCGTAAGAGATCTCTGCTCCAGCACCACCCAAGTCTGCCTTCCCTCTCGCACAGGCATAAAATATCCAATAGAGAGATGTGGGAATGAATAAAAGCCTAACTTTTCTTTGAATAATGCTGAAACTGCCCGGCGTTGTGTCCGTGTCCATTCAGGAAGGGTGACATACTTCTGGAATTCTATGCAGCCTGGGGATCATCACTCAGGAGATGGGATGGAGGGACTTTCACACTGTTTCGAGTCTTATATTGAACCCTTATGTGACTGGGAATAACTAGTTTCATTTATTTTGGATCTTTTCTCCGTTAGTGTGTTTATTTACATCTGTTGCCTATTAAGAATGTGTAGGGCAGGATGCATCTTCCGCTTCTATTTAGAGTCTAAACGATATTTGGATTTTTAGACATGTCCAAAACGCAACTGATATTTTCAAAGTTTACTTAAGTGTGTAATCAACTGCATTTCTGTCATCATAAATTTGTGTTGTCTTAGCCATGAAAGATACTCTTGCATCTCTCATATGTTCTGTTCATTTTCGAAGAAATAGTCTCCCTTTTGTCTATATCAGCTTTGTTTAATGGAATTAACCGTCCTCCTTACCAGAACGATTTTGATGATTTAATCCCTATGGAATTTGCTAGGAAATGTAATCTTGTTCTTGTATGTAGCGCTTCAGTTAGGATCCTCACAGCTGTGAACTGGCTTTCCCTTTGGGCCTGTCTCACTTCCCCTGTCTCTGCTGATCCGAATTTGGCCCAGTGTCATTTATAGTTAAGATTTCACGCTCCTTATGGTGTGACGTGAACCGGGAGCCTGGTGAGACGGGACCGAGAGTTCCAGGGATGGGACAGGAAAAATAAGCATGGCCAGGAAGTTTCTTCATCAGGGAACTGTAAACGCAGGGAATTTGGGAATGGTCTGTGTCCATACCTGAGCAGTCAGCGCGAACCTGGGGGCCGTGTGAGGTTCCAGCTGAAGCCAGACCTGGGGGGGGTTAATGGGAGCTGGCGCTGGGCTGCTCCTTTGCTGAGGATCCTTTTACAGACAGGCTTTTCAAAACCTGCCAACCAAACACAAGCTGGCCCTGGCTTAAAAACCCGTCCTCCCTTTCCTAAGGTTTAACTAGGGCTGTCTGGCCAAATCTGCTCCCGTACCGCTGGGCATCAGAAAGAAGAATCTGAACCACTGGTGGAAAAGGCCACAAGTGCCTCCTAAGAGCAAATCCTACCTGACACCCAAGCTGAGAGCTCAGCATTAGACTCACCTGGACATGCTCCAGTTTACCTTTATTTTGGTATTTGTCTACGAATGTGCCCAAGACTATAATTATAAAAACATTAAAAAAAAACCTCCTGTGTTTTCCAGAATTTGCCTTCATCCTCTGTGTTGCTCAGCTCATTAATTTTTAATGAGGGCATCTACATGCTTGCACCATTGATGCAAGGAAAGGAAAACTCAAAGCAGAAAACCAAAAAAGTACACAAGTGGATTAAAAAAGTACATTATAAAATGAACAAAGATTTGCATTTTTAAGTTAATTTTCATTTAGGAAGATGTTTTGCTGAATGGGGGCATAGATTTGTCTGTTCCAGCCTTCTCCTATACATATAGTTGCTAAAGGTAACGGTTTGCTTTGAAATCGGAACCATGCGTATCGTGAGTGTTGAGAAGAGCCGTTGGCCAGAAGAAAATTGGGTTGTAGGAGTTCTGCAGGTTCACCCTCAGTTTCAGGTTGGGGGTTTGATGATCCTTTCCCTGGGACAGGTCTGACTGGCTGCTCGCAGCAGTTGGAGGGATGGACGTAAAAATCGGGCTGGCTGTTCCGGTGTAGTTTTTTATATAACAATTTTTCCATCATCCTGTTTATTAAATTGCTCACTGTTTGTAAAACAATGAGGGATAACTTGACTCCTGCCCTGAGTTTAACCACAGCAAATGCTGCTGACTATACTCTGCTTCCCAATGAAGTAATTTACCTTGAAGATGAGAAGTGGAAACGTATTGTTTAAATAGCTGACTTGATTGTTGAGAAATGAGGCTGACCAAAATGAGTTGTACTTTAGGACTAGGCTATTAAGCAAGGCTAAACATACAGTAATATCAGCAAAAGCTGTCTGGGAGAATCAGACCTCATTGCAATGGGGATGTTACGTGTATCCGTTTTTCTTCGCAAATGAGCGTGTTGAGTCAAGTAATAATGAGAGTAATGCAGTAATTTGCCTGCAAAACTACCATTCGAGGTCAGGAATGAAAATAGGTGCGCAAAACAGCAGAGCACCAAAACCAGAGGGTCCTGGAGGCACTAATGTTTGTAACAGTGAGTATGCATGTGGCACCATACAGAAAATTATTCTGGATTTGTTAATGACTTGAGCTATCAAGAGCTTTGTAAATTGTGAATAAGCTGGAGAAGTTCCAGGTGCTCAGCTCAGTGAAGGTGGGGTCAGAACCTGCAGTGCCTACTCAGATCAATTCCCAGGAGCCTTTATTCTATGACTTCCAGCTTCCACAAATAGGAAGTCCATTACTAATTTGGCAATAGTTTTTATCTCGTTCAGATGAAAAGGGCATAGGAAAACTTCTAGATTTTATGCTTAATGCTACTCCCACGCAGAATCCGCATTTAACTTGCGATTACCCCTCGTTACGACTGCCGGGTCGTGGGGCTCTGCGCTTCGTGGTGGCTTGAGCCGGGTTATCTGGGCTAACTTTAGATGTCTGCAGGGGGGATGTTTGACATCTGAGCCAGTCGGGCCGTCTCCTTCCAGCAGTGGAAAGAAACAGAACCTGTGCTGAGGTCAGTTTGGACACTCGGGCCTGCTTCTCGTAAGGCACGTGGGCAGGAACGTGGATTTTGCCATTTGCGTTAGGCGGAGCAGAATGAGCCCGCGTCGCTGGCTCCTCGTTATATATAGACCAGGGGTGAGAACTTTCTTACAGCACTGAGAACGTTGTTATTTTTTAATATATAGCAGGAGGTAAGCGAGGTAGGATTAGCTGCTCAGTGTCTAGCCGCTTTGAAATTTTACAGTTAGTCGTGCTATTTTAACCAGAGGAGATCTATCAGGTTTCCACCCGCAGACTCGTGTCCACTGGGTGTGCTGGAGGTCACCGCTGTGTGTCCGAAACTGGCACCCGCGCTCAGGGAAGACAAAAAACCGACCATCTGCAGTGCCTGAGGAGGGGTAAACTTGCCAAAAGAAGCACTAATGAAAATCTAGGAGATATATATTTATATATAAACATATATATTTGCTCTTTACATTGGACAGAAAATCCTGGCTTTTTCCTCAGCAGCACAGCTCGAGGTAGCAGCTCCATTATATTAGAGATGACACGTGTGTCCGTAGGACGTGTGTGTGTAAATAACATGAACAACTTTAAGCTGTACTTTTTGTTTCCAGAATGGTTCAAAATATTGAACGTCTTTTCCACCATATATATAACTAGCATAAGGAACAAGTAATAACCCTGTCACGCTGCTTTGGAAGGATTATTGGCCGAGGGTGACAACGTAGGGGAGGTTGAGAAGTCCCGGGTTCTTTGATCTCTGGAGCTCTTTCACTTCTGCATGCCATGCTTTATCTGTTTGGAGAAAACCTTTCCTGCCCCATCCTATCACCTGCCATCCCAGCTCACAACCACAGCAAAGTTATACTTATTTTACACTGTTTTGTTGATGCCTGTAAAGCAGTTTGTGTTTGCTTGCACTCTTCGGTTTCAGTATTTTCTTAGCATGTTCCCAATGGCGCAGGATTCTTTTTCTGCTGAATAACCTTTCAGTTGCGAGTGAGCGGTTCCAGTGCGTGAGGCTTTCTTGAGCAAAAAATGCTGTCAGGAAGGAAGAAGCCGTGCCTGTGTTTTAGTGGCATAGATAAGGGGATAGGGGGAGGAAAAAATTCCTTCCCCAAATACTTGTGCTTGAAGCAGGAGGAGCTCCTGTCACTGGGATCTTGAGCTGCTTTATTGTAGCCTTGTCTTCCTCTTTGATGCCTTTTTTTTTTTTCCTTTAGAGCCCTGTAGATAATTAACTCTCTTGATTAAAAGCAGAATGGCCAAATGGATGGGTCACCACACTTGGGAAGTTTAGATGTCCTGTTTAAAAATAGGCGTCAGCACCTGATCGGCCTTTTGAAGGCAGCGGGAGCCCGGCCTGCCACAGCTGCCTAAATATAGCGGCTGCCCCACTGCTTGCTGGGAATATAATGGAATTAATAAAGGAAAGGACTCCCATTTGGGCAGGTAGGGTGTGATGGGGCCAGAAGATCTCCAGCAGTGCTGGCTGGGGGATCGGGCTCTTGGGGAGAGGAGAATTGCTTTGATTATTGCCTTTTTCAGCAGAGCAGTATAGAGAAACTTGCTCTGTCGGATGTTGTCAAGTTGTGAGCAAGAATTACTTTATGTACCTTTTACTCTGTTATTACCTGGACACGGCAGAAATACTTGGAAGTTGCTTTTTAACTTCACAGCTACTCACAGAGATCAGCTCTGTGTACGGCCCCCAATTAGTGAAGTAATGAGGAAATGATCCTAATTGCGCAGTGCATCGTGACTCCACGTTCCAGCTGCCCTTCATTTCAGTTTTGTATTTCCCACCATTCCACACAGACCTGTTTTTTTGTCTTATCTCTATTATTGTAAATTATTGGCGTCGGCTAAAAGCAGTGATGAGAGTGAAGTTAAGACAGACTGGTGAATTACTTAAACTAGAGTTTAATCCCGCAGTTTTATTTCTCGTGTTCCTCAGTTTATAGGCATATGTTTTAAGTCGACAGGGTTTGGCAGGTTGGCAGGGTTTTGATGTATGTTGACTTGTGTAAATAAACACAAGCCACCAAGTGTCCAAAAAAGGAGAAGCTAAACCAGAGGAAACACTGAGATCTGAAAGGAGGAATCGGAACAGCGGGCGGGAGGAGCAAGGGGAGAGACCCATCAGATTAAAGGTGCAGGAAAAGTTCTGAAGGATGACAAAATAAAGCCTGAAAAACTTTACTTGCATCAGCCAAAAAAAAAGCTGATTATTTACAATGATATCGTCTCTATGTGGATATAAAACTATGTTGATATAGTGTCATTTCACCCTACCATTGCATTCAGTATATAGTGAACAACATGTACGCTTTCCAGTTATAAAGCGGGTTCCTTGGGAAAGAGTTATATCAGAAAAGGGACTTTGTAACCTTCATTGGTAGGCTTAGTGTTTGAAGTATGAATCAATCACCTTTGTATTTGGAGATTATTTCGTCTTTTCTCCAAATGATGTGATATTTAGAAACAGATCTACTTACTGCATACAGATGTTCTGATCTGGGGACCCTTCTCAGGTGCTAATTTGGTCTCTTTGAGCATAAGGGTTTTTTTTCCCCCTGCAGACAACTGGAAGCTGAAACAGATGCCAGGAGGGCACGCTGATGAACACCAGTCTAAATACCAGCAAAAGAAGGAAAGAACAGTGATATGGAGTGGTGGGGGAAAACTTACTCAGGTGTATGATCCTTAGTACCAGCTGCTGATGGGAGGCGTTCACCCCTGTCACCTTCTCCCCCCAGACTGAAGTACTGCCGTTGGAATAACGGAAATATGGAGTTAATTTTGGTTTATCAACGTTGTTGCTAAAGATGGGTGATTTAGCTGCAGGAGGGGCTGAGGATCCAGGTGAGTATTGCAGCTGAGGGGAGAAGAGCCAGAAAGCAGTGTATATCCCATAGCAACCCATCGGATCTCCTAAGAAGGAAGCCAAAAGCATATTCATTCCCCAGGCTCTGCTGCTCATTTGTCCATTCTCTATTTATTCATTTAGTATGGGAAAGATAAACTCTTCGCACCAATCCGACTGTGCTAGTCAAAAAATACATGTATTTTTAGTATTTGCACTGCGAGCACATAGAGGCTGTTGATCTCATCTACTTTCAGCACATCTTCCTTTGTGCAGTATGTTTGTATAGAGGTTAATACTCTGTAAAGATCTGCTTATGTGTGAACCTTCTGGACTCTCTTGTTAAAAGTTTTGCTGCTGGGAAGCTTGGAGAGAGGAAAACTGCCTTTCTTTTCAGAGCATATGCTGGTAGCATCTTCTGGATACTCAATCTCCTGGTTTTTCCTTTCCCCTTTTGTGCAAGAGGGTTAAATATTTTAAGTGTGTGACATTAATCTTGTTGAAGAAAAGAACATGTGGTTGGAAGCCTGCGTTAGAGGCTGGCCGGCTGGTGGTTGTTGTTATTCTTCCAAGATGTTGACAGTATTTCTAATCATAGCTTCGTTTTTACACAGATATTATTTAAAATAACAATAAAAACCACCCTAACCTTTTGAGTTTCTTCAAAACCAGCTTGTCCTTCTGCCTCTATTTCCCTTAAAAGTAGTCGCCAAACTCCAAAGTCTCATGAAATTGCAGAAAGTAGTTTTTTCAAAAAACATCTGGTCTTAAGAAGGTATTTTCTATTGTCTGTGCTCCTAAAAACAGTGTTTCCCTTTCTGAACTCATGAGCTGCTTTTGTTTTTGCTGGAAAACTTGCCTAAGTCAGATTTAAGAGAAGGATTAACAGGAATAAGAGGGTAGAAGGTGAAGAGGGAAGGAAAGTATTTAGTGGCATCTCCAGTTTTAGGAGCGTTGTCCAAAGATGCCGCTGTGTCGGGCTTTGTGGAGCCTGTGCTCCCGTGGTGTTTCTAAAGGAATCTATTAATTACTTGGTTTAACAGTTGTTTCTTTGGAGCCTTTCCCAACTTTTCTTCGGGTCCCAAGGAAGGTGGATGGAAGCTTGTGGCACCTGGCAGCGTTCCCTTGTGCTGAGTGTGGGACAGAGAGGTAAATCCCGACGGACCAAGACAAATAGCGTGCACTTGCCTGTCCGTAAGAGACAGTCATGCACTGGAAAAGTGTTTCTTTGCCAGCACCTTTCCCACATTGATTCATCTTGTTCCAGCAGCTTAATCACGGCCATTTGAATGTGCCACTGCAGATATTAATTCGGTTTGACACATCCATTTTCCATACACTCGGGAAGGAAATCTCTTTCTGCTGGGTCCCTACTTTAAGACACAAAGCAAAACAAAAAAACAAAGGAATGTTGTGTGATTGGTACCAGCACCAGTTGCTTGGTTTGTTTGTGAGTTCTCGTTCTTTTTGAAATAAACCGTAGTGGCAAGAGAGGCCTTTAGACAATCTGGAGGGAATAGACAGAATGTGCTTTGTTTATGTGGAGCAAAAATAATTGGGCTTTTCAGTGGCTGCCTGGAAGCCGCGTCTGCTGTTTGTGGGACGTGGGTGCTGGAGGGAGCCCGCGGCCCTTCGGCAGCGCATCGGGATCCCCGGCCCTTCTGCTCGTCCCTTTGTGCTGCCTGCTTTTCCGAGCAGCCCTGGAATGCCCCAAACACCTGCCAGATTTGCATATCAGTCCTGCTTGGCTGGAGCATCCAGTGCAGCGCTGGCACAGGAACTGTGGAGAAGCAGGGCGAGCGTTTTGATTGCGCGCCAGGGCCTGATACTGAAATAGGCAGCGGGACGGGATCCAGTAATTGTTGGCCTCTGATCAATGAAAACTGTCGTTAGGCCAGTAAATCGTCGGTATGTGGGCTTAGTTCTATATATCATCTTGGGGCTGGTGTCACCCTGACTCCAGGACGAGAACATTATCAACATGTCATCAAGTCTGCCGGGAGCTTTTTATTACTTTTTCTCCCTTTGATTTATATCCATTCTCGGATTTCACCCAGGTCAGGTTCGACAACACATGGGAGGGACGTCGAGGGGATTGTTTCTTTGGTGCAGAAATAGATTTGGCAGGCGGGTCTAGCAGGTACCCCCTTTCTCCTGCCCTGTACACCCCAAACTGCTGCTGCTGGAGCGCTGGCCTGGCACAACCGCCTCCCTCAGTGCTAATTGCAGAACCTTCATTATCTCTGTGAGACAACACCTGATTAGCTTTGGCCATGGCCACACACAAGAGTGGCACAACCACAGCTTGAAAAACATGCCGCTGCAGTTTGGGTTGAATGGTGAAGACTCTCTGGTGGGCATTAAGGATTCTGGCCATCGTTTTTGTTTGGCTTAAAATGATTCTGAGTCAATTAAGCCAAATAAAAATAAACCACACGAAATAAATGTCCTCATGGCTTTTTGCGCTTTAACTCGGTGTGAAGCTAAGGCTCCGTTTTAAATCCAGCAGAGCTTTGCTTTGCAGACGAGCCCGTGACACCGGAGCAGCTCCGGCAAAGCTCTGCCGTTGCCATCGGGAAATCAAATCTGTACTGGCTGCAAAACCCGCACCTTCCGTGGCTTTGCTTATGTTTTTAAAAACAGGTGGATGGATGCTCATTGCTATGTGTGGATGTGGGATAACGTCATTTCTTCTTTAGGGTAATTTATTGTGAAATAAAAGCCTTTTCTGCAGAGGGAGATGCGTTGTTAAAGCAGTAGCAGAGTAACTGCAATCCTGACAAAGGCCTAAACCTGCTTTAAAGGCAATCGCGGATGTTCTCTGGGTTAAATTTTGGGCTTCTCTTTGGGCCGGAGATGGAGAGCTAAGTGGTATTTCTTCAGGAACTGTTTCCTTTGTTCCTGACCATATCCTGTACTTTCAAGGCGCAGTAAGGTTGTTTCTCAGTTTCTGCTCATGAGAATGACCAGCGTTTAAAAGTATGCGGGGTGTGTGTAGCATAAAGGTTTGAATTCCGTTTCTTTTGCATGGGAGTAATGACTGACATCTGGAAAAGTTAATAGCGGAGAAGAATTCGGCCAGAAAATACGGATGTTGTCTGTTGGCTCACAGAAGCAAGCCAGCGCGTTCAGAGTTAGGCCTGGACCAAGGGGTTGTACGCTGCTGCCTTTGGCAAACGGGCACGGGGAGCCCGGGCCCGCTCAGGACTCCAGGCCCTGATTTTTCCCACGTTTAGCTGAACTTGAAATGTTCTGTTCAAAATAACTCCTTGTGGATTCCTTCCGTGTATGTAAGGCAGCTTTATTTAAAGGCGAAGTCAGATAAAGAGCTGCTGGTTGAGGTGGCTGGCTGGCTTTTCTGGAGACCTTTCATTCTAATGAGTAAATCCTCATTAAGGGACACTGTTTGAATCTGGTCGTGGCCCCATTTCAGCAGAGCACTCAGTGTGTGCTGAAGTATGCGGGAGGCGGTGAGATTATAGGGACGCTTAAAGTTAAGCGAGTGCAGGACCGAACTGGGATGTGCATGAGCACAAGATTAGTTGCTACACAAGTACAGACCTTATTACTCAAAGTTAAATATTTTGAATTCTTTTTTAATCTTCTTAATGGGAAAGTGAGTAGGCTGCCTTGAAACTCCTTTCTTGCCAAACTCTGTTTCTGAAATCAAAGCTCACATTTGAGTTACATGACCACAGAAAGCATTATAAACTAATAAACCTCTGAATTTGTTTACAGCCGTGTAAACTAAAGAGCAGACAAACCAGCTTTAGGTTTCTTTGTTCTTATTTTTCTGGAGAAAAAAAAAGAGCAGAGGTATCTAAACAAGCTTTTGTGTGTTATCTCCAGCAAGGTTATAAGAGAATTCACAGCATGAATTTGTGTATGTGTGTGATCGTTGGCTTGAGCGTGCGGGCTTTAAACCCTGGTACAAATTGTATTTGTTGGTGTTGCCTCTTGTCCTAAATTCTATCCAGAAAATGAGACCTTAAAGCTATGATAGTTTTCTGTTCCGTTTATTTATTTCTTTTAAAATCTTCTAAGTTTGTTACTCTTAAATGGAAAAAGACACCGAAGCGGAGGAGAAGGAGCTCTGCCCATCAAAACAGGCCTATGGAAATATCCTCTGCTAAAATAAACCGAGCTTTATTGGGCACATTTAGGATTCGGTCAGGATGCGAAGGAGCACCCAACCCAGAACAAGCTCAGCAGCTGCACATTTTGCTTTGCAGGCATCGTGTAAGAGATTCACAAAATTAAGCTGTTAACAGGGATTCCGCTGCCACATTACAATTGGAAAACGCTGGGTATGTGTAGTTACTTGCCGTAAAAGCAGAGAAACCTGAAATGAAACAGTGTGTTAATAGAACAGTGTGAGCAAATGGAGAATACCACAGGCTCCAGTGGCAAAACCCATATAGAGCCAGCCTGTGTGAAGCACCTCAGGCCGTCCTGGGGCAGAGACCACCCGTTTTTGAACTGGTGTGCTGAAACTACCACAGCCACTCTGTTTTATGATCCAAACCGGGTTGTGTTCATGTTTCCTGAAGTCAAAAGCTCGTCACGTGTTGGCGCTCTCCTCCCAGGCTTCCTTCAAGTATTCAAGCCTACGATATTCATCCATTCACATGGACCAGCGAGTTGTGCAGCGTGCTGTTCCAGCCCCTTTGGGCCTGGTCTGCGCAGCTCACGGGTCTGCAGCCGGTGGCTTTTTGGGGACACTGGCCTCGGAGCTGCTGCTTGGGCTCGGCAGACCCTGGGGAAACTACAGATAAGGTTCACAACCAACGTCTGAACACTGCATCTTTCCATAGACCTTGTGCATCTTTCAGGGCCTCTTCTTCCATCACGATATGTGTTTTCCCGGCCTGACTGTATGCGCTTTTCCCACTCCTTGGGTTTTTCTTTTATTGCTTTTTTAGCATCCTTGTTACAGATGGTTACCTTTGGGCAATGTCATTAGACACGGCTACTCCTTTCTGCGTCACACAGCGTGTCTGGGGGGCTCTCTGTGCTGTAAGCTCTATGTACGAGCAGCCCTTGTGGAACCTTTGAGGATCTTTTGAGGTCCCTTCCAATCCCTAACATTCTGTGATTCTGTGACTGTTGTAACCTGGTTGTTCGGTGGGTGAGGAGCTGCAGGGTGACGCTCCGCAGAAATTTGTGAAGATGGACGGGGAATTAATCTGCCTCTTTCTTCAACAGTATCTATGGAGTTGTAGAAGAGCTTCGCTGAAAGTCACGATCCACAGAATTATATTCACACCCAGTTTTCTCTTGAGTTCTTGGTATTTTTTTTCAAGGCAGCTCTATGTATGTGTAAGGTGTCAATACCCAACTTTATCTTACATATATGCAATCCAATTCACTGGCACACTAGAGAAACATGTCTCACTGGGGCAGTGTGCTCAGTGTCTTGTGAAGTGTCAGCCCGCAGCCCATCTCATTCTGTCAGTGAAGCGGTGGAATTTGGCCATAGTTTCTCAGCAATCCCGGTCTGCCCTGGATCCCTGTCCCTGCATTGCGCCCCATGTTGTCACAGTCTCAGCAGTTCGTTGTCACAGGGAGCAGGCTGTTGGAGCTGCACTGGGCGTGCTGGGAGCTGATGGGGAGATGCTGCAGGTGCAGGTGCTGTAAGTGCCCGAGCGTGTGTGCTCATCCCAAAGCGAAGCCCTGGGACTCCGCACCCAGGAGTGTCTGTAAGAGTCAGACCCAGGCCGTGGGAATGCCAGCAGTGCCCATGGCTTTGGTCTCACCAGGTGTGACTTGTTTGCAGGCTCTGGCTCTGCAGAGGAGGAGATAAAGACACCTGAGCATGTTCCTTCTCGACAGCCATCCCGCTTTCTATCTGTCTGTAGCCCTAACGTCTTTGCCATCATTTTATTTCAGTCTTTCTGAAGACTTTCGCTGCACAATCTAGTATATACCTTAGCCTAGGTTCTATCATCACTTTTAAATCTTTCCTGTATGACCATTTAGCTTTCTTGTCCTACTTTAAAATTTATTTTTAATAAGGGATAACGAACATTAGTATTAGTGTGATACGATATTTCATGTGCTGTTATTCAGTTACGGACACCTTGTATCTTATTTTCATTGTTTTTAAGTTAGATGCTTGATCCTGCAAACTGTAAAATTTATTCATTTAAGTGGTCAGATTGGTTTCAAAAGGGCTGTTCGTTTACATCAGCTTTAGTGTCTGTGCAAACATTTCCGTGATTTTCATTGCATCTGTGCATCTGTTTTCCAGTCGTCTTGTGTCACTGAGCCTTGTCTGACTTCTCCCAACCTCGATGTCTTTTATGGGTTGTGCGGTTTTGTTTGTTTGTTTTCAAATTTTATATATATATATATAATATAAAACTTCCCCTAGATTTCTTTCTTTATCTTTTGCCATTCTCACCATCCTGGTTCTGTGTGAAATTGCTTTGCTCCTTCAAAAGATGTCTGTTGGTAGTTTCTGGTAATAACTGTAAGGTAATAGAGCGAATAAAAGCAGATGAACAGCAGTTTGTTTGGGATGGAAGACAATTGTGGTCTGAAGTGAGACCTGCAAGGTCTGATATATCATCTAGGATGTCAATGTGCAATGGAAACAAGGTCTCCTTCCGTTAAAATCAGTGGCAAAACTGTTGTTCCTCTTTTCCTCTTTCTCCCTCTCATAAATTTCTCTTTTATAATAGAAAGAGCAAGTCTGGATTTATCCAAAGCAGGTAAATAGAGCCAAGTCTGCCAAACTCTAAGGCTGGTGATGGTGCAGAACACTGACTTTGACGGTTCAGGTATTGCTGTCCTGGGTTCTTTAGGACCCGAAAGAAGTGTAAGAAATGAAGCAGTTGTTCAGGGGTGAGTTGGTGAGAAGCTGTGCCTACCCGGCTTTAGTTATGTCCGTCAGCTCCAGAATAATTCTTTGCACTTTGTATGAACCAAACTGCGCAATAGAAGACTTGATTGAAATCAGTAATGAGATAAGAAACCTTTCAGGTGATCTAAGCTTCATCAGTCTGTGTGGGGAGAAGGGACCAATCTGCTTTTCCCATAGAACACTGAAGGTTATGCATTTGCGCTATTGAATCTTATATTCTGTGTCACTCTAACTCCAATCTGTATTTAGTTTGAAATGCCAGTGTATCTTTAAGTGGAGAGCAATAACCTTTCTGTAACCTCTGCTGGGATTTATGAATGAATTTCTATCTGAAGGCAATACTTTATTTAGCTATTGTACATGGTTACAGCCCTGGGCTGGGTCTGCTGCTGACACCAGTGGCTGGGACAGCTGGACTAAATCTTAATAGCATCAGCAGGAAAGACTGATCAAAGTTTCAGGTCATTTGCAGCCTTATGCTTCCTTCCTGTGTATCAGGAATTTCGTACTCTCTGCCTTCTTTCTCTTTTGTTTGCAGTGTTTTTCTTTATGGTCAAAGAGAAACTGTAGCCTCCCAAGAGGTAAAAGCAAAAAAAAAAATGAGGAAACTCTTCAGCGAGTAGCGCGAGCAGATGACTGGTTAGATAATGAGGTTCGTTAAACACGGTGCAAATAGTGCAAATGCCTTCGTCAGTCAAGTGGTCCTTCAGAAGGCTTTGGAGCCGGGACATCTCCTTTCGTCAGCGGGGTTTGCGGAGGCGCGCTGCTGCGGGGAACGCGGGCCCTCAGTGTGCCGAGCTGGGACAGCCTGGCTGAGCGGGCTCCCAGCGGGAACAGCACCCAGCTCCGCTTAGCAGCTGAAATACGGTGGGAACTGAGAGAGAAAACCACTCTTAAGGGAAGGCAGCCGGCTGGGGAAGAGCAGTGGCAAAAATCCTCATTATTATTTGTTTCGTGATAGATGTCATCTTTTTCTCAGTACCTTCTGAGGAAAGGCAATGCACAATAAACTGTAAGTTCGCTTTTTGCAGCCGCTCCTGCAGACACGTGGGATGCTCTGAGGACGCGGGTGCGTGGCTCCGTTGTACATTTAGCAGGTGGAGCGACTGTCCCTGCAGCCCCTCCGTGAGCCCTGGGGATGCTGCTGCGCTGGGTGGCGGCTCACTGAACGTCCATGTGAGGAGTCCTCAAGCTCTTAAGAGTCTTTTCAGGTCAAGTTTGGTAATTTAAAAGCAAAACTGCTGTTATATGGTGTTGTAATTTTCACCACGTGTCAAAATTGCTAGTTGTAATTGTTTCTCAGAAAAATGGTGCCTGTTTTTACACAGGGTCATCAAAACGCCCACCTCAGTACTGAGGCGGGATGCTGTCCCTGGTGTCGGTGCAATTGCACGTGGTTGTATTACTGTGTGTTTGGAGGTTGTAAGGTATTTCTACCCATGGCTGGCAGGGCAGGGCCTCCCAGTCTAACTCCCAGTCCCACTCTTATGCTCCAAAACATTCCTGTTCCCTGTAATGCAGTTAGAACCAAAACTTGTCCTCGCAGTTCAGTTAGAAATGTGAGCTATTGACCAGACTGTGGTCAAGTGTTGCTCATACTGAGATCCTTTGACAAGATCTTTAATGCGGGTGTCGTAATATCTGCTTGCTGCTTCTGATGTTGTGGGTTGTGTTGGCCCCTGTGTGCACTCCTGGCCTTGTCATTTATTAGTCACGGAATAAAAAGGGTATAAAGCTACTGGAGAGTGTCCAGAGGAGGCCACGAGGTTGGTGGAGGGTTTGGAGATGAAGCCGTATGAGGAGCAGCTGGAGTCCCTGGGTTTGCTCAGCTGGAGCAGAGCAGACAGGGCAGAGCTCATGGGCTGCAGGTTCCTCAGCAGGAGCAGGAGGGGCAGGGTGAGCTCTGCTCTGTGACAGTGACAGAGCCCAGGGAACGGCAGCAGATGTGCCAGGGAGGGTCAGTGGGACATGAGGAAAAGGTTCTGCACCCAGAGGTGCTGGACACTGAACAGGCGCCCAGGGAGGTGTCACAGCCCAACCTGACAGTGTTCAAGAAGAGACTGGACAGCGTGCTCAGACACACGGGGTGAGCTGTGCGGTGTCCTGTGCAGGGACAGGAGTTGGACTCCATGAGCCTTGTGGGTCCTTCCAGCTCAGGACATTCTGTGATTTCTATGCTTCTAGATTTCTAAAGGGCAAAACCTCAAGCGCAGGCAGCAGCTGGACCCATCAGCCCATGTGTGTGGCACGTTAATGGCAGTGGAGCACCTGGAGAAGTGACTGGATAGTTTCTGTAAGATCCCGAGAAGTTGACGGCTGAAAAATCCATCTTGTGCAATCACCATGTGTCGGTGGCGCTAAGCCCGGCAGCTGCGGTGCTTTGCCGTGGCCGCTTCCAGCGCGTGTTCCCGGTCACACGGAGCCGGGCAGCAGCACCTGTGGCCGCACCAGTGCTCCCAGTGCCGCCCTGGGGTACTGGGACGTGTGTGACCCTGCTGCTGGAAGCAGTGGCAGTGCCCATAGCGTGACTGCTCCGAAGGGTTTTATACAGCAGCTTGGGTTTGGAGCAACATATTGGTGTTGGCTTTGAGCACGAACAGCTTCTTCAAATGGTTCCTAGCCCTTATTGGAGAGATTTTTAAAGAAAAGTTTTCCTTTCAAGAGCGGATGTTACTGGTTCTTTTGAGTGCACCTCTTTGGAGAAATGGTTTTCATTCTCGTCTGCTTCCCCCTGCCCTTTTTTGTTGTGTGGTTTGTTTCTTTGAGGTTTTTTTGTTTGTTTGCGCCGAGACCTTTTTTCCTCTGCAATTTGATTGATCCTCCTCCTTTCAATTCCGCATTGGCTGGCTGCGCGTGGAACCCCGCTTGGCTTGAGCTGAGACAAAATCGACTGCACACAATTTCCCTCTGACAGCTTGTACAAGAGCAAACATTTCCGAAGAGCTGAAAGTCTAGAAATTCAATCAGCGGAAAACCTACTGTGTGGAACAGCTTTGCTAGTGCTACAGCTCCCTGCTGGGTAGAAAAGCAATCCAGTTACAATAAATCCTTAAGAGTGGAGTCATTTGGGTAAAAGGAAAAACAAAAGCTGGTTTATACAAACTGATTGAAGTCAGACGTTTTGACTTCCCATTGAAAAAGGAGTCAAGGCCCAGGCTTGCTTGGTAATTTAAAGGGGAGATTGGCTCCTTTCATCTTTCTCTAGGGCAGGGTCGTTAATATTTTGCTTGTGGAAGAAATAGAAAGAGTTTTCAACTGAAGTTAGAGTATCTACTTTGATATCGATATCGATGCTGTAGCTGGCTATCAAACGGGTTGGTGCTGAGCGCTCCGGCGAGAGGTGAAGGCACAGTTCTGTGTCCGGCCGCTCTGATGTTGTTCCAGTGCAGTCACACAAATGTGAAACTAGGGTAAAACCGGGATCAAGATCAAGGCTTGCATGTCGTGCCAGGACAGATTGGGCAGCAGTTTGTGCTGTGTTGCTGGTGTGTCATGAGCTTATGAAGCTGTTGATGCAATCGGGGCTGCCCGACAGGCTCTTCGGACTGAAGTTACGAGTTGTGCCTTGCGAGAGACAGCTGTTCTCTTTGTGTTCATTTTCTTTCGTTCTTTAAGTACAACCAATTAAAAATTAGCAGCATTAAAAACACTTGACATTAAAATAACAATGTTAACTGAGGTGCCAGTAATGACTGCGATGAAATATTTATCCTAGTTTATATTTAAAAACTTAAATTGAGGTAGCTTGGGGTAATGAAATCTCCTTGTCATTTTCTTTAATAATTATTTGCACCGCTCCTCTTTGTGTGCCTTTCCTACTGGAGCATATTAAATGGGCCAACAGGCTCGAATTGAAAAATTAAGGCAACAATCTTTGTGAAGTCAAGTGAGCAAAGTAAACGGACTGGAAATGCTGAGGTTTCCTTCCTCCTTCAATGCCTTTCAGGTGTTTGCATAAGACTAGGTAAGACTTTTCTGGACAAATGTGGATTTTAAGACACTGCTGTCCCTTTCATAGCTGTATGGGGTCAGTCAAGCCTGCCACTCTCCATATAACCTGCATTTGGCTGTTATCCCCCCTTCTTCTCCTCCCAAATGGGTCTGGTCCTCATGGAAAATATTAAAGCTTATGTAAACATGGTAAAGGATTTCCCCCGGCCTTTCTGTTTAAATAAGATGCCATAAATTGCAGCAAATTAGAACAGAACTTTGCCACAAAGATGGAGTTAAATTGGTTTAAAAGAGAAACTAAGGCGGGATGGTAGACTGGTAGGACTTAGAGCTCCCATTTGTGTCCCTTGCTGGTCTCAGCCGCATGAGGAGGCTGCTCTGGCCCTCTGACGGAACTGAAGTACCCACAGTTTCTCCTCGAGCTCTCTCCCACAGTCCATGGGAAGAGACAGTGCCTGTTGATCTCAGGTGGTGCCGCTTGAGTCAAACTGTTTTCAGAAGTCATGGAGTGGTGTTTTCTGTGCCACCTGTTTAAGGCGGGGGGGGTGCCATCCCCATCGCAGGGGAGCATGCTGAGGACTTACTAGCCCTGCTCAAATGCTCAGAACGTGATATGGTGCTCTTACAGCTTTTGACAACATCCCTTCTCCTTGGTTTGGTTGGCTCAGCGCTGGTTTGGGCCTTTCTTGTTGTGTGTGAGGCCTGGTGCCAGGGCCAGCTTTTGTCAGACACACACTCCGTATCTGAAACCATACAGAACATCGTGCCTGCGGGTGGATCCCCAGTGTTTGGGGCTAATCTTGGAGTATCACAGAATCCCAGAATGTCGGGGGTTGGAAGGGACCTGGAAAGCTCATCCAGTGCAATCCCCCATGGAGCAGGAACACCCAGCTGAGGTTCCACAGGAAGGTGTCCAGGCGGGTTTGAATGTCTGCAGAGAAGGAGACTCCACAACCTCCCTGGGCAGCCTGGGCCAGGCTCTGACACCCTCACCCCAACAAGTTTCTTCTCATCTTCAAGTGGAACCTCCTGTGTTCCAGTTTGCACCCATTGCCCCTTGTCCTGTCACTGGTTGTCACCCAGAAGAGCCTGGCTCCATCCTCCTGACACTGCCCCTTTCCATATTGATCCCCAGGAATGAGTTCCCCCTCTTAGCCTCTTCTTCTCCAGCTCCAGAGCCCCAGCTCCCTCAGCCTTTTCTCACACGGGAGATGCTCCACTCCCTTCAGCATCTTGGTGGCTGCGCTGGACTCTCTCCAGCAGTTCCCTGTCCTTCTGGAGCTGAGGGGCCACAACTGGACACAAGATTCCAGGTGTGGTCTCCCCAGGGCAGAGCAGAGGGGCAGGAGAACCTCTCTTGACCTGAGTACATGAAACCTGGACCTGTGCACTCTGCATTCTCTGGGCTTGGTCCACACAAGAAGTGAACAAGAGCTGCTGCAGGTAGTCATGCTTGGTGGGGTCTTCTCCACTGCAAGCAACTGCTGATGGCAAGAAATAATCACACACACACACCATCAGAAAACCAAACATTTTCCCCGAAAGGCCTTTCCAAGGCCTTTAAATGTCTCTGGTCATCATTCTGCCCACTTCAAGAGACAAAACCAAACCAATGGCCCAATGTTCAGAGGTTTGCGTGTTCACAATGTCAGAGTTGCATCATCTGCTCCATCATGGCAGGCTGACGTGTGGTGAATTTGTGTGTGTGTGTGTGTGTGGATTTTTCTTGGTTTTGTTTGGTTTTTGGGGTGGTTTTTTGTTTCACTTCATATTGGTTTTGGGTTTTTTTGGGGATGGGGGTGCTGTTTTGGTTTTGGTTTATTTTTCTCCTGTCTTTAGCACAGTTCTTTTGTGTATAGGCCGAAGTCCTGTTTGAGAAGGATATGCACATCTGAGAGAGGCATTCAGGGGAACACAGTTGAAAATACAGTGAAGCTAACTTTGACAGTTAAAAAAAGGGAAAAAAAGAGTTTGGGAAAGATGTAGATAATTTTAGTTGCTTTTAATTTCTCTGGTTGAGGTTGGAAAGGAGTTATGAGTTTCCAAGAGCAATCAATACTGCTGGACCCCTACTGTTGATACAGTTTGAAGGAGATACACTTGAAATGTTTTGTGCTCTGGCTTGTCTATAGTTTAGATTTTCTCTTTGACAAATTCCAGCCAAAGTAACTTAGCCTGTTGAATGTAAATTTTCAATGTATAGAAACAGCTGAGGGAGTCCAACGAGGTTACTAAAAAGCTGAGTATCAGTTCCTCTGTAGTTCGTGTTTGAGTATAGAAAGCAGAGACACGGTGTAAAGTCAGGACTATTGCTACAGGTGCAGATTTCTATGTCTTTATTCAGGAGAAGCATCACCAGCTGTAGGAGGAACCTCACACTGTAGTCGTGTTACTCTTGATGTGAAGCCTCAGTTGTGTTGCTGTTGCACTTCATCTTACACTATGGAAACTTCAGCTCTTGCTGCCAACAGCCACTATAAGGAACAATTACAAAGTTTTTGTTGTTTTGTCTTTTTTTTTTTTTTCCTTCTAATTGTCATTTTCCTTTGCTACTTTTCATCCTAAAGGCCAAATTATTTTGCTGTCACAAAATAGCCGCAATGGGGCTCAGCCGACGCTAAAACCAGGCCGTCACTTTTATTTTCTGTTGTGTATCTTGGGATTCATTTTTATGCTCACCGTTCTGGTGTACATGAGCCAGAAGGAGCGTGGGATGCTCTCCACGATGGAAAATGCTGTTTGGCAGCTGTGACAAACAGGGGCAGATCCCACCGGCTCTGCTCGGGATCCACGCGATGGAGCCTCCTCCCACTCCACATCTGCTGGTGTTGTGAGGAAACTTAGAGCCCAGATCTTCCAGGTGCGCTGTTTACATCAATTAGGAACCTTTTCAATCTGTGGAATGGGATTTTACATCTTGTGGTTCCGTGCGTCTTTCCCTAAGGGCGCTGTGGTGTTTTCTACCTGTGCGTTGTCCCATCTTCTCCCAACTTTCCACCTTGGCCCCGCTTTGCCCCTGTGGAAATCTCAAGCCCACAGGCTGGGTTTGTGTTACCTGAGCAGCTCAGCTCTCTGCTGAAGTTTCCTGCCACCCTGAACCGTGCTGGGTGACCTCAGCAATGTGGTATTTTACTTACAAAGCCACAAGGCTTGAGGACGCCTTCCATGTTATTCCCTAGGGGAAATGATCCCTCCCCAAACAGGAGAGACGATAAGGAATCATTTTACAAAGAACCACACTTTATCCTGAACAAATCTAAGGAAATATTTTAGCTCTGGTTTTCCTAAGCTGTTTACCAGTGTGTTTGGGGGAGAACTATCCTGCGGAGGTGTGCATGGCAAGAGAGCAGCTCAGGGGGGGAGACTGTTCAGCTGCTGCAAGGGAAATCTTTACGTAGATGAAAGTGGATGTGAAGTGTGGGGCTTGGAGATGAGCAGCAGTGAGAAACTAATAATTCCACGCATGGTGTATCTGAAGCATTCGGAAAACGAGACCACGCGTTGTTGCTGCTGCAGAAGTGGGGCTGGCTGGCTTTGTTTCTCCTCCTTCTAAACCCCTGCAAGAAAAACAAGCAGAACACACCTGTTTGTCTAAATCCTTTAAAACTCTTTACATTTTAATGGTTAGATGAGAGCTGCTTATGAGTGTGTAGTGGGACAGATTCCCCCTGTCACCCACCACCTCCCAATATTTTTTCTCATTGTTTTGTGCGAAATCTGTTGTTCACCGGTGGGAGCTTTATACAGACTTTTATAGAATAACAACTGCAGCGGTGGATTTTGGGGAGTCTGCGTATGAGGAGAAGGAATTTGACATCCTTGTGATTGTGTTTCCGCTGGGCTCGGTTTGCCGCGCCGGGCGGAGGGCAGAGCAGCGCAGAGGTGCCGCCGGGTGCGCCCGCCCGCGGCGCTGCCCTGTGGTCACAGGGAACCGGCCTGCGTCAGGGGTGAAAGAGCCCTGCGCAGTGATGCAATCCGATCCTCCTGCTGTGGAAATTGATGTCATCGCATTCTCGCCCTCCCCCCTTTTCTCAGCATTTCCCCACCGGCTCCTGAAGGGGAGGAGGACGCAGCTGTGTGCTGGGGCAGGAGACCTGCTACAAAAATTGATGAAGGGTCGCATCCTAGGTGTAACCCTAGAAAACGGACCTGCCTGGCCTGACAAATGCGGTCACCTGCTTTTGCTAAATGAGCAAATGCTTCTTGTCTGTAATCGTGGCATTTGTGTGCTCCTGCATGCATTGTAAGGCTGAATTAAAGTGCCCTGTGAATCAAGGAATCCCAGTGCCGACAGGGTTAGATGTTTCATATTAGGGCTCTCGGTATCGTTCCCGTTGATGGTCTCCATCGGTGCTGTTGTGCCCTGGCACGGTGCAGGCTTCTCAGGAACGATGAACCCAGAGAACACTGCACTTTGTTGCTGGGTGAGCCGGGCGACCTCGCTGGTTCTCCGCTCTGCTCTGCCATTTATATGGGGTTTGGGTTTATTTTTTCCTTTGGGAATTCTAGGCTCAACTGAATTTGTTCTGTGTTTTGCTGAAGAAAGAGCTTGTTAAAGAATTCCCCGATGACTTTGAAGTGAACTATTTATTTTCTCCCAAGGGTTATTCAGTGTAACCATTTGCCCGCTCTCCTCTGTTTTTTCACCCCAGTGTTTCCTGAGCTACAAGTATTCTTGGAATATATTAGTTGTAATGAGTTATGTGGGCATCAAAAGTTTTCTTTGAAACTATATGGCATCAACATCTGTTAGCTCTTAGAGAGCAGAGACGCAGACAAAGGGGCTGATGGGGGGAGGGAGGAAAAAGATATTAAATCCTGGAGTATGAAGGCTCCATCTCAAAGCCTCAGGGGGAGGGGAAGGGGAAATCTGCTGAATGCCGTGGCTTTGATGTGGTCCTCTGGCCCTAGGGTGCCTTTTTATGGGAATGTGCGTGGCAGACGGTCACGCACGCTTGTCCTGCCCTGCCCTGCCTTTCCCTGCCCTTCCCTACCTGCCCTTCCCTGCCTGTCCTGCCCACCCTGCCCACCCAAGCGTGGCCCCCCAGCCCCCAGCAGAAATCCCACCACGACCCTTGTTGCTACAGTGACATTTTCAAGGAAAACACCGTGCACTTGGTTTTCAGCTGCTGAGGCGGGGAATCCAAATTCCTGGTAATAGACGTAACTCTTAAGGAAAAGAGTTTAGCAGTGAACTTTTAATTTGCTTGTAATCCTCCTGACCCTGCGGGTCAACGTGCAACTGTTCATCTAAATCGGGTTTTTAAATGCTGTGTGTCTGTGGGCTTTTATTGCCTGTAATTAAAAAACATGTGTCTGTTTCTCCGTGCGCAGCATCAGTCAGTGTTCAGGCGTGATCGCTGGTGCTGTTCTACTTCCAGGAATGTGGTTCTGCTTTTTCTTTTATCTTTTCCTGCAGAGTTTCACGGTGTTTGTCCGACATGCCAGGGAGCAGAGAAGAGCACGAGAAACCTCTGTGTCTGTCTTTCCCTCTCGTTGGCTCCGTCTGTAGCCATAATGCTGGTGGCATTGTGCTTCACTGTGACTTCCTGGCCCATTAAACCCCTGACCAGTTAGAAAATGATTAGTTGACATACCTGGGCTTTGGGGACAAAGAGGTGGTTTAAAAAGGAATGTGAACCATCTGTTTTGCCAGCACCTCCTGTTGACAGATTTATGGATCAGCATTGGCATATGTGGCCAGGGTCACACACCTGTGCTTCCTAACAAGGTGATATTATTGAGCAGGTTCTGTTTTCGTCCTGAGGATTCAGAGCTCCTTGCAAAGGTGGGCATCGAGAATTCCGTTTTACAGTTGAAAAACGAAGGCTCGGAGAGATTTAAGTGGCTTTCCCTGCACCACACAGTGAGTCTGTGGTGGAGCAGTTATTGAATCCAGGTTTCCTCCAGCTGCATAAATATACGTCATCCATTAGCAGGAAAAGACTTAGAGCCATAAACATGCTCGAGGAGCATTGATTATCATTCTAGGCGAGCTTTCAGCCCTTGTGCTCTATGAAAACCTACTCCATGTAGGAAGACTCATGCTATTAGCACGAGGAAGGTTCAGAATTCACTGTGTTAAAACTGTAATGATCCCTGAAGTCAGTGAAAAGAGCAGCCTTGATTTCAGCGGTCACATCTTAAATGAGAGCCTTACTGTGCAGTCAGGCTCCGTGGCCGCTTTCTGTGTGCGTTTCCCAACGCGTGCCTGGGTAACATCACCTCAGTGCACTTCGGTCTGTTTGTTAAAGAGTTTCTTGGTAACCAAATCTGTCATGAAAGGACACTGAACAGAGAATCAGGTTTATTACATAGCTATGCCCGTCTGTGTGCTGTGCTGAAAAAGCCCAAAATAAGCTATTTGGAGGAGTTATTTGGCTTCTGCAGGCTGGAAATTTGAAGATTTGTCATCTTTCATTCACGTCCATAATCTATGTTGAAGATAAGATCTTGGAGGATGTGGTACAATTGATATTTCAATCAGCAAAGAGGTTAGAGGATACCTACAAGAACAAAGTAAGGTAGACAGCTGAATCACAGCATGGTTTGGGTTGGAGGGACCTTCCCTGCTCCCCCAGTGCTACCCCCGCCATGAGCAGGGACATCTTCACCAGCTCAGGTTGCTCAGGGCCCTGTTTGGTTGGGTGTTTTTTTGTGTGGGTGGGTGGTCGGTTGGTTTTGTTAGCCTGTCACTGTCTTCAGTGTTTTACGCACAGCTGGAGTTCCTCTGCCGTCACCTGGCTGCGGGGTCTGTCAGACCGGTGGATACGGTTGCAGTGGTTTCCAACACTATTACCGTATAGATATGATTGGGAGTTACTGCTCCCAGAGCAGAGGCAGCTGCACTGAATGTATTTGTGCACTTCACCATCATAGTTTTTGAGTTTCGGTGTGAACTTTGCGCAAAGGTACCGAAGGATGGATTTCAGTATCTGTTGGGTGACAACACCCATTGTGTTCTGCTCCCTCTGTTAGGCAGAGCCTAGTGTTGGACATAGAGGCCAGCAGGGCAGATAAAGGCAGTGAAATCCTAAACCACAGCAGCTAAACCCACCCAAGATCATCTACCAGAGACCTTAGAGGAGAAATCTGTTTTCTTAACAACTCTACCTGCTGGGATTATGTTATGAAGAAATTTTATCTCAGACAAGCTGCCACGCATGGTGGAGGAAGAAAAGCCCATCTGTAATGCACCACTGAGCACTGGGTTCTTATTGCAGAGAAAGAAAACATTGTAGAAGTTGAGCTTGCTGCTCCTGCTTAACAAGCTGCATTATTGCAGTCGCAATGTGTATGTTAATCTGGTCTAAAAGTGAGTCGCCTTGACTTCTGCTCCAAGTGAGAGCTGCTTTGCACATTCTTTACAGAAAGTTGAATTCTGGTGAGTTATCTTTACTATTGAATTGTCTGGAATGACAAACTCGAAAAGTAAAACCTCATGGTTGCAGAGAAGGAAAGTTAAATATGCTGTTGGAGAAACAATATTAGCCTTAAACTAAGACACGCACGTATATTGCTCTGTAGTGCTTTTCTATATGGTATGTGCTTTAATTCTTAATTTGCCTGGTTTCAATTGTCATTACAGTGAGGAGTGGAGTACAGACTTTCTCTGTGTAAAGGCCTAGGTGTGTAATTGCTTATAAACAGGGAAGGAAAAGAAGCTCTTGTCGTAAACAGGACACTGTAATACAGCAGCAAATGGTTTATTTGAACAGGCTTACGAGGGGGATCTTTGAGCATTTTTGGAAGAGAATATTAGCATTAAGGCTTAACTTCCACATGCACAGGGAACCAAATACACACCCAAAACGCATTCTTAGCTTTCACCTGTAAGCAGTGATCACACAAAACTGTGTGCACAAACATCCACTCTGATGTATATTGGACTGCATGCATTTGTGTGCAAACCTAACCTGGGAAGATGCTATCTCCAAATATGTCTGACTACAAGCAATTAAAATAGCTATTTATTTGGTTAATTTTTGAGTCGTACGCTTGGCTGTGAAGCTGTATTTGTAAAGAACGATGATCACCTTGGATACCTGAATACCTGCTCTCACCTGCATTATCCTAAAATAAGTGATGCTGGTGTAAATAGGTTTTCTAGTAGTGAAGACTGGGATTGATCATAGTTACACACGGCTGTGTTTCTAGCCCAGGAGGAATTTCAGGCACCCAAAGGGGAGCTACGTTCCTCCCATCTTTTTTTCAAAAAGTCTTTTACCTCTTTCTCTTCAAGTCTTTACAAGATTAAAAATGAAGCGAAACAACAATAATGAGCACCTTGGCGTTTGGTTGGTTTTCTTGAAACATCTTCAGGAGTCTTGGTTTTCCAAGTCTGCTCAGGACTCACCGTATGAAAATCCAACTTGTTTTGGAAGTTTGTTTCCTGGAAGGGAGACTGAAGCTTTCGGAATAGCCACCAAGCCACTGACAGAGCCCTCGCGTCCTCCTCCTCACCAGCCTCTACTTCTTGGTGTTGGTTTTTGTCTCCATCAAGAATGGGAGTTTGTGGCACAACATTCTCGTTGGCAGCTACTTAAAAACCATTATAAAATCTGTTCCACAAGAGATCAGAGTTACTACATATCCCTTGCACTCCTGTTGTGAAACACGTTTCTTCAGCTTTGCTCTTTCCAAAAGCACCGGAGCTTTATTGCATCAATATGAGAATACGGAGAGAAAAAACAATGCGTTTCAGTCAGATGGATAAAAATAGGGAGGAAAGTTTTCTTGGTTGATAATTTGTCATTTTGCATGTATTTTACTTGGGGAGAGTAGTGGCTATGATACCTCAATAAGAACTTCACTAAAATGGGAAATGTGTGCATATTTTCTGCCAAAAATGTGGAAAAATGAGTATCTTAAGGCTAAATCAAAGGATTTTAGTGAGGTGTGTGAAGGTGGAGAGGTAAAGGAACTTGATTCCACTTGAGAAGATCAACACCTTTTAGAAAAATGTTAATTAACCCAATGTTGACTGTGGAGTAGCGGGGTCCAAACTTCACGAATGTGCTTGTTAGCTTGGTAACCTACTGAAATCAAAGGGTACCCCACGGGGCTTTTGTTCTGTGGTGCTGGGTATCCTGGGGAGCGGTGTGAAAAGGGACAGGAGGGAACAGCCCCACTGGTGACCGGGATCACGGGGATCGGTGGGCATGGGCGCTACGAGGGGGCTGGAACACAAATACAGCCTGTGGAACCTGCAAGGTGACAACAAGGAGCTCAACCGCGATGTAGAAGCAGGAAGGGAACCAGGGAAGGCACAGGAGGGATAAAGCCGTGTGGGAGGAACGATGGGTGAGGATGTGATCGCAGTGTTTTCTGAGAGCTGGTGAAAAGGCGGTAGCTGGAAACCCTGGAGCTTGGCCTTTGGTCTCCAGACACGCGTATCCATGAGAAAATACAATTCCCAGTGAGTTAGAATTCATCAGAGTCTGACTGCATGGCAAAGGTGGGGAGTGAGTGATGACGGCCTGAGCTGTAAGGGCAACAGAGATGATTAAAGATGCTGAAGGGAGTGGAGCATCTCCCGTGTGAGGAAAGGCTGAGGGAGCTGGGGCTCTGGAGCTGGAGAAGAGGAGACTGAGGGGGGACTCATTCCTGGGGATCAATATGGAAAGGGGCAGTGTCAGGAGGATGGAGCCAGGCTCTTCTGGGTGACAACCAGTGACAGGACAAGGGGCAATGGGTGCAAACTGGAACACAGGAGGTTCCACTGAAAGATGAGAAGAAATTTGTTCGGGGTGAGGGTGGCAGAGCCTGGCCCAGGCTGCCCAGGGAGGTTGTGGAGTCTCCTTCTCTGCAGACATTCAAACCCGCCTGGACCCCTTCCTGTGGAACCTCAGCTGGGTGTTCCTGCTCCATGGGGGGATTGCACTGGGTGAGCTTTCCAGGTCCCTTCCAACCCCTGACACTCTGGGATTCTGTGAACCAGCTGAAGAGAAGCCCGGGGGTGTGGGAGCTCTCACAGGTTGTTTTTCTTCCGGGAGTTGCACTAATTAACTCTTCTCTCCACCCTCACCCCCTTAAATGTGCACTGAGCCCAGCAGCACTGCTTAGGATGGGTTCTATGGCACACAAGGCCAGCCCACCAGATGTTCAGGGCTTGACCAGATGTTTGAGCCCAAAACTCAGTCATTCTGGGTGATTTGTGTCAGTGGCCAACAGAGGCCAATGTAGTGATCTGGGAAACTCCCAGTGAGGTAGAGACACTCTGATGTGTTCCTGTTCAGCAGCCTATGAAAATGGCATGCTGGAGTAATCTTCCTGCCTAAATATCGCTGTTCTTTATTCTTTCAAATGCTCGCTGACCTCATTTATAGTGTTTCACTGGGTACATCTGGTTTTGGCTGTTTCGTGACTCAGTGTTCCAGTTAGCAGACGCAGCGCTGTGATTTAAATCCCCGTGTCAGGACAGTGATGTACAGCTACCTCTGGCCGACGTGCCGCTGCTTTTGCTCCATCACACAGAAGAGCCGCTGCTGTTCCTCTCCTGCCCTTGTGCTCCAACACGCTCTCCCCAGCCTCGAATACTCTGACCTGGCTGTAGTGTTTGCCTCCCACTAGAATTTCTTGAGCTGCAAGGTGTCTTTTACACATTTGCCCTTTTCTTTTGCTCTAGTCCATTCTCTGAATTTGGGTCTCTGGGGGCAGCTGCACTATTTTGGTCACATTAAAGCAATTAGCACGGGTTACTGGGAGGGTGCTCCATTATGCAGTACAAGCTGCAGTCAGAATTGTTTTATCTGGTGCTCGCTCCGCTTTTGTACTTTTCCGTTGAGTGGGAGTTTGCATACAGAATCCTTCTCTCAAGCAGCTGCATTTTGCTATTGATCCAGGTTGTGACATCTGTCTCAGTGGTGCTAAAAACATTCAGGTAACTCTCTTGCAGTTATTTTGACAGAAGAGTTAATGATAATAAGATGAACAATATAGTTTCTTTTCTTTCTTTTTCCATCTTAGAGCTGCCCACACCTTTCACAGATACACATCTGTCATAGATGATAATAATAGATAATGTCATAATGTTACACACACAGAGGAACACATTTGAATGGGAGCTGAGGAATTCTGCTTAAATGTGTCACTAACATGTTCAAACAATACTCCCATCAGTTTCGGGATGGATCGTCAATTTATGTGCTACTTAACAGTTATATTGTGGTTCAGCATCATAAAACCACTTTTCTAGAATGTTGTAATTTATCATAATTTGGTTTAAGGCAGAAACACTTATTAGAAATTTGCTTGCTTTAAGTTACTACTTTAACTTAAATAACTAGGAGCTAGAGAAGGAGCGGAACTTGACTAGAATATAAAACATATTTACTTAAGACCCATGTAGTGATTAAAAGTGAGAAAATAAGGAAGCTAGCTTAATGAATTTTAATGCTTCACTCAGCTGTTTCACACTTCTGGCTTCCACTCTTTTCTGTTGACTTGAAGGTGCATTGTCCATCAGCAAACCTGTGCTCATTTTTCAGTGGAATCTTGAAAACTTGTGAAAATGAATGATGAGTGGGTTTTGTAGAGGGTGCGATCGTCGAGGTCATTTTAACAGGCACACCCAGGTGTGCTGCTGGCTTGGATAAATCATTAAGAGATAAAGGCTGCCAGCTATGTGGTGTTCTCCTTAGAGGAGCATCGCCGGCAAGACCAGCCTACTCATTGACTATTTGCTGCTCAGCTTAACAGAAAATGTATTTTTTCCAAGAGAGCAGGAGTGAGCGAGAACTCTGAGCGTAGTGAAACAAGCAGGCAAACCGGTTGTTAAATATTTAGGGTTGTGGGAGTGAGCAGAGGTGCCACACGTGCCTGCGTAGCCACTTGCGTGTGTCTCGTGGTCTGCGCTCGGAGCCTTGTGCAAAATGGTGACGTGGGGCGATCTGATCAAACAAAAGCAGAGTCACTTTTAGAAGGCCCTGGAAAGACCATCTTCTTGCAGAAATATGATAAATCGTACCAACATTTAATGGCTTCTTTCCATTGGCTGTCTATTTCTTCCATAATTTGAAAGGTAATGATTGATATTGATCGGCACTCGCTCAAAAAAAGAGACCTTTTACGCTGGAACAAAGCCTCGGGGAAGCAGAGTAGGTTTTGTGACTTGCTGCTCGGAAAGCTGGCTGCAGAATGGCGGCTTTTCCAGCAGTTGTGCTCTGCACGGTCCTCGCGCTGCGGGCCGGGTTACCAGCATGCTCAGAGCCATCCGGCCTGTGGCTTTATTTCAGGGGGTCTGCTCGTGAACACAACAGGATTTTCAGGGTCTCTGGGCTCGCTACTCAGTCGTGTTTGCGACAGCTAATTCTTAAGTTGCTGTTGCAGAAATTGATACTGAGGAATTCCTCAGATATGCTTCTGTGGCTTAGTTACTTTCTGATAACTAATCTCAAAGAATAACATTTGGGCATGTGGGAGGCAGGCAAGAATCTCTGACAGCTTTTTCAAGAAAAAGAGGTGGACTGCTTCTCTCATGATAAATTTGCTTAACAATCAAGCTAACGAATACAACCAGACATCAGTTTTCGCTGGTTGTTCCCTTATCTTGTGCAAACGGTACTGTCACCTTCCGGCTGGGACGCCGGTGCTGCGGATGGCGGCTCTGGGCTGGTTCTGCAGGTGAAGTTAAACGGCCATAGCACAGCACGCCAGCTTTTTAAGGGCCATATCCTTCTTTATCACCGTAACTATCATCGGTGGCAGAGAGCGTTTGTGGAGAAGCCAGATTCTGGTATGGGGTCTGTGGCGTTCAAGTGATGCTGGAGCCTGTGGAGTGAAAGGGAGAAGGTGACACATGAGGGTACCTGTCACTGCCCGTGGTTGGTGAGGGTGGGGATGGAGCTGGAAAGGACGGCTCCTAAGACTGAAAATGCTCTTCGGGTTCTTTATAAGTGGGATTAGCTCCATATCCCACTGGTGCCTTTTATTGCTACTTCAGCACCATTAGAGAAATGTTTTTTGGGTCTGAGATAAGATCATCTGTGTATCTATGGTATCAGCTTCTGTATTGCGCTAGACATACCGGGGCTGACGAAATCTCATTAATTTGGGGACCGAAGGATCAGGCAGCTCTCCAGTCTGGTATCTGCTTTTCTTGGGTGACCTCTGGCAGATGAAAGTTTTCTGTTTGTTGGTGGAACCAAGTGATAACATTCCTCTGTGGGTAGTGAAGGGCTTATTTCTCCTTTATTGCTTCCAGTTGGGTTTTTTTTATCTTGCTTGATTGACAGAACAGTGAAATGCTAAATATTAATCTACTTTGTAAAAGGATTTGAATATGAACAATTCTTTTTTCCTTCCCCTGTATAATCTGTTCATCTCAGTTGCATTTTTTGTCCTAAAGTATGTCCAGAGCATTGTAAAATAACACTAAATGCATTGACTGCCACTAAGAAAGTGATTGACTTCTTTCCTGGAAAACAACTTCTGTGCTCTCGTTAGTGTTTAAATTAATCCTAGCCATAATAAATACATATTCTAAAGATCATAACACTTTGTATATAGTATATTTGTCATTAATATCTCTTTCTTTTTAACAGGATTTGTCTGGGGAAGGCTACAGAGACACTATTGGTGATGAACACATTCATCTAGAAGGTATTTAAAGAATACATTTTTTTAGTTAATATTACAGAATATTGGAGTAAGTCTGTGAACAAGTCAGTGTGAGAATGCATATATGAGAGTGGAGTTCTTGATATACCGATGTGTCATTTGCCTGGAAAATTGTTAAGGTGGGAATAGGAATAGAACTGCTGTTGCCTCAGATAACTTGTTCTTTCCAGGGCTCACCCCGTCCCTTGTGCTCAAGGAACCTCAGAAACTCTCTGGGCAATGATATCGTGTAACAAGTGTTTGCGTGGGCTGTCTGGCAGCTTTGTATTACAGGCTGGCGGAAACAAGATGCCCACCTTACTTAGAGCAATGGACCCTGTCAAGCTTCACTTGGAAATTTCTGTCCTCTTATCATCCAGTCATTTGTTTCTGGTGGTGGAGATGTGGAATGTGTTAATATACGGTGCTTCTTGGATGCCAGATTTCTACCATGTCTGTAGTTGCACAAAGAACGTTCCCTTGCGTGTGCCTGTAACACGGGGGCTCCATTTCAGCTGGTGCTTGTAGGCTACCGGTAAACACTAAAACAAGCTACACTTGCCATGATGGAGTCAGTGTTTGTTAACAGTGTTCCAGTGTTTAACTTCACCACAGTTTTCCTTTCTGCTCGTAGCAGGACGTGGGTGGGTTTTTAATTTTCAGAATTATACGAGAATCTACTTAACATGGGATATTAAATGTCAGCTAGGTGAATAATTTCATTTTTCTCATTCTACCCTGCCTCTGGTTATTTCTTACTTTGTTGTGTAGAATTGTCTTGCATAGCAAATATAATATCCCATATATAATATTTCCAAACTAGTCAGCAGCAGATTTGTTTTTATTAGAGTGTCGAACCTTTTAGGCTACTGTAATATCAGCAGTTTTGCTCTGTTCCTTCTGATGCATCTCATTTCTGATGAGGTAGCTGAGTAGTGAAGACAAGATCTGCAGATCTCCACTGCCGAGGCTCTACAGTCTGCAGGCTGTGCTTCCCCTGCTGGGGACAGGGCAACCTCTGCCCTCTTGAATGGGGTATCGAAAATCATCTTGAATTAACAGCACTGTGTTAAAGCAGGATGCTTTCACCCTTTTTGTGTAACTCAGTACTTTTTGCCGGCTTCTTTTTTGGATTATTGTGATAGTACTAGCATAAAATTGTGATCTTGGCATGAAGTGAAACTGGAACATGATTTGAGACCTTTGTGTGCCACAGCTTGACCCCTGTGTGGTTAGGCACAAGGTGCCACTGTCGTAGCTCTTTCCTGCATAGGTGTTTTGTGTGGAAATGTAATTAATATTCTAGAAAGTATATTAATCTCTCAATCTAGAATAGTTGTCCTGCCTTTACTTTGCTGCCTCACAGTCTCTACATATGTACTGGTATAACACATATATGTTGCACGATCATACATCCATGTGTGATAAGATAACCGGGATGGCACTGATAACTAGTTCCAGAGGCAAGGAGCTGTGACAAACTACAACATGGTTGGTTGGACTAAGCTCACAGAGCCCACGGACGGCAAAACAAAGACTTGAACCCAGCTCTACCAAGTACCAGGCAAGTGTCTAATCACCAGACTATATTTTGCCTTCATAAATACACAGTAGGGATGGAAAAAAATGAGAAAGAAACATTTCTCAGATTTGCAAAAAGCACAGCAGGTGCCACAGTTGTTCTGGGTGAGGGGAAAGTTGTAGCCTTCACACTCTGAGACTTTGTTGGAGAATAAATCTGAGCTCTTTAGAAGGCTCTCACTGAAAAGACAAAGTGGCAATAAGAGAAATAATTGAATTCCTTATTTTGTTTTACATAGCCAAGTTCATTACCTTTTTTTTTCTCCTTCTCTTTTTTCCCCCTCTTAGCCGTCTGAGCAGTGCAGATAAAAAGAACTCTCTTTGCTGGATTTAACTTCTGTGTTGTTATGTAAAGCTTGATCAAATCCTTTCGTCTTAACAGACTTAACTGGCCAACAGCAAAAGGCTCGGGATTCTGGGATTAAGATTGTGTTCGGTAAGAGGACTGGTGCATTACTGCTTTCTTTGAACTACAGAAAGAACAAAGTAAACATCAAAAGCATTAAGCCATGAGAGCGGATTGTTGACTCAATGTTGCTGCTTGGCAAAGGTTAGAACTCAATAGTGGTGACTCTGTTTACCGAGTGCTGTGCAGAAAGAAACAGTTTGACCAGTATTGTCTCTTCTATCAGGCACCTGCCTTTGATTTGCCTGCTGGGCAAGTCACTACATTGAAATTTTTGGATTTTCTCTGATGTGGTCAGTGATTTCCTTAGATAAGAGACACCGATGGAAACCTCAGTCTCATATTACTCTTAGGCCTCCTCCCTTCTTCCTCTTTCATTACTAACTCAACAACTGGACATGCTGGATGCGGCTGCTGTGGTGGATTCATCTGCAGCTTTCATTCCAATTTTAGCAGTGCTTTCCAGTGCATTTCTGAGGCCTCCACTTGCCAGACAGGAGTCCTTGTTGGGTCTGCTGTGTACACACTTTGCCCGATGGAGCTTTCTTGTCCAGCAGGTTCTGCACAGGAAGCGTGGGCTGCGTCGCTCTCCATGTCTAGGATGAAAGAGCACAAATCTAGCACAGACATTAGGAGATACGTTTCATTTCAGTGGAAAGATAAAACAGCAGGCAGGAATGGAATGTAGCATCAAACAGCAAGTCACTCCTCCATCGTGGAGACAGGCAGGTGGCTCAGGAAGATATCTGCTATCAGTGCGTTCAATAATGACATCCACCTTCTCTCTCTGCTCTTCAAGGCATGAGTAAGCTTTTTAATGAATTGTTCAAGTCTCCTCCTCCTGTTTTCCAGAACTTTTGTCACTTCCTTTCCCCAGACCTTCTGGGAAATCTTCACAGCTGAAGCCCATAGGCCAGGAGAACTTTCTTATCTTGAGCACTCCATGTCTTTATGAAATCAACTGGCGTTTCTCTGTCTTATCATTTGAGCATTTAGAGGCTTTTCAGAGCAGCCTGTTTGTGACACCTGAACCAGAAGCAGGAAAATCCCTCTTTGACACGGATTGACTGGGGAAAAGAGGCAATTTCCTGCTCATCTCAACAGACGCTCTTTAGAGCCCAGTGGGATGCAGCTATCAGTCTGCTTCAGCTGCCTTTTGGAGTTCAAGGTGAAGTCTTTAAGCTCAGGAGACACCTAGCTTATCACCCCAATTAGTTATGTGATAACGTGATCTCGCACATC
The DNA here is from genome assembly GCF_037038585.1 of Patagioenas fasciata. Lineage (NCBI taxonomy): Eukaryota > Metazoa > Chordata > Aves > Columbiformes > Columbidae > Patagioenas > Patagioenas fasciata. The sequence goes on from NC_092532.1 coordinate 5,402,512, forward strand.
ACCGTTCTCCTGAAAAGTACGACTTGAGCATTTCGGCTAAGCAGAAATCTGTGCCATCAGTCTCGTGCTGTCCCTGTCCAAGGAGCCGCCTCTTGGGCCGATAGCGATCTGTTCCCCGCTTCATTTGTCAGCACAGGGTGATGTCTTGATTATTATTCCCTCAGCAGAAGACTGGAGAAGATCCAAACCTTCCTGGTGCCTTATCTGAACATGATATCCAGCGTCCTGCTGAAAGCAGTGACAGAGCTTGACCTGAGTCAACAAACCCATTTTTTGATATGTTTCCCAAACCAGATGTATTCAAATCCCTAGATGTAGGATGTTCCCTCATCTGGCACCAGAAAGGACAAAATTATTCAGGTCATCTCCTCGTCCATAAATATTAGAGAGCCCTCCAGCAGAGTTCAAAGCACATGTTTTGCTGAAGAAATCTACCATATCTGGAAAAGAGCTACTTGTAGCGCTTTTCACACATTTGCAAGACATTATGGAATTTCTAAACCTGTGAGTAAGGCATGCTGTATTCAGCAAAGGAGAAAAGTAATTCATTGTATTCGTAATATTATTCTGCATTTTTCAAGATGTTACTCGTCAGCCCGTCATCTCCTCCGCAGCGTCCAGGGAATGTGTGGTCAAGTTGGAGCTGAGGTCTGATGAACAGCGTTCCACCGCAACGAGCTGGGTGGTTGGGTTTGACTTTAATAAGAATCGATAAGTGAACAAGGAGCAGATAGTAAAGAATGAACGAGGGGTTTAAGGCTGTTGATGTTTTGTGCAGTGCTGCCAACGTTCCTGGAGCCCCACGGAGCCCCACAGGCTTCGCCCGCTGTAGGCATGGAGAGGGGGCAGTTTTAGCTCTCCTTCCATTTGCCCATGAGGCACTTTTTGCCATAGTTTGATAATCTCTTAGCTGTAATAAATTCATGAATTGTGCTAGGTTGAGCTATAAATGGGTTATAAAAGGCAGTTATTTCAAACGGTGTGCTCCTTTCCAGTTAGTGCCTATAGCTAGGATGGTTATTTCATTTATTTTCTAAAGCTTAAATAATTTTCTGTTACATTATGTACACGAAATTCCAGGGTATTTATGGAAAAGACGTATATTGCATTTTGCGCACAGATAAAGTTGCTTTATACCAGCACTGTTGTTATTACCTACCTAGCACTATTGATGCACGCTTGATGCTTTGCAGAAAACACAGGTCTGTTCTCTGTCAGGTTCTTAAACCAAATACCTGTGCATCACTGCAAACAGAGTGCTGATAATTCTGCCTTAAAAGTGCTCCTGTGGTCATCCCGCTGGGATGTTCTCTGTGTGTTGATGACTCGGTGCTAATCCTGTGCACTTACCCTACATTTGCTGTGCTATGTGATCACCTCAGTGTGCTGATCACTTGTTCTCTGGCTCTGTTTTTTTTGGCTGTCAAGAGGTTTCAGCCATACCCTTCCCTACCGCTCAGCGTGACGTGAAACATCTGAAAACCATCTTCAGCTTCAGCGTGTCCCACCGGCACCGGTCACCAGGACACGGTCCCTGTGAGGCTGGAGGCTGAAGAACTGGTGGCTGTGGGTTGGAAGGAGCAGTGAAGTACATGGGAGGGGATGGGGAAGGAGCAGCAGAGAGCGCCAGGAGAAAACTGCTTAGTTTGGCAGTTAGAATAAAAGTCACCAAAGAACATGAGACTGGCAGGATTAGCAGAAGTTTTCCTGTGGTCATACACAGATCCAGGAAATTATAAGAAGCAGGTAGGCTGGCTGCCATGAGTGAAAGGAAAATCTTACGGCATAAGGCACCTAAAAAAAAAAAAGAAACTAAAAAGTGCAAGTGTTTCTTAACATTAGCTGTTCCATTTGAGGGGGGCTGGTATTTGGATCAGAAGCTTTTCCTTCTAGAGCTGCTGTTTCAAGCGCGGCCAAGTCAGGAGTGATGAAAGGCTGTTGCCATCCGCTGGTTGTCCGTGGGCTGTGTGGAATGAGTTACTGCTCTCCAGGTGTTTCCAAATGGGCCTTTACAGTGTGGAGCAGCTCCAGGCGGTGACAGGCGGGCTGTGTGTCACCGGGGTGAGCTCCGCTCCTGACAGCGGGGTCTGCGCTCTGCGGCCCCTGCGCACGTCAGCCCTGCGTGGGGACGTCACATCGCTCCCGCCGCCGCTGCCCGATGGCGTGTCCTGTCCGGGCTTTGAGGCTTCTGTTCTGAGTTGTTAAACCTCTACATTATACTGGGAAGATCATACCTGCTGTAAGTAAGAGTTGACTTCTGCATTCAGGTCATTCTGCATTGTTGGAAGGTTGTTATTCCCTAACAGGAGTAAGTTGTGTGTTTGGTTTGGAGATGAAGCCGTGTGAGGAGCGGCTGGAGTCCCTGGGTTTGCTCAGCTGGAGCAGAGCAGACTGGGGGCAGAGCTCATGGGCTGCAGGTTCCTCAGCAGGAGCAGGAGGGGCAGGGTGAGCTCTGCTCTGTGACAGCGACAGAGCCCAGGGAACGGCAGCAGATGTGCCAGGGAGGGTCAGTGGGACATGAGGAAAAGGTTCTGCACCCAGAGGTGCTGGACACTGAACAGGCGCCCAGGGAGGTGTCACGGCCCAGCCTGACAGTGTTCAAGAAGAGACTGGACAGCGTGCTCAGACACACGGGGTGAGCTGTGGGGTGTCCTGTGCAGGGACAGCAGTTGGACTCCATGAGCCTGCGGGTCCTTCCAGGTCAGGACATTCTAGATTCTATGGTTCCAGGACACAATAACAAAACTGAGAACAGAGGCTGGGATTTCCTGCATCCATGTCTGTCCCTTACAGCAGGACACAGACAGGGTTTCCAAGTATAGCATACAAGAAAACCTTCCAAACTTCCAAGTGGTCTCTGTTCTTTATGGTGGCTGAAGAAAGCCAAATTTTAATATTAATTTATTTGTGTGTAATGTATAGAAAAATATTCAGTAGAAAAAATGAAAAGGGAAGTGAACTAGCACATCAAAAAAGCACAGAGTTGATCCTCAGTGAACAACTTAAACATGGAAAGAATTAAAATGATATTATGTGGATGCTTGGTATTTATAACAATGTTTTTTCCTATACCCTTTTGTTCTACCTAAGACTGGCAACTTTCCCTTCTTTCACAGAGAAGCTAATGCATTTTCTGAGTGGTAGTTAAAAAAAGTAGCAATTAACAACAAAGAATGTTCATAGGGAAGTGATCATCCCCTTGTACTCAGCACTTATGACGCCAGGGCTGTGGGGCATTGGAACAGGCTGCCCAGGGCAGTGCTGGAGTCACCATCCCTGGAGGGTTGGACAGATGGACATGAGGTTCCCAGGACATGGGGCAGTGCCAGGGGTGGGTTATGGGTACACTCCATCTTACAGGGTCTCTTCCCACCTAAGTGGTTCTATGATTTACTCTCAGCTTTGGGGCAGTTGTGAACGAGTTTGCTAAGAGGCAAAACATCACCTGTGGGTGTTGCTGTTGAAAACCTGATGTCTACAGATCTCTCAAGCCGCTTGTCTTGGAGCACGTGAGAGCCAACCCACGGGGGCACCAGTGGGACACAGGGAAACTACAGAGCCCCGCGGAGCTGCCCACTGCTGGCTCCACAGCGGGACCCTGGTTGCAGCTGGCCATGCTGTCCCGTGTCCCCTCCTGCTCTGCGATGTCACCAGCCCGGGCGCAGGGTCTGCCCTGTGAGACACCTTGGCAAAGCGGTGGGCACAGCGTGAGAGCTGCTGTGGGGCGGGTGCCGCAGACGCGGGGCTGCATTGCTGCGCATGTGCGGCAGCGTAAAAATGGGCTTGAACTTTGCCCCGGGACATCCACCACCAAGAACAAAGAATGAAAAATGGGAACAAGTCAGGAGTTTGAAAACAATCTCTCTGGAAACGTGATGAATACCAGTGGTTTCATTTATTCTGCTTGAAGAACAAAGGTCCTTTTCTACTTTTAATTTCCCAGCACCGATTATTACCAGTTATTTTTCTTGTAGCTTTGACCACAGTTCGTGGAGGTTTTATTAAACATGTTTTTGAAAAGTGAGTCAAAATGCCACTCTTCTCTGACTCTCTTGTGACTCTCTCTTTTTCTTACCCAAGTGAAACTAGAGCACATTTCCAGGCAAAGATTTGGGGCCAGATAATTCTCTCATGCTGGTGTTCATGGAGTTATTCCAGTTTTGTGCTCTTGTAATTGAAAGAAGTTTTGGCCCTTGCTGTTTCAGAAGGCAATATATTGGTTTCAAATGTTGCCTGTACATGAAGCATTACATTCATTTTTAGAAACCTTGAAGACTGCATTTAGTGGGGAATATGTTCTGCTGCAACTCCTGAATATTCTTAAAGTTGCCAGTTCTCTTGTGTTTGACTTGACCTTGACCCAGGCAGGCAGCCGGGTTTCAGAGCGCTCCCTTTGCTGGGTTTTTGGTGGTTTTCTGTGATAGGCGTTTGTCTGGATCCCATGTGCCTGCTTCTGTAAGGCCCTTCTCCCCTGCCCATAGGGGCATCATAGCCCAGAGCGTCTCATGTGAGATACAGTTTATCATAGCATCATTCCGCTTGGAAGAGACCCTCAAAACCATTGAGTCCAACCATAACCATGTCCCTGAGAACCTCATGTCCGTCTGTCCAACCCTCCAGGGTTGGTGACTCCAGCACTGCCCTGGGCAGCCTGTTCCAATGCCCCACAGCCCTTTGGGGAAGAAATTGTTCCCCAGATCCAACCTCAACCTCCCCTGGTGCAACTTGAGGCCGTTTCCTCTGCTCCTGGCGCTTGTTCCTGGGGAGCAGAGCCCGACCCCCCTGGCTCCAAGCTCCTTTCAGGCAGTTCAGAGATCAGAAGGTCTCCCCTCAGCTCCTGTTCTCCAGCTGAACCCCCCAGGTCCCTCAGCCGCTCCCATCACACTTGTGCTCCAGCCCCCCACCAGCTTTATGACAGATGTCAATAGTTCTTGCGTTTCTGGGTTTGAACTTTGAAGCCATCGTTTTCTATAGACAGCTAGAGAGATGTGAAGGTAGATAACCCCCCGAACCTTGGGACACAACCACCTGTGGTCCCGCTGCACCGCACGGGTCCCCCGGCACGGCCGCGCGGGGGCGGTTTCGGTGACACGCGCGGTGCTTTGCCAGCTGCCGTTCCAAATTCAAGGTGTGGATCCGTCAGGGTGCCTTTGTGTGCTTCAACTCACTTCTGCTGCAGTAGCTACAGAAACCCAAAGTTTTACCTCACCAGGCAGAACAAGTGCCCTTTGTTACCTAGACAGATTACAGCTTTTTCTAAAGTCTGCTCTTCATAAAAGCCCAGCTTGAACAGTGGAAATTCTGACTTGCCTCAGATACTGAGGAGACTTTTATAGTTTCAAGTAGCTCCAGGGTTATATTTTAAAAGTTGAATTTCATCACATGTTTCAAGTTTGGTGGAAAAAAAAAAGAGAAGGCATGATATTTTTAGCAGAAGAAAGTTCCCCCCACACCTTTTTTTCTTAACAGATGTTTCATCTCAATCATATCCAAACCTCAAAGCACAAGTAGCAGTCAACCTGATTCTCCTGTGGAGAAAAAGATAAAATGTCATTTGTTTGGAAGAGGGTTTTGGGTTTGTTTTTTTGTAACCACAACTAGTTTGTAAGTAAAAGCCAATAATAAATGCAGCACTCCGGGGTTGTGGAAATGAACCTGAAGCAACATTTCTGTTCTTGAAAGGGCTTGGAGTCCAGCTGCTCTTGTTAGATGGAAAGTCCCAACCCCCAGCTTACCAAAAGAATAAAAATGCCAGTAATCAGGTTTTTCTTGCTTTATAAAGCTGATCCAGCAATCCACGTCCTTTCACCAGTAAAATATGTTGTACAAAGTGCCCAACTTTGTACCAGAGAAGGATTGAGAACTGTAGAGGCAACAAAAAGCAAGGGAAGGAATAGTAGTTGTAAAACAAAATATGTAGAAGTAAAAGAGCCGCTGCCCAAGCAGTTTTTGGCTGGCGCTGGAGGGCAGGGGGGCTGTGCTGGGCGCACAGCTCTGGCTGCAAAACACTGATTTAGGAGGGAGTCGCAGACCCTCCGAGGGGTTTGAAGGTGTGAAGCTAAAGCGTGGTGCTGCACCCCCCGGTTTGGTTATTTTAATGAGCCCTTACCGAGAGCAGAGCCGTGCGGGTGTGGAAGGATGTTCTCGGCACACGGGGGTTCAGCTGGGGGCTGCTCGGTGCTGGGACACACACTGCGCACCCCTGGGCACCCCTTTGGCGGTGGCTGCCCTGTCCCCCTGGCGAGCAGTGGGTGCCGCCTGATCTCAAGATGCTACGTTTGAATGAAAATTCCAGTGGTGCTGTCTGTCTAGGAGGGTATTTCTGGGTTGTCCGCCAAAGGAGTAGCTCAAGTAGTGAGTGATAGGACCAGAGGAAATGGCCTCAGGTTGCACCAGGGGAGGTTGAGGTTGGATGTGGGGAACAATTTCTTCCCCAAAGGGCTGTGGGGCATTGGAACAGGCTGCCCAGGGCAGTGCTGGAGTCACCAGCCCTGGAGGGTTGGACAGACGGACATGAGGTTCTCAGGACATGGGGCAGTGCCAGGGGTGGGTTATGGTTGAACTCGATGGTCTTTAGGGTCTCTTCCACCCCAAATGATTCTATGAAGGTGGGAAGCTGACTGTTGAGCTGAAGCACACAGGCTCTCTTGAGCAATAGGGAGGGCTGGCTCCCCTCATAACCACACTCCAAACCGTGCTCCAAACCATCTCCTCTTCTTCATTTTGAGTGGTACATAGTGCAGGGGGTGTCCATCTTCGGTTGTGGTCTTTATGATATACTAGAATGATGAACAATGATGAGTTATCTGTGTTTGCACTGTGGGAATTATCTCTTGTGATGCGATCTTGTGTGCTCTCTAGACTTTAAATAAGGTGGTGGGGTCAAGGGGTATGAGATGTGCCACCGTGGTACCATCCCTCATCCATACATAAATATTATAGGAAAAGGGAAGGAGATGTATGCCTGTATCTGCACATGGATAATATAAACTAGATGTTGGGTCACTATATTGCTTTTCAGTTGTGCTGTGGTTCGATCTCCATTCTCCTCAGCTCTCAGAGTAAGAGGCAGGGCTCTGAGCATGGAAACACCGGACCTGCTACTGGGTATTAACTATGAGAGAGTTGTCAGATGTGCAACTGATTCGTCACAGCCAAAATAATGTTACGGGACAGCTCCACAACATTGCTCTCTATAAAAGGCTACTGTCACGAGAATCAGAATGACATTCTTCCTTATGGGAAGCAATTCTGATGAATATGACAGTTCAGATACCTTTAGAGGCCCCGTTATCATAGAAAAGGTGGTGGAGACACTATTTTCCCATTGAACATCTGAGCTGGATGGGAGCGAGCTGGTATCAAAGCCTACATTATTAATGACATTACCTGCTCAGCCTTCATTTGAATAAAGAGTTGTGTAGTGGCTGTTTTTTTCTTCTTTTTCTTCCCTTGTGAATCTGAGGGGGGGGTGGAATCCAAAGACACAAAGAAAATTTAAGGTAGAAAATCCTATGTGAACACGCATAACTGTGACTTCCACTGAGAAGGGAATTCTAAATAGTAAAATCGTTAGCAGTTGCTAACCAAAGTCAGGGCATGGCCATCTTTGGAGGAGATTGCTCGCTCTTCTTTTGCTGTAAGTCACAACTGATGAGTTGGTGTCTCCATCTGCCACTGTTCAGCAGCAGAATTCAAGGCTTTGCAGGCGCGTTCGGAGCTCCAGGGACAGATCACGCTGTTAGAAAGGGGTAAGTGGTCCATATGACAGTGACAGTTTTCACTTAGGAAGTGCTCACCCGTGTTAAACAATACCGATAGTGATAGCAGATTGAGTCCTGTTAATGTGGCTTTTGATATGCCCGCTGATCAAACACAAATCTTGCTGCTACAGGTATCAGCCTGAACTATTCTGACCAAAGCTTATGGAGATTCTTCCCCTGTCTCCCCCCTGCTTTTCTTTTCTTTTTTAAGATAGGGGAGGGAGAAATGATCTTCTTTGATCTCTGTTGAGGAAGGGAAAAAAAAGCCTGTTCTGTTCAGGCTTTTGGCTAACACAACAAACAGTGTTTAAATTTTAACTTTGCTTAATTAATTAGTAATTCTGTTTAGTGCTGTCTGATCTTCATCCAAAAGGTATTTTGAAGCTTGAGAACCGAACATCAAAGTGTATTGGGTGAAGATGGTCAAGTAAGGCATTTAATCTGGCAGTTGCTGTTGATGAAATGCAGCCAGTTGGGGAACTAATTGGAAAAGGGAATCGGAATCTGGCAAAATTCAGCAAACTTCCTCCCCTTCAGCAAATTCCCTCCAGAGAGCGTGTGAGAAATCTAGGGTTAGTATTTAAGCATGCATGAGTTACACCCTGGCTAGCAAAGACAGACCGTGTTGTCCTTTGTATCCGCATCTTTAGTACAAACCTTTTTCTGGGAAGGAGATAGTACAAAAAATTTCCTCCCAACCCAACAGCCAAAAGAACCCACCACCCCACCTAGACAGAAACCTGCTGTTCAGTATCACACCTTGTTAATACTTCTGCGTGTCGAAGGATTTGGGTTGGCAAAGGGAATGGAAGCTTTACGGGAGGCGGTGTTGCACGGACCCTTGAGTTTGGCTACTTTTTGTTTGGGAGAGAAAACAGCGTCTGAACTTTGGAGTGAATTTCAGTTTAGCGATTCCCGGATGTCCCAGTAGTGACTTGTCCGTTCGAATCATCATCTGAAGCCTGAATGATTAAGAAATATTTTGGTTGTCTATTTTTGTTGCAAGCCATCAGATGGGCTGAGTCACTACCGCTGTGTTGTGTGCCGAGCTCCCTCCCTCTGGTCAGGAGCTGGCAATGGGTCTTGTGGCATCCCGAGTATATTCACACACTCCATGGTGTTCAACTGAACCTTTGATTTGTGTTGCGACCATCAACAGGAAACAATGGAATAGAAGACAATGACTTCTCCCCATATTTTCAGGTTGAAATACCCATCCAGACTAAGCACTGCTAGTACAGCGTTTGCTAAATTGGTTTTGACTTGTCCCGCTGGACTGAAAATGAACAATTAATTTCCCTACAGTAAGTTTCAGAAAGGGCAGCTTGATCTGTGCTGTTTTGAAGGGTGCGTCTGATTCATCAGCCTCCGCTCCCCGCCAGAGGACGTTGAGCTCACGCTTTTGGCACCGACCCAGCATGAGCCTGTTTTTCTGTGCGCTTGTTCTGGTGGCCCTGGGATGGGAACGTTCCTCCCGGGCCCGATCTGCCCACAGCCCTTCGCTGGTGGAGAAAAAGACCTTTGCTCAAGCAACGTTATCTCCATGGGGGATGTATTTGAATCAACTCTGGGAATAAAACCCAAATCTGTGCTTGATGGGGGTGATATTTCATAATCCGTGGCCTCCAGGAGAACTTAGAAGTGAAATTTGAATGTGAATGTAATTGTTAATTAAAGGACAGTTTCTCGATTTGGACTTTCAAACATCGTTATTGTTCTCTGGTGGTTGTCAGGCAGTCGGTGAAGAATGTCTGTTATGTTTGCCAAACCTGATTTGCAATGAAAAAAATGTTGACAGAGTCAGATAATTTAGACATCAGAGGCTTCAGGAAAAACAACGCAATTAATTCTCTTTCTATCCCTTTGGTCCTCACAGTGTCTGACTCTAAGTTTCGACTTGAAGTTCAGTCAGTTCTCTGACTTTAAGTGCTGCATATGCTAGATCTGTAAATTGGAAGCGGAACCCTTACCGTATTGATGTTAATAGGAATTTTAATACAGAGCTCGGTGGGATGAGCTCTTTGACGCTCAGTTCCACCAGTCACATATTGCTACTGAGGTTCAGTTGGAGCTGCTACAGAAGCGCTTATGACTTTGTCTCCTTGTCTTGCTACGTCTGTGCATTTTTAAATATTCCTTTCATCCTACTCCCCCACAAGTCTCAGGTTCTAGCGTGTGCTTTGTTGTTTCTCCCCGTGGACAGACCATTCTGTCCCTTTGTTTCTGGTAGCAGGTTTAAAGAATTGCCATGGAATCCAGTCGATCGGACTTGAGGGGAAGGCTAATCATATTTCACCTCAGAGGGGCTGGTTTCTTTTACACCACATGCTGGCTTTCATAGGTGGCATTTTTGCACATCCTCCCATTCTACTTTTATTCTGCTTTCTCTCAAAAAATAGACAGTAATGACCCTCATGTGAAGATATTGTCCAGTCATAATTCATCCCTGGGGAACTGCAGAGTTGTTGGGAGTTCGGGCCCCGTGATCCATCACGTCCCGTTGGGAATGGGTGCGATCCCAAAGGGCTCTGAAGTTCATCTTCAGCCTGAGTTCTGGGCTCTGCTGGGCAAAGCTGGGCTTGGCAGCTGTAACTTAGACCTGCGCGTTCATCAGAGTCACATCCTTTGTGTGTTTCTGCCCACAAGACCCTCTTAATCCACCCGAAATGCTCAGCACAGTTGAGAACCAGAGTGAAACTCCTTCCTTTGAGAAGATGGTTTGCTTGAACTAGGCTGGTGTTTAAACTGGTGTTCATGCTCTCCCTCTCTTCCTCCCCCACCTCAATTACAAGCTGTTGGGTGGTAGTAATTAACAATCTTAGAAACATCTGCTAGTACACTTAAGCCAGTCAGTTTGTTTTTCATGAAAGAATGGTATTTCACAATTTTTCCAAGTTAATATTTTTCCTTTATTGTCTTTCCAATTTCAAATATTGTCCAGACGCATTTTTATGGTGTCTTAAGGTTATAGAAGTGAATACAAGACCATTAATAATGAACGAGAAAAGAGAACATCATAAAGAAAACATATGCAGTATTTCAATTCATGCAACATTGTGTTAGGGAACATTGTTTTTGAGAGCATATGGTTATTCCCATGAGAAGCAATAACTATAGATATATATATATATGTATTTCCCTCCAGTTGTGGATTCCCACAACAAGAGTCCATTTCCCCATGTATTTGTCTATATAGCGCGCTCTCTTTGTCAGGACTTGTTATCTGACTGGGGAGGTAAGAAAGTATTTTGGCACAGATGATGTATCATACGCGGGCCTATTTTGGCTGGGCTAGGCTTTGGAAACATGAGGCTGTGAATTGAGATAGGGATCTTGTCTGGTCTGGTTTACCATGGGCAGGGGCGCTGGAAGGACCGCGGTCCCAGCGGTCCCAACAGAAACTCACATTTTATTTACAAGCGGGTTCAGCGGGTGTTTGTGTCCTGCGCGGAACCACGCGCCTGTCAATAATCAAAACTAAGTATAGAAACAACGTACCAAACGCTTACCCTTCTCTTCTCAGACAAAACACTGGAACTGCAGGATGTATTTTTAAACGTTCGCTACGTTTGGATAAGGCACACGAGGATATATGCACAGACACATCATTTGATCGCTCGTAAATATTATTTTAATGCCTCCCTGTTCCCCTTTAAAGTTGCCTCATTTAGACTTCATTTTTCTGCGCTGAATGAAACTTGACATCAGGATGAGATCACCAGATTTCCCCATTTCATCTGAGCTCCAAAATGAGTAACTGATTTCAAAGGATAATTCCCCAGAGCACCAAGGCCAATGAGTTCTGCAGATCAAAGGTCAGCCAAGCTCAAAGAGGATAATTTCTGGCGCACAGGATTTAAACTCTCTCAAGGAGTGTACTGCAAGATGTATCCCCTCCTTCCCCACTAGTTGAACTCTTGTTTTTTGAGGAGACTAATTTGTCAGAGCACGTTTTTTTCCCTCTGTTACATGAATTATACATTAAAGTGAAAGCTTCCTGTGTGAACACACAACCTGTATATCCAGAACGGTTCTTAGACGTGGCATTCCTGGAACCAGACGGGGAGCTGGGGGCTCTCTGCACATCCCGGCAGCTTTGGGCACGGGGCAGGAGCGGTGGGCAGGATGGAATGCTCTGTAAAACACGTGCTTTTGATAGGAAAGCCCAGCAAAGAGCGCTGGGGCAGGATCTGCTGCTCAGTGCTCTCAGCCTGATGCTGTTTGCCGTGCCAGCATCGCGCTGGATGCGGTAACAGCTACGAGACCACTGCAAAAGTCTTTTGGCCATTATGTACCATTATATATTTAAAAGCATGTATGATAACAAGAGTGGATTTTGCTTTTCAATTGGCTCTCCACTGTTGATAGGAAGCCTGACGTCCTATTCCCTGGAGCGAGACGGTGAGGGATTGCAGAAGCCCCTCATACAAGCGTTTCTATCAGTTTAATTAGAGCGGTTCATGCATTAAACTCATCACTGGTACCCCCGAGCCACTGAAAACGGAGGGGTGCTGGTAGTGTAACTGTGCTTCTACCAAAGGCCCATGTTACCTGTTCATTTCTTGCTGATTTTAGAGTGAAACAAGGCTGGACTAAGGCAGACAACCAAATGTTGTCTTTTGTTTTGGGGAGGGGTCTTTTTGTGGCCTTACCTTTGAACTTCCAGCAGTACGGAGTTGTATTAATGGACAGAGTGAGTATAAAGCAAATGGCCTGTATTCAGCCATACTTCAAGTTCTGTAGTGTGAGTAATATTTATTTCAATGCAAATTCTATGTGCGTGTAGAGAAGCTGGCGTTAGTACAACTTCAAAAATTGCAAATAAGTATCAAAGTCAGGAAATTCCAGAGGTTGGGCTTTCTACCTCCTTCCCCCTTTCTTTACTGCACACCCAGAACCTTTTGTAGTATAGCGCAGTTTGGAAAAACAAAACAGTAATGTAATTGTGTTAAATTTAAACAAAGAAATAAGGCTGGAAAATGTTGCGATGTCTTACAGTGTGGCGATGTGAATGTTGTGGCAGAAATCTTAGCTTTTGGAATTTCTGGGAGTATAAAGCTATGGGAAGGGTATTTATTGTTATTATTACTGTGATTATTATTATTATTATCTAATAGTTCTCTTTTAAATGTGTAAGAAAATGCTGAAAGATGGCTAATATAATACTATAATTTCTAGCCTGTTAGTGACTTGCTTTGCTAGGTGCCAAACACCATTGGAAAAGGACCATCCTGAACTGGGCGGGATCACGTTGTCTGTTCTGTAGATAACCTGACTTTACTGAACCGGCACTTACATGAGCTCTTACTCACAAAGGCATCCACAAGAAGTGGTTTCTATGTAGCATTAGGGTGAAGCTTTTGGGTCAATGAAATGCTGCAGCGCAGGAGGCAAAATGCTGATTTTAAGACCTACGTTCTTGCAATACCTTCTATTTTGAGGGGAGTTTTAGCGGGATTACTGCTGTGCCTAATGATTTATGGGCATAACATATGTGGACGTATAAAAAAATCGTATCTAAAGTGTAAGTCGGGTTAAAAAAAATCTGTGTATTTTCATAATGAATATAGAATTAATTTTCTTCAGATGCAGGGTTTCATGTGCAAGTCTGAGTGCCTCCACAGCCGTTCAGTTCCTGGGCATTTGTCTTTGAACCCACATGAGTTTACGTATATTTCTGTTATGTATCTGATATATGCTATGATACGTTGTGATATACGTCTGATGGATGTTAGTATTGATTCTCTTTATGGGTGCTATTGAATGATGCATGTTTAAACGTGAAGCTTAGGTGACATATGCTTTTTCATGCATACTTGAAGGAGTGCAGCTTAACCTTTTTGGCAGGCAGTGTTACCTTTGTGCAAGGTTTGTGTGTATTTGAAGGGGGAAATTGAAGCAGAATGAGGACTTTGTTTCAGCTTCATTACTTCATTCACCGCTGGCAAATTCGGGGTGTTTGTGCAATATGTCACAAACTTGCAATATTTTGCAAAATTATTCAGCTTATTTACAGTACCAGTTGTGCTGATTTCTATTCTCATAACGCTGTGTTTGAACTTCCCGTGGCTCCGGCGATGTTTGGAGGAGAGGCTGTGTACCAAAAGCTGCGCACAGATTTTCTGCAGAAATTATCCCAGGTGTGTAGCGAACACAAAAGCAAATCAACTATAATGATCCTCTCCTGCAAGTTTGCGGAAATCAATTTCACCCTAAATATAAAGACAGATTTGCAAATATGAGACTGCTTTGACATTTCCTTACAAGTGTTTTTTCTTAAATATCTTTTTCGCAGTGGCTTTGCCTCCAGAGAAGACAGATGGAGTTTGCAGTGGAGATGAAAAGAAAGCAGAAAAAGAAAGTGACACACGCACAGGTTCCAAGAAGCAGCTGAAATTTGAAGTAAGTCCCCTGTATTTTTAAATTTCACTGCACTGATGTAATTATGGACCCAACAGTGTCCTCGAGTGCAGGTGTACAGCGCCAGGTGACCGTGCTGGGGACAGGAGGAAGCAGGATTGGCGCAAGTCAGGGTCTTACTATTGGTGCTTCTTTGGTGGTGATTAGGGAGATTTATTTCCAGGTTTGGAGAGGATCAAATGATGACCATTCTGAAATGTGCAGTGAGGAGAGGCATTTGGCTTAACCCTCTATCTATGGTCCTTTTGTTAGTAATTTATTATGCCAGCTACTGTGTTATTGAATCTTCGGATTGACTTTCACGGACTATTGCACTTGGTTAAATCTGCCTGGTGTAAAAAATACAGGTTTGTGAAAGCTTCCTTAACCATCGGCCTTCCGCGCCTGGGCCTCTGCAGTGAAATAACCCCGACCTGCTACACGGGACCCAGCCGATCACACGGCAGGAGGAGAAGGATCCTGGAGGGCAACGAGTCTGATGGGCCGTTTCCTTGTAGACTTACAAGCATCATAAAACTGCCAGACATTGTGTGTAGTTGGCAGGTTTTGTTTATAGAGGGAGTGATTTAATAAATAAGCATATTGAAACATGCTGTCATCCAGCTAGAGGGTTGTCTGGCTGGCTGAGGAGGAAGATACTTTGGTACCGGCAAGAAACAGCAGGAATTTTCATCTCCGCACTCCAGCCGACGTGGCAAACTTCTCCCTTCAGTGCTGTCAGCCTGTCACCGTAATGAGCTTTGCCTCCCTCGGCTGGGATGGCAGAGACCGCGCGGCGGCTCTGGCGCTCCTTCCCTCCTCTACAGCACATCTGCTCCTCTGCTGCAATTCCTTTGCGCTCTTTTAAGGCTGATTGAAAGGAGGCAGCTTTCCCACCGGCAGCTCAGGTGCTTGTGTGTGGGGAGGTGACTTTTCCTGCCTTCTTTTTTTCTGCACAGCCATAAATTTTTTTCCTGGGCACATTTTATATTCTTCCCTGAGTAGCAGACATTTGCGGACAGGAAAGGCATGATAAATTGCAATTAACAGTGCTGCGATATTTGAGCTCGGGAGGACACCTGTCAACATGGTCGGTGCCAGAGTAGCTGGAACTCCACCGGAGCGGCAAAGTCGGTGTTTGTTCCCAAGTAGTTCTTGGCATGCCACAAAGGTTAGCGCTTGGTCCCAGGCTCCGTGACTAATGCAGGGACGGTTGCCATGGCTCTTAACCAAGCAGAGCACATCCTCACATGAAGACATTATGTTAGGCGAAGTATTAGTATGTGGCAAGACACCAAGTATTGATATTTTTTCCCCTTGTTCTACAAATGCAAGTTTCCCAGCTATGGAAGTGGGGAGCTAAGAGATCGGTAAATGTTTCAAAGGTCTGAAAGAATCAGAAAGGCAGGTGTTGAGACGAGAGATCTAAAGCTGAGGTGGATGTGATTTGGCGTTTAAAGGTGCCGGGAATGTTTGTGTAACGTGAAACTGTGTTTCCACAGTGGAGTGTGGGGCACTTGGCAGCTTTAGTGGGGCTCGTTATGGCCGGAGCAGCTGCCTTTGAACTCGGCAGGGGACGGGGGACCAAACTGCTGTAGGGAATTGGTTTCAAGTCAGAAGATCAACCAGGTATTTTGAGCCCTATCAGGCTGAAGCTATTTGAAGCTGTTTATTTTACTTGCATACAGCGGCTTTCATTTTAATTGCACTGTAACTGTTCTGTTTTGTCTTGTTGCGGCTCTGGATGATTCTGATTGCGCAGGTCTTGAGAGAAAGTGAACGCTTTGCACCCAGGTGCCTGGAGTCAGTCAAAGGGCATCCTTTGTTCTTGACTGGAGTCTTGGGTTTTGTTTGGGGATTTTTAAATTTTCCCTTTAACAAACATATTCCTTCAGGTTTTCCACAGACCCCACTCAAAATAAGGAGCAGGTACCACTCCCAGGTTGTTCCTACGTGCTGGTCCTTGGGCAGCTCTGTTTCGGGGCTCAGTGATGTGACGTGGTGCTGCTCTGACTCTGATATTTTGAGAGCTTCAGGGAGTAGTTTTCTAGTACCTTTTTGTGTTGTCTACAATGAAGTAGAAAGCATCTTGCCGATTCGCTGTAGTCTAGCCCAGGGGAGTGAGGATGATCGTGTGGTGCGATGTGATGTGATGCAATGCGATGCGATGCGATGCGATGTGATGCGATGCGATGCGATGCGATGTGATGTGATGAGCCTCCTTTGGCGTGGTGGACAGAGACGTCCCCGGGACACATCCTGAGCCGTCCCCCCCGACGAGGGAGGGAGCAAACAGCCTCCTGCTACAGGGTCTCCTCTGCAAACAGGCCTTGGCTTTAGGTAATCGGCTGCTTTTTGCATGTCTCTTAGGAATTGCAGTGTGATGTGTCTGTAGAGGAAGATAACAGGCAAGAATGGACCTTCACTCTGTATGACTTTGATAACAACGGAAGAGTCACCCGCGAGGTAAGCGAAGTGCGGCTGCCCCTTGTGTGCAGCGTTTGCTAACGAGAGAAGGGGTTTATAACGAGAACAGTTTTTCTTCTGTGAAACACAGGTGTCCTGCCAACTTCAACAGCAGTTCCCATGGACCCTTCCCTCCTGGAAACCAGTAGTTTACTGTTTTCAGATGTACTGTGCCACGTCTAAAGCTGGTGGTTGTTTAATATCTGGGATTAGGCCTTTAAAAAATAGCACTGGCACTTGAGGAGGAAAAATATCTGAAACAACTAAACACATTGTCAAAATAAACCCCTGCAAATGTATATTGTTCTGGCTTCTATCTGCTTTTCAGAGTTAAGCTAACTAAATAGCAAAGTTACTTTCTGACGTTCTTTCCAGCAGGACTAACTGCGCTGTTCTGTTGTTTTTCTCAATATTAGGCTGATCTCTGCCTTCTCCCTCCAGGTATAAATAACATCGGTGGTTCTTCCTGTAGGCCCATAGTGAATGGCTGTCAAAGCATATCCACGTGTATTTGTTATTATCAGGATATCTTCGAATTGTATTTCCTGTGCAAATAAGAAGCCAAATAAGAGGATGTATCGATTAGAATACAGTCCTTTTTCAGAATTATTTCTATCCAAATGGAATGATGTTACTTCTAGAAGAATGTCTGTTACTGAGATTCACTGCAATGCGCTGTCATTGATTGTCCATGAGGTGTGTTTACTGGCTCCCATGCTGAAAATTGTCAGGTTTTGTCTCTCTTGGCTCTTATGCTGATGTCTGTGAAGAACATCAAGAACTGATTGAAAGGAACAGGGTAAATATTGAAAGTTTACTGGCCTTAGACATCAAATGAAGGCGGAATTTTTTCCGAAAAACTGAAGCAAATCTCTTTTGTCATTTGCGAACAAATTTCCAAATGTGGTGGTTGCTCAGGGTTCTTATCATGGAAATGAACATCATTACTAGGCTTTTTTTAATGGTCTCTACTCCCATGGTACTTTGAATAGTCAAATGGAATCTGTGCACCTCATGGAAGACAATAAGCAGATGAAAAGTTACAGCCCAGGTCCAGAGTTTCAAATGGGAAGACGAGATGTATAGAGCGGCCAAGGAGCGGGGGAGTGGCGTGAGTAGTAATGTATTTGTTAATGTATAGGGAACGGAGACCAGAAAAATGAAATTACTTGCCTGCAGTCTCACAAGAACTTAGTGGCAGATTGAACCCAGATCTTTCGAGACCCAAGGCTAAGTTTTCATTACAAGATTATCATGACTCTCAAAGAATGGGGAAAAACACACAAAACCCAAACCCACACGCAGGGGTGTCCTTTACATCCAGGCCTGGCATTCCCATTCTTGTCAGTGGGAGTTCCATGTGCTGAACAGAACGAGAATATGCTTTTAAGTATGTATACAATAATTATTTGTGATTATGTGGTACACCAAAGAGCTTAATTTGACTGTACTTAGAGAATACGTTACAGCCAAATTCCACCTCTCCCAGCTACAAGCGCACACTGCAGCTTAACTGAAACCAAATCTGTGCGGGGACTGAAAATTACACTCCTCTGAGGGCTGGAGCTGCTATATTCAGGCTTGAACCTGTGCCAAAGAGAAATTCTTCTGACCAAGGGACCAAATAGGTTGATAATTTTCAGCTCTTTGCGTGTGACCCAGGACAGAAGCAAGCGGCACGCGCCGTTGCAGAGCTGCCCAGTTACGTTGCACGCTTTTGCGAGCTGTCCCGGTGCCATTCGTACAATCCATCTGCTGTTGGATGCGATGCGATTCAAGAGCTGTTTGTGCAAGAATGACTAATGGTAGCAGCTCACAGATAACCTTGGCCACTAAAGAGGAATTTTGGTCTCTTCGTATGACAGAATGTCTTGTTCTATTAGAACCCTGAGAGAGCGGCAGGCAGCGTAGCAGTGCGATGCTGTTGTTTGTTAAGCAGCTCTGCTCCTGATCCAGAAAAGGACTTAACGATGGCAAACATGAAACACGTGAATAGTTTCAATTAAACCAAATGGGCTTCGAGTTACCGGGATGTGCAGCACATGGCTGAACCGGGTCGG
Organism: Patagioenas fasciata; assembly: GCF_037038585.1. Taxonomy (NCBI): domain Eukaryota; kingdom Metazoa; phylum Chordata; class Aves; order Columbiformes; family Columbidae; genus Patagioenas; species Patagioenas fasciata. The sequence continues at coordinate 5,421,200 of NC_092532.1, forward strand.
AGGAGGAGGCTGTTCTGTACCGGTGCCATTTCCTGAGCTGAGGGAAACGCTTTAAAACGGGTCAGCTTTTCTGACCGGCGTTCTGGGGAGAAGAGCCTAGTGTGGACCTCCTCTCCTTTGGAAACTTCCCTTTAATGTCTCCTGGATTTAGAGCTGCATTTAACAGAGAGGTGAAATTCCTGCGTTCGGATTTCTCTGTGTGGAGCTGGAGGTGCTTTACAAAAGGCAAAATCAGCCTTATCGTTCTTGTTTTCCACATTGGAAAAGTGAGGCGCTGGAGGAGGGAGTGACCTGCCCACCCACATCCATCTCACTGGATTTGAAGTCATGGTGTTTGAAACATTGGACTTCATGTCCAGAGAGTTTCCAAAGGAATCCACAGTGTTCAATTACGTTTGCAAGAGACATTTAGGTGGGGTGAAATTTTACAAGTAGACCAAATGTTTTTTTCATTAAAATGTTTGAAAATTGTAAATAAGATATGGACTCAGTTACTGGATAAAGTTTCCCTTGGGTTTTACACAATGACGGATCACAACAAGAGCGTTCAGATTCCATCTTAGTGAAACTTCTCCTGGATCTGAACAATATCTTCATATTGCTTTGATTTCCTCCTAGAGTCTGTCTGACTTATTACATAGCCCTTGCAATTAGAAGTTCAGATCTAGTCATGAAGAGATACACCCATTACAAAAGCATAATCACTGGGATGGCAAATTATAAAATTAGCTTTACTCTGTGTTAGTAAACAACTGCTTTTTCTGTCAGAGAAGACAACCGGTTTTCAGTCCCTTTGGGGTAGTGGGAGATAACTTCTGCTCTAATGTGTATAGTACAAAACTTGGCTAATAATGTTTCCCTTCATTCCATAAGCCATAAGAGGACAGTTCATTATGTACTGCAGGCCTTTGTAGAACTGGCGGCTGCGCCGTAATTATCTTCACATGGATATTTGTAATCGGACTTGAAACTTAGATAATTGAACTAATGTGTTTTGATCTATGAGGTTTTACATCAAGCTCTCTGAATGTAATTATACTTCATAAACACTGGCCTTTTCTTATTTTGCAATCAATTATTTCGTGGAAAATCGCGTTTCTTTGGTGAGTGGCTGCACAGGAATGAGCACACAAGAAAGTTACTTGTGAGGAGTAAAAGGAATTTCTTCTAGAGCAGTTGCTGAGTAGATAGCAAGTGAAGCTCCTTTCAGGTTCCAAATAAGAGCGATTCAAAAACCAGAAGTGATCAAACAAAGCTGATGTTGCAATAAGAACATCCTGCTGTATGTAAAAATCAGACTACAAACAAAGTACAAATGAGGCATTTGTACTTTTCTTTTTCTGAGGGAAGGGTAATGAACTGATATTGATGTTTCTCTTCATGCATTTTTAATGCTAAAAATGTTCGTTGTGTCTTACATTAAATACTCAATTTCTCCTCTTGTGTTTTGCTTCTTTCTTTTTTTTTTCTCTTTCCTCTTTAGTTATTTTTGCCCATATCCTCTGTGATGGCTGAAAAGATGAGTGATTATTTCTGCATTCAGAACTCAAAGCCAGGTCTTTAACTTGGGGAGGGATACTGGCTTTTCTGGGGCTGCCGTTTGTCAGCCTGACCCTTCTTTTGAGCCACCAGTGTGCCCAGGTGGCCAAGAAGGCCAATGGTGTCCTGTCCTGTATCCAAACCAGCGTGGTCAGCAGGACAAGGGCAGTGATCCTTCCCCTGTGCTCTGCATTGGGGAGGCCACACCTGGAGTGTTGTGTTCAGTTCTGGGCCCCTCAGCTCAGGAAAGAGATTGAAGTGCTGGAGCGGGTCCAGAGAAGAGCAACAAGACTGGGAAAGGGACTTGAACACAAGCCCTACGGGGAGAGGCTGAGGGAGCTGGGCTTGTTCAGTCTGGAGCAGAGGAGGCTTAGAGCTGAGCTCAGCACTCTCTAGAACGACCTGAAGGGCAGTTCTAGCCAGGGGGGATTGGGCTCTTCTCCCAGGCAGTCAGCAATAGGACAGGGGGGCATGGGCTTCAACTCTGCCAGGGGAAATTGAGGCTGGAGATGAGAAAGCAATTCTGTGCAGAGAGAGTGGTCAGCATTGGAATGGCTGCCCAGGGAGGTGCTGGACTCACCGGCCATGGAGGTTTGTAAACTGAGATTGGCCATGGCACTTAGTGCCATGATCTGGTCAGTGGACTGGAGTTGGACCAAGGGTTGGACTGGATGATCTCTGAGGGCTTTTCCAACCCATCCATTCTGTGATTCTCTGGAAATGTGCTGGTTTTCACTGTGTTTGTCAATGTTGTATTAGCTCGTGATACAGATAGCGAGGCAGTGCCTGTCTGTGGCAGAGCAGCATCATCCCCACCGTTACATCGGGTGGATTTCTGCCAGAGAGAATCAGAGAAAATATGATTTTTCATCTTTGGTTTTGAGGGGAGCCAAATACATCTCTCCCAGACAAGCTGCAAGGAATCAAACTGAATGTTTTCTTTCAGCATTATTAAACTCATTGGTATTTTTGTTTGCTTTCGCTTTGGTTGTGGTTTGTTTAGAGTTTGCTAACTAGTCCTATGATGATAGGCGACACTGATACGTGGAAAATAGGGTCATTCCTGTACCACTAATGTTCCTTAGAAGTAAAAGATGAATATGTGGAATAGGGACTTTCTTGGTCACATGAGTTCTGTAAGGAATGAAGAATACTTCAGTGTGATTCGCTCTTGTTCTTTTTCGCAGACCCATTAGTTTCTCCGAATGTTCTCAATTCCTGTTGATCTCCTACTGGAGATGTGTGAAGTATCGATGTTCTGCGGATACATGAGCGCAGCACACGTGTGGCCTCACATGCTTCTTTCTTGGTATTTCTAATGCAACTATTTCTGGCAATCTATTAAAGCTCTTCTTTTTGATATACTTTGTTGTGTTAGCTGCTCGATTAAGCAGGGTATCAGAACATATGGATGAACTATGTCAAGTCCTTCAGCCTTGGAAAAAACTACTGTAATGTTTAATAAGCAAGACGCAAATAAATCTGGGTATGGCATGTGCTGGCGGTTTGGGTACTACCCAGCGAGCATGTGTTTTCCTCTTTGAGGAAAAACATCATCATTTCAGTCTTCTTACTTGGTTAAACCAGCTATCCCAGCAGAAATCCTGCACACTACAGGCCCTTCAGAAGTTAGATTGATGCAGCCTACTTCCACTTTAAATAGAATCCATTCGCTATAAAGGAGAGAAATCTTTAAAAACAAAATATTATTTCTCTTTATCTGTTTAATATATTTATTTTAAAATCCACAATGATTTAAATTAGAAACTGTTTGAAAGTACATTACAGTTAGAAAAAAAATGGGAAACACTGAATAATCTGTTCTTGTTTATTTTTCATGTAAAAAGGGAGGAAGCTTGAGAAATGTGGGTGAAACTCTCTTGAGCAGTCAGTTGCAAAGTTCTGTGACCAGTACAAACCATAATCCATTGTGCAGCAAAGTTAGATTGTGCGGTAGGTGGGACATGCTGGTTGGTGTACAAGAATAGAGGGAAATCTAACTCGCTTTTATTCTTCATCATTGGTGCTAGTTTCCGGAGGACAGGGAAATGCACAGGGGCTCGTGTGTAGGAAGTGGAGCTGTGTCCGTGGTTTTAGGCGGTTCTTTAAGGAATTTAAACGCAGATGGTGTTTGGTGGGACAGCTTTCCAGGGGAATATAAATTGCCTCAGTCTCCTGGCAGGCTACTGGAAGATGAAAATTCTTCTGGGGGTAAATATAGACATAACTATAAAATAAAAATGTTGTAACATATATTTTAATGGTCTAGTGCTACTAATTTGACAAGAAGCCATTACCGTATTTGCTGCCAAAAAAGGGCTGTGAGAAGGTGGCGTTAGTCACTGTTCAGAACTCGTTAAGGCCGTTCCTACCAGCTCAGCGTCTCAGGAGTTTGTGTGTTAGCATTGTGAAGCAATAACTGGAAAGCAGTGGGAGGTTCAGGCGGCCCCGGAGCTGGTGTCTCCTTGGCCAGGACCCTGGTAGATGGCAGAGTGGCGAATGACCTGAGCAGGCTTGTTCCACCAAATCAGAACTGTCAGCTTGCTGCAATTTCCAACCCCACATTAGGACCACAAGTAAATGAATCCTATAATAAAAGTGTTGTTGCGGGTATTTAGAAGATCAGCATAAGCATGAAGCGGTTACTGATGGATATCCCCAACCTCGGGCTTGGGATGGATCCAGTCTGACGACCACGACCCTTTGGTGCCAGAATGCAAAGCAGCTCGTGCTGCCGGGGAGGCAGCCGGCTATGAAACACAATAAATGCATGCGCAGCAGAGCCTGAGGCCACCGGTGTCGTAGAATAATAGAATCATTTTGGTTGGAAGAGACCCCCAGGATCATTGAGTCCAACCATAACCTAACCTAACTCTAGCACTAAACCATGTCCCTGTGAACCTCATCTAAACACCTTCTAAACCCCTCCAGGGATGGTGTCTCCACCACTGCCCTGGGCAGCCTGTTCCATCACCCATTCCATGAAGATTTTTTCCTAATATTCATTCTAAACCTCCCCTGGTGCAACTTGAGGCCATCCGGTACCCCCAGGGCCATTTGGAAGCCCTGAGGTGATTCTGGTGCCACCATTTTGGGCCCTGAGGGGATCATAGAATCATTTTGGTTGGAGAGATCCTCAGGTTCATTGAGTCCAACCATAACCCAACTCCAGCACTACCCCATGTTCCTGAGAACCTCATCTAAATGCCTTTTAAACCTCTCCAGGGATGGTGACTCCAGCACTGCCCTGGGCAGCCTGTTCCAATGCCTGACAACCCTTTCTGTGAAGAATTCCCATGTCCTGATACCTCTGTGCAGCCTGGACCTTAACTGGGGTTAGTTCAGGCCTGTTTGGCTGGGAGATGTGAACTGTGCTGATGTGACACGTGTGTGCACATATTTCTGGCTCGCCGAGCGTGGGTCACACCAATGTCACATCTGGCCATCCCTGTCAGTGTCTGGGAGAAGTCGATAAACTACTGAGTCAGCGGCTGGTTGAGAGGGACCCTCATGGAGCACAAGGATCATGGGCCAGTCAGGAGTTGGGTCTTCTCACTGGGAGAAACTCACACAAAAGAACAGAGGGAGAAAAGGCTTTTTGTCTTTGCCTGTTGAAGTTAAAATAGACCGGATGATCAGAGACCCTCAAGACCATCAGGTCCAACCATAACCCAGCCCTGTCCCTGCCCCATGTCCCTGAGAACCTCATGTCTGTCTGTCCAACCCTCCAGGGCTGGTGACTCCAGCACTGCCCTGGGCAGCCTGTTCCAATGCCCCACAGCCCTTTGGGGAAGAAATTGTTCCCCACATCCAACCTCAACCTCCACTGGCGCAACTTGAGGTCGCTTGGATTATCAAGTTGTAGGACAATAGTACAAGGATCCTCGAACATAATTTATGGAGGGCGTATAAAGCAGCAGATACGTTTTGTTTGTCAGTCGATGTTCTTGCTTGGCTGGATTTTTCTCATAGATGAAATAAGAATTCCACTCTTGCAGCTGGCTGTCAGATGCGGCTGTGTCTGTTTAGAGGTCTGGCTGGGTTTCAAGTTAGAGTGGGAGTGTGAGAAGTGAGATGTGTTGGAGAGCTGTGAGGTGTCCACCAGACCATCGCTGGGCAGGCGCTGCCTCATTGAAACTTTGGTCAGTGGTTGTTGTCAGGAGGATGGAAAGCAACTACTGACGTGGTGGTAACAGCCACGCATAGAGACTCTTGTGGCAAAGGTAGGAAAAAATATTTCAGTGGGTAAGTAAAGCAGGGAGATTGCAAATTCTGCTCTTTTTGTGAATCTGTTGTCTTGAACTCAGAAGTCTGGAGGAATTCCACTGAGTGCAGAGAAGTTAAAGAGGGTACACGATAAGACAAAGTCTGGGCACTCTAGGATTTAGTTATTCCTTATGCCTGTTGAGCTGGGAAATCATCTACTGTAAAATCATTTGTCCTGGCCACAAGGTCAGTATTTCCCTAAATTCTGTGTGAGTAGAAATTTACATTTAAAGCTGGCTAGATAACGAGTATTGTGTAGTATATTGACTACTAAAGTGCTGGGACCCATTAGGGCACACGAGACTTGGAGCTGCTGTTGTTACGGGCAGGACCCCTGGGCGATTGTAGAGGTTTGGAATATTTTTACACCTGACTCTTAATCCTCAGAACCAGTACTTAACAAAGGATGATCTAGGTATTTTCTTTGCGCTCACCAGCCTCTGGAAAGAGCGTAGGAACTAGGATAGCTGAACAGATAGAAGAGCAGCACGGAGAAGTTCTCAGACACCCGTCGAATGGGATCTGTGTAGCCTGCAGTGCCTTGGCCATGGGTTGGTGCCCAGGAGGATTTTGGTGGAATCCCTGTTCTCTGATTGAACCTGTCTAGATTACATCAACCTGGGAGACCTTTGAGCATCACCAGCTACTAAACAGTGTTTCCCGTGTTTGAAACAATTGGCTTGTTAAAATTGGCTTGTGTTCTTTCGGACACAGCCAGACATGTGAGCGTTTGTTCACGTCCCATTGCCTTCAAAGAGATGTGTGAAGTAGGCTCTGTACTAGGCCTGACTGGATACTCTCTGCGGTTCAAAAATGTAAGTTTAGAACCAGTTTGGATTTTGCAAAATAAGCAAGACCCCAGTACGCATATGGTAGAGTCATATTCAGGCGTCGTTTATTTCCAAACCTCTGAGGTTTACAGTTCTGCCACTTTTCTTATGGGTTTTCCTCTATATAATCAACCATTTAACTACACCAAGAAAAGAACCCAAGAAACAGTAAGACTGCGATGTCTAAGATTTTCTTCAATTACTGTATTTGTTTTGCTCATGTCAACTCAATTTTTAGTATGAACGGTTATCCCTGCGTTCCGTTGAACCCAAAGAAAAGACAGAACACGATTTTGCTGATTGACGCTTTGGGAAACCTGATTGCCTTGTGCTTTTGTGATTGTTTTGATCTGGTTTGCCCCATTTCATAAATCTTACACCACTTGGTGAGGAAGGATATGGATCTGCTTGAGTCATTCCCTTCTGTGTCTGTGAGTTATATTGCAGTCTACATTAGAAAAAAAAGGGGTTAACAAAAGAGAGAAATGGATCCTTTCTTGTAAGGTTATTTGCAATTTCAGCTCTTGTAACCTCTGAGGATATTCCAGTGTTTAATAGTCTAAAATATTACAAGTATAAAGGTGTGGGTTTCATACCATTTTCACAACAGTGTGTCTTTTTGTGTTTCAATCCCACTCTAGGATATTACCAGCTTGCTTCACACCATCTATGAGGTAGTGGATGCCTCAGTAAACCATTCTCCTAGTTCCAGCAAAACGCTGCGAGTGAAGCTTACTGTGGCACCAGACGGCAGCCAGAAGAAGAGGAGCATCTTGTTAAATCACACCGGTAAGGATGTGCCATCAGCCATTTGAAAAAATGCAAAAAAAGATCAAAAATCCCTTAAAAATCCAGCTTTGGCAAATAAATATATAGTTAAAGACAAATAATTATATGGGTATTTTAAAGCCCGTGAACCTGTTTTAGTATCTTGGGTGCAGAATTTCCTGCCTGCCTTTCAGCGTCTCTTAAGCAAATTAGGGTTCCCTCTCCTGATTGATTGTTTCCTTTTGGCAGCAGCAATTTCCCGTATGTTGTGTAACTGTCTTTATGTACTGCAAGGCAGATTTAAGGTCTTTTTGTCTTGTACCACATTAACTCTGCTGACTTTAGAGCACTCGGTTTGTGTAGAAACAGGTGTAGTGGTATAAAATGTTTTCTGCAAGTGCATAGCTATCACTGCTGCTGGGTAAGAATAAATAAGCATAAGTAATGTTTATGAATCTGTGCATTAAAAATGCACATTTTTCTGTATTGGCAGAGTCTGCCAGTACAAAATGGCTTATTCACCTTATATTCACTCTAATAATAGTTGTATCAGCATAATTACACCATTTCACCTGCCCCACGGCTCGCAGCCCAACCCTGACCCATGTCCTGCCGTCGAGGTAACGTCTGCCTAAAATCTGCCGCGCGGATGAAAGCACTTTGGAGAAGGCTCCACAAAATTATACGTTATATCTTGAGCTACCCACAAGCAAAGCTGTATTTGGGGTGTAGCGTGTTAGTCATGCTGATCAGCGAGGGCAGCAATGGGGAGTTAATGTCCTGTCTGTTGTCGGCAGATGTGCAGAGCGCCAGGCACAGAGCGGAGAGCAGAGTGAACGAAGAAGGGAGGAGCGCTGAGAAGAAGCAGCGGGCTGCTCTCAGGTGAGGGCAAACCTGGGTGCCTCGCAGGAAACCTCAACCATGCATTTCTAGTTCGCTTGCTTTATTTTTAAATATTGTGTTGAAATAGAGGAATGACTGGATTTTTGGCTGTGAAGCCATCAGCAGATTCCTTTGTATGTTAAAACAAAAACCAAAGAAGCAAATCCATAGTGCCCGTTACTCACATTTCCATCTTCTGTTGGCTCTTTGACATCCAGTGTCTTTCTAGTTGCCATGTGCAAATCTTGAGCCTACTGGTGGAGTTCATAGCAAAACCTTTTGGCTCAAAGTGTCCTAAAGTGTTTTCATCTTGCTAGACACCAACTCTTGCCTTTCTCTGTCCTCCTTCCAGCCCATCTTGTTCACTGCTCAGCGCATTAGCTCCAAGTTTTATTGACTTGATCTCGTTTACCAGGGTGTAGCCAGACCTGCTTCTCCTTAACCACCTCTCCTCCTAAAGGACACAGCTCTCAGCTGGCACTGGGTGTACAGCATTATAATTAATGAAATTTTGCAGGAAAGTTGGGATAATTTAATTCATGATTTTTTTAATAAGTTTCAGAATACATTTCACCACTGGAAAAAATACCTGTCTGTTGTCTTTCAATGGAATCCAACCCATGCGGCTCAGAGTGCATCCGTTGCTGATAAAGCACAAGCGCATTGGTTTCGCAGTCATCTACAGATTAGATAAAAAATAGGGTTTAGTTCTTCCCACACAGAATGTACAATATTATTTTGGATGCCAGTCCATAACAGGCTTTTTTCTTCTGAAAACGTGTATATCATGTGTATCTGCCCTGTTATCATAAGCTCTACCTACCTGATAGATATTACCCGCGCTGAACTTCTAAGTGTGTGGTAATCATTTGCAATGCCTTTTTCAAGTATTCGATTTTTTTACAGCTAGGAAAAATGTTCATCTTTCAGTCACATACTTGAATTTGGTATTTTAATGGATACAAAAACAACTCAAAAGCAGGTGATTTTGATTCATTTTAATGCAGATTAGTTGCTCCAAACCGCTCATCTTTGTGGGAGTGTTTGATCTGGTTTAGGATTTTGTGTTTCACACTAAGACAGAGGGAAACATTTGCTGAAATGCTCCAGTAAGGACATTGAATCATTAGTTGCATTTGTTTCTTCAGCTGCAAATTAAAAAAAATAATAATAATCAATTTTTGGCTTTCCTTGGATTTAGTGATATTTGTCCAAATACATAACAAATTTATCAGGAGAAGGGGCATTCAGTCTTTCTAAAAGTGACAGCAAAGCTGTGCCTCCCTTTTCTGGACAGAGCGAGTTATCCCAGTGAGTTTATCCCAGCACAATCAAATTTCAGATTAAAAGAAGAGTAAAATGACTTTTAATCTTCTGTTAGCAACTCTGTACAAAATCTTCTGTGAACTGAAGAATACTGCGTGGGTTTGCCCGCTGCCCGAGATGTGACGTTCTGATTCCCTCTGTCCGTTGGCAAACATTTGCCCTGTGTGAATTTAATGGACTGGTTTTGTTTGATAATCTATTGCAAAATCCCCTTTCGATCTGAAGTGCCCCTCCCATTGACCTGAAAGTCCTGGTTTGGCAGATGTGTTATGAACAACAGCCATTTCCACTGAAATCCACAGGCATCAGATGTTGAGATGGAATCTTGATTCTGCTGCATTTGTCCTTCTCATCCTTTTTGTTTGAGGCTTCCCAGACAGGACAAACCTGGATCTTGGGCTGAGCAGATCACCCCCGGGCAGCTGTCAGCACCCCACAGCTTTTGTTGCCTCTGGTTGAATGTGGACAGGACAAATAATGTGTTGCGGGGATGTTTGTGCGCTCTGGCCAAGTTGCCAACCTTCAGGAAAGCGCCCCGAGGCTCATCTGCATCTCCTGGCATTCGTGCAGAGCTTTCCCCTATGAAAGCTGCAGTGAGGGCTTGTGAGAAGTGCACGCATTTCACAAATCTAGTCGCTTAGGAATTCTAGGCAAGATGTGATTAATATTCAAGATAAAATGGATAGAAGTGTTTTTATCCCGAAGGTGGGAGATAGATGGATTAGATTTTTCATCTGCTGGAAGCTCCAAGCAGGAGTTTTCCCCTGTAGGGCTAATACGAGTATCAAGACCAAGCAAGCAGATTCCCAGCCAGCTTGTCTGGGAAACGGGTGCAAAACGGGTAGTGGTATCTTCATGCCATTCCAGTTTCTATTTAATCTAGAGCAGCCGGGAAAATACGATGCACACCAGCCTCTGAAACATCTTCCTGTTACCCACTGATGCACATTCTCACTCTCTTTCCTGCTTAAGTGATTTCTCCCCGACTGGTTTGAACACTTAGCAGTGAACACAGCTTTTGGGAGATGTCCTGGCGTTCCTGCACCCTGCACTTTGTTCCCATCATGTGCGTGTCTGTCACCCACAGGATGACACTGCAGCCTGGGGATTTGAGAAAGGGCTTTGGTGCACTCCACAAACACTCAAGAAGATGCTTTTTTTACTTACAAACAAACCAAAAGCCGGTAACCCCACTGTATATTTTTGCCGTTGGTGCATGGCTGACACACGCCTGTGCCCTCCCGTGTGTGTGCAGGACGGTGTTGTGGCGCCGCTGCCGCACACTTCACCTCTCACAACTACTGAAAGCTCTCTTCGGCAGTGGAGCACATCTCTCATCACTACATAATTGCTTCACTCTGTATATTTGCATGAATATTGTTGAACGTCACCTTGCATGTAAGAAAGCGATTAGAATGCAGGGCTGTGGCAGTATTGGCATAGTTTTTCTTCACTGGCTTGATGAGAGATGGAATTTATTATAGTAATGAAAACACAGCTCCTCTGTTAACTGAATTTTCCACAGATAGTGCTGCGTAGAGTGTTGCTTCATTGAGCCGGATCAAGCCCAGGGATGTTTTCTCTGGGTTAACCGCGTTGTGCTCAGCACACGTGAGCAGATCCCAGCGGCCGCCGTGGGCAGTTCGTGCCTGGCAAGTTCAGTCAGCCCGTTCCAGCCCCTGAGATCTTTTATGTTGACCTGCTAAAGTGTAACAACCCGTAAAGCTGTGTCTGGGGCAAGAAAGGTACCGAGCTGGCTATGTATCCAAAAAAATAAAGACTATCTGGCCATTCCTTCGTTTTTGGCGGTACCCCATGTCACTTCTGGAGTTCAAAGGTGACTCAGAGTCTTTAAAGCTTTCCTGCTTTCCAGGCAGACTCTCCTCCATTCAGGAGACTCTCCCTCTATCAAAGTAGAACAAAAATGATCTTCCAGGTAGGTCAAGTCTTGCAACTTTTATCAAAGGAACTGCAGACGTGTGTCTGACAGACACAGGGGACCCAGGTCTGTAGTGCCCTGAACTACCACGCTAGAGCAGGAAAGCAGTTTGTGCCAGAGCTCCATGGGAGCAGCCGCCCCTGGAGACGCGTTAATAGACTAAAACCGGAGTACAGGCACTGTGCAGTGCAGAGCCCAGATTTAGCAGCTGGTGTGGGGTACAACAACACATTCTGGTCTTAAGTTGACATCAGTGCAATCTCATAAAGAGCAAAGCCTGTCTTGCGGTCTTGGAGACTGAGCTACCTGAATGACAGGCCGTGACTTAATCAGTTCTCTGCTTATCCTCTTTGTTATATTGAAAATAGTGTTCATATCTGCAGACATCCATTTAAATTGCTGAATTAAATTGTTCAGCATTATGGGCTACAATACTGTAAACCACTGCCTGATTTTTTTTTCTGCCTCATAAATGAATGGTATTTCAGATATTCATTCTCAGGAAATAGTTCTGCTATAAATAAAATTGCAAAGCTGAGCAGGAAAAGGAGTCGAGATTCTGAAGCCAGCGGCTGATCTGACCGTATTAATTGTATTTTGGAAAGCAGCGGTTGTCTCTGGGTGTCCTGCCAACCCCTTCTCTCCTCGGGCTCTCTCCAGTTACTGCCCCTGTGCTCTGGCCCATGTTTCTGGAGCAGATACCCGAGTGTTTGTCTGACACTTACCCCAGCGCGTCCTCACAGCAGCAGGAACAACCATGAATCAAACAGCAGGTTTGCTTTGACATCCCCAAATTAAAGAATCATCTCAATGGTTTGGCCCTAAGACAGAATGTAATAAACCCTAGGAGCATTTTTATTTGTTTTTGCATGTGCGATGCAATTTGAAAGTCTCCTTTGCTTTGCAACACGGGGCGGGATTTATGAGGGCAAAGAACAGGCAGTTCTGGGCTATCAGCTGAGCAAATCCGGTCATCCAGGATTTCAAGCGTTTGTTGTTCCTTTGTGAGCAACTCCTGTCACTTCAAAGGGGCCATTAGTTGTTGGTTTGCAGATGCTGATAACAACTTTAAAGAAGTTCTGCTGAACTGTCATTTTGCTTCCTGCTGACAGATACCACCAGAGTGAGAACAACCCAGAGCAAAGTGGGTGCTATCGCCATTGCGTTGATGAGAACATTGAAAGGAGAAACCACTATTTGGATCTTGCAGGAATAGAAAACTACACATCGAAGTTTGGGCCAGGTAATTTTTGGTCATTTATGTTGCAACCTTTTCTTTTTTGTGCAGTTGCACGTTCCACCTTGGGGGCAGGGAATTGTGAACCTGCATGGTTTGTCTGTAGCGACTTAACAGGAGTGTGAGTACTGTGAGATAATTACTGCTCCAGGTGGTATCACAACGCAGTGGCTCACGTGCTGCAAGCCCGGTTTGAAGTACCTGTTTGTGTAGCTAAGCTTGGAGGTGAGCCTAGGAAAACAATCTTTACAGCTAAATTATGAAGTTTAGTCTATGGGTGAGGCTAGGACTGTTTTTTGGATGTTGGAGCTCGTTTCCAAGATGATACCCGCACATATTTTGTACTCACGACTGACCCAAAAATCAGAGAATGTGGTTTCATACCTGGAATTTGGGTTTCTGTCCTCAAATGAAATGAATTAGGATTTCCTCTCTTTCTCTGTCCTCTGCCAAGATTTTACTGTTCCACTCGCAGTTATTTTGGTGAATTTCAGATAGATGACCAAGAGAAAGTGACGTAAAGACTTTCATACACACACACACTTTCACTCTCTTATATAGATACGTATGCATATTTGTGTGTGTATTATTTACTAGTCAGGATTATTAAATGTAATTAAACTAGACAGCTATAATTGCATTCACTTCCTTAGGAAAAATTCACTCTGCTGATAATGCTATCCCTGCCAACCGAATGCAACTAATTAAAACTTTGCAATACTAGATGACTAACTCAGCTTGTTATTTCCCAGGATCTCCTCCAGCAGCTCAAAAACATGACCCACCAAGCCGCGTTGTGAATCAGACCAGATCCCGTTCTCATGAACCCGAAACTTTCCACGCTCACCATAGGAAATCTCAAGTGGTGGATCCGAGCCACATCCATCTAGCTGAGAGTTCGTACGCCAAGATTGCCGAAATCCAACAGCGACTCCGGAACCAGGACTCCAACAAGCACTTTGTGAGGTCTCCCAAGGCCCAGGGCAAAAACGTCGCCGCTGTGCATCCTGGAAGGGCGGTCAGAAATAAACCTTTTCCGGGGGCGCCCGTGGCCATGGCTTCCCCGAGCACGCGGGTGGGCCAGAATCTTCCTTACCTCCCCTTGCAGTCCCAACAGCTTCACAAGAAGCATAAGCAGAGGGCGAAGGAGAATCACCAAATGTGCAAAAACTTCCAGTCTCCGGGGACAGTTGTGGAAAAGGAACATGTGAGAGACCTGCCCACGGTTATTTTATATGAAGGCCAAGTTGGACAAATGATACAGAGACACGAACACCACCACCACCACGAGCACCACCACCACTACCATCACTTCTACCAGACGTAGAAGACATCCCACCGACATCCTCCAGGAATCATCCCACATGAAGGAAACACGTTCTTGTGATACCAGGACTAAGGCATTACTATGATTAATATTATTGTTACTCCATTAATATTCAGCTAGCATATATTTTAGAGGTCACATGGAACTCTTGAAACTTACCCTATTTATATGTTGTGGAACTACATAGCTTACTTAAACACCTTGTGGATTCTTTTTTTTTTTAAGTGGCTTGTAAAACAGCAAACAGCCATAGCTCTTTGAGCTGTGATTTAATACAGGTCGTCAGCGCACTTCTTCACAAGTACTACTTGGCGGTAGTAGGAAGGATGCTTCAAACACTCTTGCAGACGTCTAGCGAACCTGTCTGCTGTATGTTGGCTGATCGCACACAAGCCTTTTATCTGGGGAGCAATGTTCGAAGGGTTGGACTCCAGAGATACTCAGAATAACAGAAAAATACAAACAGCTGCTACCTCTAGTATTATTCAGATTTTATTTTCTTTTTATTGATTGTAATGTGCGATGGGGGGGGATTTAATATACTGCATTCGTGTAGCCTGTTTGTGTTCACATCCTTTCAAATGATCTTAATAATTACAAGGAAACATTAGCTATACCTGTCAACAGAGCTACATTTGTATGACTTACACTTTATTTTCTTCTTCACTGACACAAGTACAGTCTGTTATATACTGGGTAATATTTAAATATACTTCTTCTATTTTTTTTCCCCTTGCTTACTCTCCGTTCTGTTTGGGGTAACCATTTGAAAAGAGGAGGATGTGAAACGGGGTTTTCAAAAGCATCACTAGACTTTAGTGCTTGGGCCACGTCATCGGTGGGGGTTTGGGAAGGAGAGGGGTCGTTCGGGTGTTTTGTTTTGTTTAAATCCACAGTTCTTTGTTTTGAGAAAGAATTGAGGAGAATATACTTTCTCACTTTAAATGTTGGCAAATATATATAAAATATAAATATAAATATATATATATATAAATATGCACACTCAGGTACATTTTGTTGTGTTTTAGAAATCTGTGGTTTGAATATTAACATAATTTTTGTTTTTCTCCGCAAGAGTGACTTTTTAGAAACATGTGCCATGGCATTTTCTTAGGTGCCTCCAATTTAAATTTTCCCAGCACCTACCAATTTGTGCTTCTCCCATTTTGGAGACAATTCAACATGTAAAAACCATCCTTCACAATCATTCTGGCCTCTTCTACTTTTTGTGTGTCGAAAGGCTTCCATTCCATGAAGGAGAATGAGACCATACTCACAAGACCTTACTGGCTGCTGAGAAATTTGAAGGTCAAAAGCAAATCGGAAAAGTGAACAAAAGGGTCGGTACGTTCACGTTTTACTTTCTGTGGGGCCCAGATTTATACTGTACATTCAGTTGGGTTTTGTACAGATCACCGTTTTGCAGGTAGAAAGAGACTGAGAAACACCTACGTTGCTGTTGGAACTTTAAAGTAGAAAACTCCTCACATAAAACATCATTGTTCTATAGACATATTTGCTTTGGGGTTTAATTATTTTAGACGTTGTGGTATTTTGTCTATAATACATATTGTAAAATGTATCTATCCCACGTTGTTATAAACCCTTTATGATTCGGGTGGGTTTTTCCTGACTAGGGTTTTGACTGGTCCCAAGAGGGGTGTTGCTTTACTGCTGACCAGTTTTTGAGGGATCTTGTCCTTGCTAAGAATGCGGAGACATCACCTTTTAAAGAAAAGCGGAAAGCTTTGCCTTCTTGTGGAGTTGGAATAGAATCGCTGCTTCATGGCAACCATGTCCATCTCTTGTCTCCCTGGATCAGCAGTTGTTTAGACTTATTGTCCTCTTTCAAAAATCTGGTTTATTTTATTGCTTTTTTTTCTAGCTGTCAACAGCGTGTTCTGTTAAATCTAACAAAATGTTTTTAAAAGGTGTTTGATCTGTGTGACGACTATACTGTTCTGTTTATTTTTTAAATTCCTAAAGTCCAAAAATATTTATATGCAGAATTTTGTGTATTGAAAAGATGAAAAGGCCACAAATTTGGTTAGTTACCACTGAGTTGTTCTAGTCTAAGCCTTTTTTGCTGCTTGTGTATCATTCTTTTTCAATGTATATATAATTATGGACTGCAAAAAAAAAAAAAAAGGCATTTATATGTCTAGTAGAAGGAATAAGCTTATTTATATTATAGTGTTAACAAAGTCTGATGTATTCAAGTGACTTACGTTATAGCGCATGCAAACACACGCGTGTACATTCCGTCGGAGCAGGGATGCCATGCTATTGGGTTGGAAGATTCAATGGCAGCTGTTCTCTTTTCGGTACGGCACGTGCCACAGGGACGGGCAGCTGAGAACCGTTCCGTAGCCGATTCCTTTAACGCAGATTGTTGCTGAAAAGCAGAGGCCGTGCTGGAAAACTCGTGTGATTTCAGAACTAAGAAAGGGCAGCAAAGGGGCTCTTTCAGCCCAAGATGTTTTGCTGGAAAAGAAAACAGCACCGGTAACAAAATCACAACGGGCCGGTGGGTGCGACCTCGCACCCATTTCTTTTGGTTTATTGTGTCTGGAGATCCAAAAGACAAATTCTACCTTGCTCGGATTCTGTGAAATGCAAATACCTTGTAATAACGTGGCATCCCCGTACTACAACCTTACACCAGCCATGTATGAACATGCAGCATCTAAATACTGTGTTGCAGTCGTGTTACGTGTATTGTGTGAAGAACATGTAGCACAGTTTCTTTTCACAGAACCCTAAATTTCCGTATCTTTTAAAAATGTTTGCTTTTCAGTATTTTGTATAGTAAATATAGATGGTTTTGACTAAATGCTTTATTTATTTAACAGCAAAAACTGTGCCAAGAGAACCCCCTGTTAATTAAAGTTTTATTAGCTCAGAAAGTATATTTCCTTCTTCTTGTTGTGGATTTCAGGGGCTTATTGCAATTGCTGCCAGTGCTCGCAGACCCCGCTGATGAAAGAACTTAATTAACGTTTTTGGGAACAGGATCAGGCCATTAAGGTATTGACTGAATATGCTCTGGTTTTATAGTTAAGCTATCGCGTTTCAAAGTTAAACTTCTTGTCCCCTATTAGACCTGTGTTGAGCAGCCGATTTTTTCAACTTGTCATTAATTCTGAGAACCTTTAAAAAATATATTTAGATGTTATTTTAAGTTGCTCAAAATTGTGGCTGAATCAAAAATTTATATAGATTAGTCCCTGGTTAAACAAAACATTTTGTTTCCAAGAAAAAACAAACAGAGTTGAGTATATTGTTACTATTTAGACATAAAATGGAATGACATGAAGTCATTTCAGATGTGAACTCCAGCTTTTTCACTTACTTTTTCTGGTTTTACACAAAGCGATTCAGCAAAACTAAGCTGATCCCCAAATGTGCGTTCTTTGCCAAAAGAATTTCAGCTGAAAAGATTTTGCTACCTGCTGCAATTTTTGGGAAGGCGGGTTTTTGGAAAGGATTGCTCAGCTCCTCCCGGCTCCATGAGCACCCCGTACACAGCCGAGGACAGCAAAGCAAAACCTCTATCCCGGTGACATCTCCAGCAAGATCCCCGGTTCCCGCTGGTGCTGCTTCAGGGTGCCGAGAGTTTCATTCCGGGAATGTGAGTTTGAAGTCTGCGTGATGTGCAGACAGCGATTTCACTGTTTATTTTTTATGCATCTAACTGCTGATGGGTTTGTAGTAGTTAATATGAAATGGTAAGAGGTCAAGCTGGTAAGTTAATGGAGATTAGCAGCAAATATTGTGCTTTAAACTGTCATTGGAGGAGCTCAAGGCACTTCCTAATGCCTGTGGAACCTCCACACGTCATTTAGTCGCTGTTATAAACGAAGGCCCTGGGATGATGAATACAGGTTCTCCTGGCCTATCAGCAGATTTAAAAGCTGCATACACGACCTCTCTAACTCCTTCCTCTGGTCATGGGCACTTAACGGCAAAATATAGCTGGGGAAGTACCTTAAAAGAGGGTTGTGTGTAAATATTAATATATATGTATGTCTATATGTGTCCTCTGGCAGAATAAGCCCATGATGGGTTGTGACAGAGGTGATCAGTACTGCGAATGCTCAACAGCCTTCAAATGGCCACATAAACACACAGACATGACGGATGCTTGCTGTTCTCCACATGTCATTGTGTACCTCAATTACTGAATGACAGGTTTCATTTATATTCCAATTAACAGGAAAGTTAGGCCCCTTGGGGCCTACATTACACTTGAGAAAAATTCAGCGTGCTAGAAAAGTTGCGAAAATGTTCGCTGTAATTTTTGCCTGGAGTACAGGCAAGAATGTTCATGTTTGGAAATGTGTCAGCTAATCAAGTCTCACCTTTAATTACCTTGCTGCAGCTCATCAAGATCTGAAAATACGCTTTCAAACATGACTTATTCATGGTTTTGCTGGGAACCAACTCATATTCAGCATCCTTTAGCTGTGAGCCTTTGTTTTTTTCAAATGTACCAAGCAGAAACATGTTTGAAAATCCACGAAATAAAAATGGAACTTAATGTGTTTTCTAAATAGCTTCTGGAAGAAGATTTCTTCTCTAATGCACTTAGCAGCAAAACCAGCCTCAATTTATCACATAATGATTTGTTTTCTTTGCATATTCGACAGCTGTTCATTTGATTTGACTTGGAAGGAGCTGGTTTGGGATGGTTTTGGCTTGTGTGCATTTAAAATGTGCTCAAAATGGGCTAAAAGGAACAGATAGAAAAGCAAATAACTTTATATTGAAATGATCCAGAAGACATTGAACCGCATGTTATTTGAAGTTGGGATTATAGTTATTAAATAATGAGGTTTTCAATGACGCTTTAATTTACTTTTATATTTCTGTATAATTCTAGAGAATTCGATCCTACTGAGCTAAAATGATGGAAATCATATGGATGAGGTCTTTTTTTATTCAAAATCGCAGGACTTAAGGACTATTCAGATGGGTTAGTGTGAGGGTTAGAGCCATGAAGAAAGACTGGCAAGGGAAGGATGGGAAGATGTGAGCAGTGTAGGGACAGCACAGAACTGTCCAGCCGAGGGGCGGTGGAGACAGACGAGGCAGGAAAATACCATATGGAGAAGCTATATTCATATGTCCTTTTTTTTAGTCTCTTATGGTACATTTATTGCTCATGGAACAGCAACAGTAGTTCACAGAATGCTTGTCACCGGGAAAGTTTGAGAGGCTTTCCAGAAGAGGTTCCTTAGAACATGGTTTGAATAGCAGCATCAGTTCTTTTTCTGTTTGATTACAAACACACAAGTTGGTCAAATCTTGTCCAAAATTTCAATATCCTGGTTTTTCTAAACACTGCGCGCTAACTATGCCTTGGAAATCTACTGGCACAAAGTATGATCTCTATACCACAGGAAATGGCAGAGTGGATTTATCAGTTGTCTCATCAGCCTGGTACTTGGGGTCTGAGAGTAGATCCCCAAGTTTAATTTCAGAAGCATATTGAAGACATGATGTGAAGGGACTGGGCAATTTGGCACTGGGCAAACATGAACAATTTCAGGTATACTGGTAATTACGTGCACTGGGCTTTCTGCTTTTTACAACATGCTTATCAAGCAGGGTTTGCGCCTTCCCTTCAGTGCCCAGTCCGTATAGACAAAGCAGCCTGTAATTGCTATAAAAGCCGTCCTGGCTTGGTGAGCGTCTGCATTGTGGATGACGATTTGGGGTTCAGATCCTGCTGGTGCTGAGTGCTTGTTCTTGCACTTAATCCTTCCCTTTCTTTTCTATTCACGAAGTGTGGTGCGTTGAGGCATTGTGAATTTTCTAACAGAACACCTAACAAACTGGGCCAAATTTGTCTTCAGCTTCACAAATGGAAGCCAGAAGAGCCCCATGCATGTCTTGGAATGTGGACCCACAAATGCAGTTTGCTATATGAGTCATCATTTTTTCTTGTACTAATTTCAGATATTTGATAAGCTCTTTTTATGGTTTACAAGTTTAAAAAGACAAATAAAACTTTGTAGATTAAAACGTTGGTTTGGAGGTTGTATTTTGTCCGTTCTCCCTGGAGTTCTGTGAATGGTCTTTTTCCGTGAGCTTTAGCTTAAAACCTACAAAGTGACTTTGGAGTGGGTGTTTATAGTTCTTTGCTTGCTTGTTCACAGGATAAGGCTGTTGATAGATGAATAAAGTGCCACTTGAGGTTGTTAACAACCAGGACTCGTAACGCTAGCTCAACTAAGATAAACAGTGCAATGCTATGGCAATTAGCGTTAAGGTCTCACTTGGCCAGTGCTGATTTTTAGCGTTGTAGATATGGTGCTTTATAGATACCCATGGCCATGGGGTCTGGAGCTATTTATTCCACCCTTGGTCTGAGTGCTGTGTGGACCCCTGTGCCCAGGGCATCCTTGCACACTCAACACACCCCTAGAAAGCAGGAGCACAAAAACTGTAGCATTTCAATCCCAAGCAATTAACCCTCTCGCCCTGCAAGGAGTGGAGGGGAGGAAAAGCTCAATTAAAGAGACTCAGAGTTTCCAGTAAGTGCGAGGGTATGAAAGGAAGCAAAAAGAGCACTGTGGGCCTCACATTCCTCCTGTCTCTTTACAGCCTTCTCAGGGAATATTTTTTACTTTTGATGTCTGTAATCACACCTTCTTGCATATGCCATCTGCTAAGGCCGCAGCCCTCGGTGGCTCTGCACGTGCGACTTCCATGGGTTTCAATGGGAACTTTGTGCAGCTTAACTGGGCCGGCAGATGTGAACAGATGTGCTTCCATTTACACCCGCTTGGAATCGGGGCCCTGGGGCACTTGTAGCTTCCACTCATCAGGGCGGTTTCTATAAGAATTTTCCTGGTCTAATAAATGGATGCTAAAATCAATTAATTTAAAGATTACAATCTTTGACAGCTTAGCAGTCTGAAATATGGAGTCATTTTAGTTGGTGACTATGAACAAAAGGATTAAGTTGCAGCATTTTCAGGAGTGGGGCAAGACTTCCCTACCTTACTCTGCTGAAAAACATCATCACTACAACCCCTTTCCTTGTAATTGAATTATAAATTCAGCATTCACAGGATACTACTATGTGCGTGCTAGTGTTTTGAACAATAGTTAATGACGTTTATTTTACTTAAAGCCTTTGTATAGATACCGCTTTTATTGCCCACAAATGTAAATGAAATTCTCTGAACAGCAGAGCTCACCACGAGCATCCCGCGTGTCCTACCCACCTCCCCAGGGATGTGCAGGATGGCGTCTCCCCAAAATGGTCGGAAATTTCTAACTCCAGGCGCACAAGAGGTGCATTCACAGTGTCTGTACCCCCAACAGAGACGACTGAGGAGCTAAAATCCCTCCGAGGTAGGTAACAGTCCCTTCTCCTCGAGAGCGGCAGCACCGCTCCCCTCAGGATCAGTGCGGGGGGTTCTGCAGATGCTCTGGGACCTGCTCGTACTCAGTAAGGCCTGTGGTTCCAAAATGTTCTTCCATCCCTTTAGTCAGCGATAGGAGACGTTTGCAAAGATGTCACCGTGAAGAGAACTTGAACGAGACTATTATTTTTTTTTTGCTGTTGACTCTCTGCTGTGCCCTTTCATGGGTTTAAAATCCACTTATCTGAAAGTGTGCAGTTACATTTTGTCCTTTTTCATGATTTAAATGCATCTTCTTGATCTGAAGAAATAAAAGCAATTTAAAAAATTAGAGATTTTGTTTTCATATGTGCTGCCAAGTCTGATACTGCAAAGTAACTGCTGAATTGGCACAAGCAGTTTGAGAGAGCCAGCAGATTTAGGAAGGGAGAAGATAAACCTTATTATGTTTCTTTGCCAAAGGAGAAAAGAAACGATATTGACTTAAATGTGGGAAATTTAAAAGGGGCCATATGTTCTCACTTTGTGCTTTGTTTCTAATAGATAGACAGAAATCTTTGAAGTGTGGATTGGCACAGTAGGGTGCATGCTTCTGTAGAGAAAAGATGCTAAATGGGGAGGATGTGAGGGGGCACATGAAACTCTATTAGCCATGCAACAGCAAAGAGAGAAAGGCAAATCCAATGATAATGTACATCTGTTTCAGGGAATTTATAAGCTTTGAACATTTTTTATGTGCAGATAAGTGGATCCTTTTCTTACCATAACTTAGAACTTCAAAGCAGATTGTGTGGATAATGCAAATTGCTGAAATATGAGATTTTCCTACAAAGAGGTTTCCAAAAAAGAAAAAAAAAAAAAAAAAAAAGAATTAAGGCTAATTGATGCCACAGTCTTTTATGTACAGTGTAAAAACTCTACAAAAATTGATTTTTATGAACTAAGAAATTGATGAAAAAATATTGAAGTCTGCTGTTTGCAGTCAGGGACTGCAGTTTGAAACAGAGGTTCTGTGAATTAAACATTTGTCTCCAATATCACTACAGCAATATTGTAATATAAATTAAGATATGTAGCCGAGCTGTAATTGTATCAAAGTCTGCCATGTCGTAGGAATGTAAAACTCAGGAGTGTGGCCTGATACGCAGCACCTGACGTTAACATCACTGTCAAGGTAGCGAAGCAGGAATTTGTCGGGTATGAGAAAATATTATTGCACGAGACAAAAATTAATGGGGGAGGCAGGAGGTGGAGGATACTGATATGGTAAATCTTGGAGGCAGATGAATGTGTAACTTGTTAACTGCTCAGAAAAATGAGCTGTGCTCTGAACCGGGGTTTACGGCTGGGCCTGGGGGCAATGCCAATGTCCCACTTGAAAGCGCGAGGCTGTGACACCCCGTGTGTGAAATGACACAAGCAAAGGGCTTTTGAAGACTGCCGTTTATTGCATGTACGGCAGGAGTGTGTTCCTTTCCTCTCAGACTTTATAAGGCCAGGTTTGTGTTCCTCCCCGGAGCTGCAGGGCACAGGGTGCTGAGGCTCTATCTTGATGCTGAACACAACGGCAGCCAGAAGTGGGAGCTCATGCCTCATCGCTGACTCTTCCCTCAAATTTCCACCCAGTAGCCCTTCCTTCCCTCCAGTTGGGGCTGAACAAGCCACCACGACCTCAGTCCTGCCTTTATTTTTAAGAAAATTCCTAAGTCTTTGCACCATCCCAGTCACCGTCTGTCATGGCGGGAAATCTTCTGAGGGGAGCGCTAGGCCTGGAAACCTTGAAATAAGCTCTATGCTTCTGTACTTTTGTGATGTGTTTTCATACCCAGGGCTCATTTTTGTGCCCCAAACCCGCCTCAGGGGAGGTGGCCGCCGCCGAACCTTCCCAATGGTGCCTTTTGGGAAGGTTCGGCGGTGGCCACCTCCCCTGAGGCGGGAAGCAGCAAAGGGCGTCCCTGTTGAAAAGAACAGCTGTACGCCATCAGACTAAAGATAGAAACATGAAGCGCGTGGTCTAATTAAGTTCCCCAGTGGCGGTGTACAAAGACCAAACACCACTCTTGTTTCTATTGCTTTGATGAAAATAACCGCTTAGGTTTGTCGCCGGCTGTGGCTGCCGGGGGATCCTTGTCCCCCCTGTGCTTGGCCAATGTCACCTCAGCCGGGACAGGGAGCCATTTTATAACCTATGGCTTCTGTTGTCTGCAAGCACTGAGTGTCAACAAAAAAAAAGGTATGAAAAACGTTTTAAATTTACTTTCCCACTTTTATTTCTTTTCTAGCTAGCTATAATATTGTACACTTTCACCCTAAATAGGGTGAGGTGGGCCTGCTCTGACCAGCTTAGCGCAACAATCACTCATAGAATGTCCTGAGTTGGAAGTGACCCACAAAGATCATCAAGTCCAATCTGGGCTTTAGTTTTTTTTTTTTTCTGCTTTGATACCTTTCAGCTATTGCTTTTTTCCTTTGGGGGCCTCAGCTGACTCTTGGTTATGTCAGCTTCGTTACTAACGGGTTGGTAGCTCTGGTGACTTTGGATGTAGATTGAGTATAAGCCAGAACCCCCACTTTTCTGACTGAAGGATGAAAATGCTCAGTGTGAAGAAACGCTCTTTCTTCTAATTGTCAGCTCTAAGTTTGCATTGCTAAGCTGATTCAATTAGAAGCATAGGGCTGACTTCAAATTTTCTTTTATTCCAGTACAGCTTCCAGTGAATTCTGGTATTTAGGTTTAACTCTATTTTAATTGCAGACCTACGCTCTCAGCTGAAACCTTGAGTTTTCAGAAGGTAGTATCATTGATGGCTATTTCATTCCTGATCATCAGTAATTAAGCTATGATGAGACAGACACACACACTTGTTGTTGTTGTTATTGTGACCTTTTTTTCTTAAGTCTTCCTGGTTTAACCTTTTAACAGACCCATTTTTCATTCTCGAAGATCTAAGTGCTCATCCTGCCCTTGTTTAGCACTGCAGTCCACAATCATGAGGGAATTGTGAATCAACAAAGCCACATCCTCAACCTGGAATCTGTCAGGCCTCCCTGTAACATCCAGAACAGCTCGTCAGGGCTGCTGTGCTGTGGATGAATCAAATGAGATGACTGCTGTTCTTTACAGTCCTTAATCATTTTGTTTGATATAGTAGGACTTCGATTCGCTGTAAGACTGTCAGGCCTAATTTGCTGTATTGGTCACTTGCAGTAGATGGATTTTTTTTTAAATATTTTTTTTCTTTTTTTTTCTGTTCATTTTTTGCTTATTGCTCAAGGAGTTTACACGTCTGATTCCTACTTCTGAGCTCCTCAGGTAAGGAGACTAGTGTGTAAATAATACTTTTAGACTGAGGAGTGTAATAGTTCCAAGTGTGATTGCACTTAGCTCTTTAAAGATACATGAAGTGGTTTGCTCCCTTAGCTGCGACAATAAGTGCAACTGGGAAAAGAGAAATGAGGGTTTACAGCAGTACTATGTACTACAGCTGTACTGCCCAGCAAAAAATACAGCATATCTCTTGTTTTCTGGAAGGTTTCAGAGATGCTGGAAGATTTGGCAGAAGTGTTCAGGTCACTGCTGCGTGATGCTTGGTACCCCAGGTTCCAGTGTAAGTTGGGGAATGACCTATTAGAGAGCAGTGTAGGGGAAAGGGACCTGGGGGTCCTGGGGACAGCAGGGTGACCATGAGCCAGCACTGGGCCCTTGTGGCCAGGAAGGCCAATGGTACCTGGGGTGGGTTAGAAGGGGGTGGTCAGTAGGTCAGAGAGGTTCTCCTGCCCCTCTGCTCTGCCCTGGGGAGACCACACCTGGAATATTGTGTCCAGTTGTGGCCCCTCAGCTCCAGAAGGACAGGGAACTGCTGCAGAGAGTCCAGCGCAGCCACCAAGATGCTGAAGGGAGTGGAGCATCTCCCGTGTGAGGAAAGGCTGAGGGAGCTGGGGCTCTGGAGCTGGAGAAGAGGAGACTGAGGGGGGACTCATTCCTGGGGATCAATATGGAAAGGGGCAGTGTCAGGAGGATGGAGCCAGGCTCTTCTGGGTGACAACCAGTGACAGGACAAGGGGTAATGGGTGCAAACTGGAACACAGGAGGTTCCACTGAAAGAGGAGAAGAAACTTGTTGGGGGTGAGGGTGTCAGAGCCTGGCCCAGGCTGCCCAGGGAGGTTGTGGAGTCTCCTTCTGTGCAGACATTCAAACCCGCCTGGACCCCTTCCTGTGGAACCTCAGCTGGGTGTTCCTGCTCCATGGGGGGATTGCACTGGGTGAGCTTTCCAGGGCCCTTCCAACCCCTGACATTCTGTGGCTCTGTGATCTGCCACTGTGGAAGAAACGGACCAGTTTACAGGTGCAAGAGATCAGTTAATTAGGCTAGTAATTAACTGGTTTATTTATGAAATTTCCAGAGATCACTGTGCCTCATAAAGGTCCCAAATGTGCAGTAAGCAAATATAACCTAAATAGGTGATGCTAGCAGGTCCTGTAGTGCAGCGTTACAGTTCTGACAGCGGCCGGTGCTGCAGGCATTTAAGAGAAGGGATAAAAACCAAGCATGGAGAAGTAGTTGTATTGTAGTTTTCTAGAAGGAGGTGGGCTGTCAGGGAGCAGGGGAGAATGCTCTTTCTCCTGGGGAGCTACCGAGTGTGCTCAAGCAAGACATTGGGGTGTCAGAGGGTCCTGCCGGGCTGCGAGGAGCCTGTGAGGAGCATGGGAGCAGCAGGAGCTGCTGCCGAGCACTGGGGGCTGCAGACCCTGTTGGCCACAGCTCAGCCAGTCCTGGGCCTGGAAATAAGGCCCATTCTGCCTGGGAATCCCCCAGCCTGGCCACATTGATCCGGGCAGAGAAGCGTGCTGCTGCTGCAGACTGAGGTGCTGTTTGTCTTAGCATGGAGACATCTTAAACCGGCATAACTGCTGCTTGAGGATGTAATCGGCTTCCTTTTCTGTCTCTTGTCTGCTGCTACACAGCTTTTACAGAACTAAAAAGAGCTTCTTGCAGCTGAGTTGGTACCGATGACTATTTCTTTAAGGATAGGCTAATGCTTAATGAGAATATTTATGGTGATTTGTGATGTGACCAGGCCTTTTTCGGGCTCAAGAAAAAAGGATGATAAGCACAGCTTATAGATGGTGTGCTTTTCAGTGTTTGGCCTGGGGAACAAAGGGAGCGTGCAGGATTTCACCTGGCTGATCCTAATGCCTCCAAACAGTTCTTTTTGACAACATCTGATAGGTACCCTGACAAAAGTGCTGTAGTACAGTGTTGGGAGCAAGGGGGTGAAAGGAAGTGAACATGATGCTGCTAAACAATTCTCAATACTGTACAATCTTCAAGCACAGCAGAGCACTAAATTGTTGTGATATTTCTGTTACTGTGATATAAATAACATTGTGAATATTTTTTCTCTTAAACTTTTAATCCTGGCATTCTTGGCCAGCTAATAACAATAGTGAAACCAGAAAGTCTCACATGTTCTAGAGATCAACAGACTGAATCGGTGCTTTGACAGGGAAGGAATCTCACTGGAACAATGTCGAAAGCTGAGAGCAGGATAACAATGAGTGTCAGGAGCGCTGAGTCTACAGTGGAGTTGAATGCAGAGGGCAACAGTGACAGGGACTGAACTCCAAAAGGCAGAAATAAAAAGGTTAAGTCACACACACAACTTCATACAGTCAGAAGGTGCTGCACAAATCTGCCAGATATGTCAAAAAAACCTCCCTGTACTAACAATGGTATTTTAGGCAGTATCATTCTGCTCAAAATCCACATTAATTCATGAGGTTTTTTTTTCCTAACACTCAAAATATCTGCTGGAAAACGTCTTTCGTTCTTTAGCAAGCACCTGTCAGCCAAGGGGAAAGGACTGATGCTCAGAGGCTTCTGTGTTTCCAAACCTGGCGTATTTCAAGAGCCACCTCTGAAACCTCAGTGCTCTTTGATCAGGGGCAGCCATTTCATTTGGTTGGCTTGAGCAGTCCAGATAATTGTCCAGATAATTGTTCAGATAATTTTCCTAGTTGGTTGTTGCAAAAATGAGCATTTTTATGCTCATTGTGTCTCTCTCACCTTTTTGTTTTTAATCTAATGGATATTTTGTTTGGATAGGCAGAAAGAACTTAATACAATGAACCATCTTTTAGCTCTGGTACCTACAAACTTGCTGCTTCTGCTGCTCAACAGTGGCAGCAAAGACAGAAACTGTAACATAAAATGGGTTCAGGTGTTTGCTTTGCTTTAACCGCTTCAGAGACATAAACTGCCTTTCAGATTTCTTCAGTGTTATAAGGTCCATTGATAGCCTACAGGTTTGGATTTTTCCAAGAAACCAGATGGGGTTATTTGGATTGACCTGTGTGAGTAATTTGCTCTTTAATCTCAGTCCCTGGTTTCTGCACCTTGAAAGTAAGCTGCGAACCACATCCATTAGTGAGAAGACCTTTCTCAAAAGCTAGGCTTAATAAAAGGTTTATTTGGTGCAAGCTTAACTGGATAATGGTTGTTTGCTTTTTAATGGAGGTAGGCTTTCTCTTGGCTCCCTGCAAACTTTGAGCCAGATGAGATGGCACACTGTGAGCTAAGCCACTTGGGTTTCATCTGCACACAATCACATCTGTGAGTTTTTGCAGAGCCATCTTCAAAACCCCACTCATCCACTTCTTTCAGAAACAGGCAACAAGATGGTTTGTGCCCAACTTGATTTTCTAGGTCAGTCAAAACTTCACAGGTTTGAATAAAATAAAAGCAAGGTAGACATGGTTTAGCTATTAAATCTCTCTGTACCAATGCTGAATTGTCTGACAGGATTAGGATCACCCGGGCCCCACTGGGTAATTAAGGGCAGGACAACAGCCGTACAGGTGCCACCTGAGCAGCAGAGGAAGCTCCTGTGGTGGTGGTGAAGGGCAGTTACAGGCTCAGACACACAAAACCTCATCCGAACTCCCAGGAAAATCAAATGGCATCTTTCCTTCGACTCTCACAGGAGCTGGATCAGGCCTCCAATGAATTGTAATGAAGAGTTATATTAATCCACTGCTATGTAGCTGTGAAAATCCTGCATTCCCTTTACTGGGATGACGGTGCAAGGCTAAATCACCATGGATATTCGATTGCATTCTGGCTCATGTAGCAGTAAGAGCATTACCAGGCAGCATTTTATCTAAGATGAGTGCTCTCTACAGTACTCACAACAAATCTCAACTTCTTGAAACTCCAGTGATTAAATGTTTTACAGACCCCTGCAACATCAGAAGACTCTGTGAAATAGGCATGGCTGCTTTCAATGTGATCTCATAGGGATCTGATTACCATTTTGGCTCTCTTCTCACAGGCATTCAAGTGGACCTTCAAGGCAGCGTAACCCTTTCACTTTCAGGCTTTCTTGGTATGCAAAACACTTGCTCAAGGGTAAAAGCCTCGAGTACAAAACCTGTAACGCTGGAGCCAAATACTCCAACTGATCATATCTGTGCTGGTCTTGAACCACAATACAGCAAGAAATGAGGTGAAGTAGCCATACATGTTGTTTTGGAAAATTTCAGGCCCTAAACTGAAAATAAAAGGTTTCTCTGCAGCAGAAAGTCTGGGATAAACACATTCCTGCTGAATCAGTTATGGTAAATGATTGATAAATGTTCTTGTGTTGGCACCAATTATTGAAAAAATTCTGTTTGAAAGGAGTAGCCAGCACTACAGTACATGTAGAGTTTACTCTGCATCCAGTCGCTTGAAGTGTAGCTCCTGCAGATTAACAGTGCAACCAAAGTTTTCGTTCCTCTCCTGTTGGAGCAGGCACATTACAAATGCACATCAGAGCAAATGAGCTCTGTTCTGACTTAGAGTCTAGGCATGTTCCTGACAAACCACATCTGATGAAGAGCCTTAAAGAGATAGCACAAGCAACGCTGCCAGCAGCAAAACAACAAAAGGGCTGGCCCCTTCCACCAGCGAAGGGAGGCTGCTTCATCAAAGGCGTTTGTGCCAGGGAGAGGAACTGCGCTTTACATCGAAGCAACGCAGTCAGATAATACATACGCAATGAGCTAGCTAGGCAGCGTTCTAACAAATCACATTTAATTACGTATCTTTTGCTCTCATGCTATTCTTTCCAGTTCCACTGCAGCCTGTGAAATCAACAACAAATGTTCATTTTGAATGTCTCCCTTCTCTAGCCTTGGACTAATCGTGCACATCCTACTGTCCTTATACGGACAGTGCAGCTCTTTGCTTCAAACAGTGAAAGAAATCACACAAAGAAAACCTCGCTTGGTAGTAAATTATGAACCAAATCAAGTCTTTCCCATTGTGGTGTGCAGCACCTTCCGATAAGGTATGACCGGCCTCCTCCCAGGGTTATTGGCGCTTTTAAAGTCTGTTACAGTGCTGACACCATCACCTTTAATTTCATGGCCAGAGCGAGCTGCTAAATTGGGACTGCTGTTTTATTGCTGGCTAATTACTATTGCGGCCCGACCACATAACATCTCTCGTTGCACAATTTCTTCATCTACAGCAACAAGAATGACAACGCTTTTCTAAATCCCTCTCAGTGACCTGTGAACTGAAAAACACAGCAGGTGCACTATTATTGTCAGTATTAGTGAGGTGACACTGGGGGTCGTGACACCTGGAGCATGTAAAAGTCACAGGTGTGAAACAAATAAGCTCCTTAAATAGAGTATGTGTGTTCCTCCAAGCCACTGTAGTTTAGGCACTGGGGCCCATATTTAACAGACTGCAATGAGATGTGGCTTTTTTGTTTTGTTTCGTTTTTACCAGGAACAAGATGTTTATAAAAATTTGGCGAAAATGGCAAAGATTTCCACGTATTCATGGAAAAAGCAGCGGTGTTTCTTTAAGGGAAAAAAGAGCAAACTACAAGTTCCCCTGGTCTTGGCAAATCATGAGGCGTTTTTCATTTTGTAACATCAAAGTCGGCTCCTCTTCTTTGATGTCTTCACATGCTGTTTAAGGTAAAGCATGAATGAAGAAATGTCAATCTGCAAGGTGTCCATGTAGTTTATGCTGAACACTGAAGAGGACTTGTAGATAAAAGGCAAACACAAGGTTTGATAATGAATGTCCAACAAGGAGGTGTGCATATCTAAAAGGAAACACTCAGCTGGAGAACAGCTCTGCAAACCTTAAAACTCTGCTTAGCCCAAGTTTAAGAGATTAAGAAAAAGTGGATTTTTTTTTTTTTTTTTAAGTGTGGAACCAAGACAGGAATTCTGTAAAAATCCTTGTTTTATACGAAATGAGTGTTCTTTCAATGGCTTTACTTAACAATTGTAAATGCACCACCCGCTGTGCTTGATTTGACAATGTGTAGTTCTGAGAAGATCCAGACTTAATACTGGGAAAAGCATCAGAGGGGAAAGGATAAAGCACCACAGTATATTTTGGAAATTTATAGCAGTTGCTTGTCGTGTCTAGTGTCTCAACACAGGCAAAAGTTGTACTCTCAACTAAAGAAAAGAAAGTGTTGATTATTTAACTCACTTTATACCCATAATCTACAGAATAATGCAGTGATAGTCACTTGGGGAGGTTAAGCATTTTGTGCATGAGGGTACTGTCTGGACCCAAACCCCACATTTTTCAGTTAAAGAATATCTAGTGATAACAGCTTAGCTCGAGAAGAAGCTGTTTCTGCTGTTTTGTCCTTCTGCTCTCACTGCATTGATGTTTCCTATTTGTTACTCCTGAAGCGGGTGAAAAGGTTGGTGTGATGACCCGTGTGTGCTTTGCTTGATTTATTCTCAGAGCGAGTGCACCGGGCGCGCTGTCCGGGGCTGCGATGGGAGCTCTGTGCCATTCCAGCCTTTTCGGTGATGAGACAGCTCTGCGGGGTTCCCGTCTCAAATACAGATGTCTCAACATTACCACCTGTTTGCTAGAAACTGGATGGGGACTGCAAATTGGTTTTGGTTCATTCACCCTGATTAAAACCCCCTGCAATGGGTGCCTGTTGCAGTTGGGGTGCATCTGAATGAGTGATGCATAAAGGTGAGTTTCCAGACATAGCCAGGATCCCTTTGTGTGTATTAACCTGTGTGACACTAAAATGAGCCTTGCCCATTAGGATCAAAAATATTTGTCAGAAAATAGAGATGGCTGGATGTTTGATGTGTGGTAGGTGGGGAATGGATATCCACAGGAATCCAGGGAAATGGGAGGTAAAACTCCATCGCTTTGGTCAAGACACTTATACCCTTATTGGTCTTTTCTTCTGTTAGTTTGGAATAATTATAAGGCAATAATATTTATTAGCACTTTAAGGATGGGGAAGAGACAAGCAGAAACATGGAATGACTTTCTGTTTAAGAAAATATATCATTCAGAGCTGCCCAAAACTTCCTGGAAACTTTGCAGCCTTGGGATGCGAACTCATAAAAGAAAAACGCAGGTTATAATGCATGGGAACATCGGTACCTTATCTGTTTTCATTCTTATATGCATAACATCCTGTGCGAAGATAACAGTATTAGTAGAGAGGATGCCTACGTTTTCTCTGGCAAGCTATGACTCCTAAGAATTGTCTTTTGTATTTCTTGAATTCTTCTCCTCCTCTCTTCTATTTTAACAAAATAATACTAATAAAAAACCTGGATAGAACAGGACCTCTTCTTTAATCCAGATCTCCCTACCAGATTCAGATTTTTTCGGCTGAGGAGGATCAGGTGTGGAAGAGGCTCAGGGAAACTCCAAAGTCAACAGCCAGAAACAGTTTTTTGGTGCTTAAGGTGGGACGGAAGTGAACAGAGATTATCTGATTGTGAGTAGTGTGAGCTGGCTATAATACATACTGACTTACAGATTCACAGATGTATGAAAGTGAGATCTGGCATAATTTTAAGACTTAAGGCTGTTGAATAATTTCTGTAGGCTTGGGGTTTTTTCAGTTTCATCGTCAGCCTGTGGATTTCATGTCCATTAAAGAAATGCCTTGGACAGTTTAAGAAAGGGGAAGCTTCCCTAGGGATGGTGTGCAACTGCACTGCCCTTGGGAGAGCTCTTGGAAAAATCCCCTGAGCTCTCCTCTTCCTAAATTCCAGGACCTTGTTTTAGGGTTTGAACAGATCGTGGGATTGAGAGAGAAGATCCTTCTGTAACACCGGGTGTAGGAGCAGAACTGAAACTGACCATTTTATAGGAACAGAAAGAGAAAAGGTGGCTTCTTTATTCTTGCATCAAGCTCTCCCAAAGTTCAGTAATCAAATCTCGTGCTTTTCAGGTTTACTTGCAGCCACACAGTGGGACCTGCCTCCTGAGGCCAACCAATGGCAGTAGGTGCATCTAGAATCATGTGTCTTCAGCTAAGCTGGTGCGCAGCATCTGAGATCTTTCTCTTTAAGATCTAAAAGAAATGGCTGCGCTCTCTTGTTGCCATTCAAAATTTAGGCTTAATTTGAAGCACAATCGGATTGGACAGTTCTAAAAAAGAACAACAATGTATTAGAAAAGATGACAAAAATATTCCCAAGGCGGTTTCAAGGATTTCAGACGTATTTCTAATGTGGTGAGGGGATCCCGCATACCCTCAGGTTCTCTTTAGCTGCCTCTGGTGCAGGTTGCAGGTTCATATTACTCTGGGCTGAAACCAACACTATTTTGTCTCAAGTATCTTTTTAGTCAAATTAAGTCCCAATCTTATAGAGTCTTTATAGTTGTGGTCGGACTGTTACAAAGACACATCAACATTCGCTTTATTTGTCTAGTAGATATCCAAATATTTGCTGGGAAATAGAACTTTTGAGAAGAGAGATTAGCTTTCAAGCTCTAAGTCTTTTAAATGTCATCTCTGTGAAAACTACTGACAGTCAGTAGGTGGAGAGTCAGTATTGTCTGACAAGGATATTCATGGGGAGCAACTTCAAAATGCAACACAGAAGAAAAGAATTTCAGGACTCTCAAAAGACTTTGGAAGTAAGAAAGTTTTGCCCCTTGGCACTTGTGCAGAAGAAACTGTATATGTTCTAGGAGGCTTAATCACCTTGTTTTGTTGTGATCCTCTCTCAGTTCAGCTTCTCCAGACACAGGGAACTGAAACAGGATTGACAGGTGAGGCGTGATCTTGAAAAGACAGAAGAAGCAGTGGGTGAATTTGTTCAAAGCATGTCCTCTTGGGCTGCTGGACAGCAGTGTTCTTCAATGGGGTGCCACGCTGCTTCAGCTTACAGCAGTGATGATGGCAATTTTTTTGCATTGTGTGTACTGTAGTTGGGCCTAAAAACTCTACTCAGCTTCACTTGTGTGAGGCTCTTCATATAAATCTTATGCAGAGATAATCCCTGCTTAGTAGAACAGATCTCTCACGGAATCACTCTTCCGTCATACTCTAGCTCTGACATCCAGGCCATTGTCACAGGAAGGCAGATGTCTCTGTGTGAGGTCTCACATGGATCTTTCTTACATTTTCTGACATATATGAGACACTGAATGCTAGAAGGTATATGACAACCAAAGCTTCCCTGCACCGTTCTGAAACTTTCCACCTGTTTAATCCCTTTTCTATAATTTTTAATTTTTCACCCTTAAGAGCTTTGATCTGCTTTGTCCCTCCCCAGAGAACAGCTACGGTTTTGTTCTGTCCCTCCTCTTGTTCCTTTTGCCCACTTCATAACCTTCTGTCTTGACATCTTCCTTGTCCAGCACAGTGCCATGTGTTGTGCCTCCTGAACCTGCAGCCTCCCTTCGTGCCCAAAAATGTGCCTGTTAACCCAGTGTGCTAACCCTTTGCCAGCTTCAGGAAAACCTGCTGCAACTGCAATGCACTCAGCTCCTGGGGAATGCTGAATGGAACCAGCTCCTCCGCTACATGTTGTCTCCGAACGGTTTGCTGCTCCGCTTGGACTGTGAGGCTCCTTGGATCCATCTCTCATATGGTGCAGAAAACTCTGACAGCGCTTAACAAGCAATGGCTGGTAGCAATAAGAAGAGTCTTCAAAGAGTTATATTTACATGTAAAAAGACACCGAGACATTTATGTATACCAAATGGCCCAAAGCAGGTGGATGTTACGGTGTAGCTATGACACACTGTGATGCCAGAAGAGGAGAGTGCGTGTTTTTCCTAAAGCAGCACCTCAGGGTCCTAACCCAGGCTGTGCTATGACTCCTGTTTTACTGGCACTGTACAAATGTATCATGTCAATCACTGACATGAAGAGATCACAATCTAAACAGACAAAGTAATTACAGAGTGCCGTGGCTATAGAAAGACCTCCAAGGGCAGAACTGGGACTGTGGCTCAAGGCATCTTAGTACAAACTGAACCTCTTAATCATGAGTCCTTGGTGCTGTGACTAAACTGGCTGTTGTGTTTATTTGGCCTGTATTCTCTAGCCTGAAGAGCCCCAGCCCCTTCTGTAAGCAAGGGGACCATTAGGAGCCAAGCACCTGAATCTTTTAAAGGCTCTGTGTATTAATTCTGAAGATCCTCAACATGAAAGGGGGGAAAAACAGACAAACAAAATGAACAAACGCTACCACCAAAAAGAAAAAAATCCACCGCACAACAAAACAAAAAACCCATGCACAAAACCCCTCAGTCTTCAAAAGGGATTGATTTGGGGCAGCAGTTACAAGACTTTGGGTTAATATGGCACATCAGGGTAGAGCTGCAAGCTTTCTGACACCATTTGCACCACTGAATGGACTGAGCCCCTTGGATGCTGTGGATTGTACTGATGCTCAAAGACCATCCAAAGCCCAGTTCAGGCATTCAGTGAGTATAAGAAGCCTGAAGAACATGAGAAATTCCAGACTTCATCTATGTGCCTCTGTCTGAGCTTACTGAATTGGTGTGGAAGTGAAGTGAATAGGGATCCTGGGAAAAACAGGACAGTGAGGCAGAGTCTGTCATAGGAAAAGTTCAGCGAGTCCGTACAGAAATGTGGTACATGGGGCAAGAGCTTCTGGGAAGGGAAATCCCACCCCTAACCTGCTGCAGTTCAATGAGGTGGCAATAAGCATGTGCACATCAGCACTTTGATTTTCAAAAAACCTTTCTCAAGGTTCCACACAAAAGCTTATTGAAGAAACTACATTGCCAAGAGGTTGGTGGACAGGTTATTTTATTGAAAACTGGGTAAAAGACAGGAAATAAAGGGTTGGCTTAAATGTTACTTCTCCACTGCTGGAGACAGAATGCTAGTCTAGATGCACCACCACCCTAATCCAGTATCCAATATATCCTAATGATTTCTTATGTTTTTGAATCAGCCGCAGTCTCTTTTCCAGGGCAAGTTTCTAAAGTGGCCACATGGATGTCTTCTGTGTTACCTAGAAGGGACTTTTGCTCTCTGTGTTTAGTCATGAGCAATTTGCAAAGGAGAGATATATATTATGCAGAACTAGAAAGGATTAACTTTGGGCCATCCTTGTTAGCCTAACTTAGAAACTTCTGAAGTAAAACATAAGTGCCAGCCCTGTTGGATCTGGATGCTGCTGTCTTGATCTGGGAGCACCTAGCAGCTAATTTACTTGTGGAGAGACAGTTCATTTTCGCTCTTTCTGAATTTTGGGTTAAAACTGCTTTAGGCTGTGTAACTTTTTACTGCTGTATTCATTGTATGCCTTACTGAAGAAATAATAGGTAAATGAGCTGTCAGAGACCCAAAAGAGATGATCGTAATTTTCAGTTTATTACGAGGAGAAAATACATCTGGAGTGATCAAAGGTAAAAGCTTTGCCCTTCGGAGTAAAAGCAGCCCCTATGACAAGCAGGCATATTGTGGCACACCTGGAGGTGAGCCATGGGTCGGAGTCTTAATTTTGAACATTTCCATCTAGAGGAGAGGAGCAAGAATGAGAGCAGAGCCAAAGGAGGGGCAGGAGCTGAAAGGAAACAGAGCAGTGATTAAAACAGACAGAAGGATTCCACCCCCAGCTGGCACAGCTTTGCTGCTGGATCTCACATGCTGCCACAGGTTTTCAAAACCAACAACAACCTTGTCTGACTACAGAAGGAGTAAAACAAACTTTAGCTCTTGCTCAGTCTCTCTCTTGGAACAAGAATTTTCAGTGTCAGTTAAGTTGGGGCTTTTTGACAGAAGCAAGATTTTTCCAACATGTGATGGAAGAGAGGGGAAGTAACGCAGAATCAGCTTCCTCGTCATCTGAGGCACTGAGACTGTATTTTAAAGTACGTTGGCTTCCCAAAATGGGAACCTGGGCATGCGGTTCTGTGATACTGAGGCAGCTGGAACTGTAAATAAGAAGTATTACTTGAGCCCAAAATGAGCATTCGATAGCGGATGATATCATTAATGAAGAGAAGAATATTCTAAACAACCTGAACAGAATAATGGGACATCCAGAGCTGCGACTCGAGGTCTCTGAAATTATAGGAGACAATTGAATTAAAGAACTTAAGTTACAGAAACTGCTACCACAGAATGCCAGTGAAAACAAAGAGAAGGGAGCTTTGTTTGTGAGGATCAGGGGTCTTCATGCTCCTGATGTATTTAACAGTTCTTGGGTTAATTCAAGCAGAGGAAGCATTCTGTGAGCCCTTAGTACAAAACCAGGATAATACTACATTCCTTGTAAAAGATGCATGTGAATATCATTTAAGTTCCTTCAGGTGCAGCAGAGAAAAAGCCGTGATAGTGGATGAGAAGGATGATGGGATTAGAAAATACCTGCTCAAGATGATGAACCTTTAAGAGAATGATGTTTTCCAATGGCTTCATTCTTGAAGGCCGATGCAAACCAGGCACCTGTGGTGTGTTCTGGGCTGCCAGGAGGTACAAGCAGCTTTCTGTAGGACCCAGCTCTAATCCAACAGGTGCTGTCAAGGCAGTTCGGGTTAGCAGGATGGAGTCTGTGCTGTATCACAGTCAGCGTAACTCCCATCTTCCATGCTCTGTTGTTCCATGGAGGGTCAATGGCTCTGGATGGAGAGACCCCTAGAGTAATCTGAGTGTAAGTACATCTTGCCTGGAGCAAAAATGGTGGCCTGTTTTGAGCCCAACCACCCACTCTAGGTATTTCTGAAGACGGAGGAGTGCTGAGAACTAAATTTCCAACAATGACAACAACGAGGTTGTTGCATACTGGACATAGCACACCCCACGAGGTTGGTATTTGTGTCTCATCAGTGCCACCAGCAGTTCTGGCTCCCTGCACTCTTCCTGACGTTCAGTGGCTGAAAAGATGCTGTCAAGAACTAAGCAGGTCTGTTCTGGCGCTTTTAACTCACTGATTTCATTCTGCAAATGTCATATCAAAGGACAGGAAACATCCATCCGACTTGAGGCTTGGAAAGTCAGGGAGGCATTCAATAAAGGTGTCATAATTTAAGTCCCTGTTTAAGTAGCAGAATAAGCCTAAAATGAGGCCAGAGCACTCAGAAAAAGCTTCAGTGATGTTTTTTCCTTTAGATGTGTTGTAACTTGATGTTCAAGATGCTCCTAATTTTTAAAATACAGTAGTTACAGACTTCCAAAACATTTGGCTCTATTCATGCTGAATTACTGCCACATGGAGTGGGGGCCAGCGAGTAACTCTCTTCCCTTATTCTCCTGTTTTTAAGCCCCCCTGCCCACCCTCGCCTCGGTGTAAGGAATACAGCACTGAAGTTTCATCAAGTCTAATGAAGTCTTGCCCTTTACAGATCCAAATTCACATCTTTTTTTCCCCCCTTCTCTCTGAAGCACTTCTTGGTAAAACAACTAAGCCAAACTAGGTTCTATTTTGAAATGGTCTGCCGCTGACAGCTTCAGTTCTACAAGCGCTTGAAAATGGCTGGCAGACCTTTATACAAACAGCATGCAAAACATCACACAAAGCCTGGGGAAGAAACGGCTTTAGATGTAGGGATTATAAAAGAGTGAATACAATTTTAAGATAAAATACAAGTGATTAAGTTAATGATGGATAATTTCACCAGTTTGAAAACTCTAATTAATAGGAATTAATTGTATATTTAGAAGTTTAGCATAGCTCCACTAAAAACGCTACATCAAACATAACGATATTGGAAGCCTATATAATGAAGAAATGATCCAGATGTTCATGAAAGCTTATAAAGCTTTAGAAAAAAAGGGGCTGCATGAAGAAGCTCTAATGATAAAAAGATGCCACTTGCTGTTCTGCTCTTCTTTTAAATACATCCTTTCTGAAATAATGATTATCATTTGCACTTTCATCTTAAGTTAAATAGCATATGGCTTTGGCTGATTAAAGCCCCCTCCTGGTATTAATCAGCATCTTAGTATCATGTTTCTAATGGAGGCAGCAGTTGCCCTGCTGATATTGTAAGCTTTTTAACAACACCTAAGTCTGTGGATCACTGCTGCTGGCAAGAAGTAGCTTTGAGCCTCCTATGTACTGGCGTATTGCAAAGATGTCACTTACAGGTGCAGTTTATATGAGCTTCTGCAACATATTGGATTTTAAATATCTGCTGAAACTTTAAGTCTAATACTAACCTTTAATAAGCCCTTACCTGTTTGTAAGAGAAAATCAGGGGATTTTTGAGCACGGTAACATTTGATACATAGAAACGTCATGGAACAAGAGGTTACAGGCTGCAGGGAAGTGTCTGTGTGCTGTTGGATGTCTATAAATCAAGTCTGTCCTCCTTCCAGCCTGAGCATTGGCCCACAGTGATGCTCATGAGCTGACCTGGCAACTGTGGCACGGCTTCACGCAGAACTGGCCTCCTGCAATGGCTAAGCTTGGTTTAGGGGTGCTGTAGATGTGTCACATCATCATGAAGATGCGAAAGGAGGACGGCAGGCAGTGCTGGGTGGTGCTCACGTGAACACCCAGCTGTGGTTGCTGTGGTTGCTGGTTGTTGGAAGTCCCTTGCTTCTCCAACCCGGACTGGACGGAGCGCAGGGAGACTCAGGGGTGTGACTGAATGGGGATCAAACTGTTCTCTGTCACAGAAATGTATAGAGATGGGGGTGGCTGCTCCAGTTTGCTGTTTCCCACAGGGACCCTGCGCATCCCATTGTGGCTGGAAGGCAGAACTGGAGCCCTGAGGCAAACCACTGAGTGCAGAATGCTCAACCGTGCTTTCTGCATCTCTGGATTTTTCCTTTATTTTATTTTTATTTCTTTCTTTTTTTTTTTTTTTTTGTTTATCTTGAGAATTGCATTGATTTACCATTGAAGTTTAACAGTGGCCCCCAACTTAGTTACCAAACTTGTTTGTTTGGGCTGGATAGTAAAACAGACAAGCAAGAAAACTGGTGTTAACAGAAAGGTTTGATAAATCTTATTATTTCAGAGATTTTTTGAAGGGAGGAGCATCCCGGTAAGGCTGACAGGCCAGACTGATCTTCAGCATCTCCTTGTCTATGCATGAAGCAGCTCTGAAAATTTGGTATCTCTTATGTTGTAGTGAAAACATAGTTTACATATATGGATCCTTTCCCAGATCTGGTACTTCTGCCTTAGAACCTGTTCGATGTGGCCACTCTAAGGCAATGTGGATGCACAAAATCCTGCAGCCCTCCACTCATTTTGTCTGGATTGCTGTATTAAAAAGTATAGCATGCAATGCTTAGTTCTGCCTTGCAAACAAATTTTAGCAGAGCAATACTATCATAACCTGGTTGTTGCCACCTTCGTCTTCATTAGCTCCCATCTTTCTTTTCTCACTTCTTATAGTGATGTGTTCATCTAAAAACTTCATGCATGCCAGCTGGACAATTAGTCTCTGCCCATTTGTAAATGGTTGTTATTAATCTAATGTTTTGTTCTTCTCTTTTGGAGCTTCTGGGCTCACTGGATGTCACCGTCCACCACATTCATGCTGATGATCCAACATCACAGAATCACAGAATGTTAGGGATTGGAAGGGACCTCAAAAGGTCATCTAGTAACATGGCTCACAAGAGACTTGGGTACTTCAGCTGTTTTGTTTATTTATCTTGCACATTTTTCCTGTAACGTATCCCTGTGGCCATGCTTGTCTGCTGCTTCCGTCTCACACCTTAATTTGGATTTTGAATCTTTGACAGGTATGTTTGAATTTAAATGTTGTCAGTTCTAAAATAACGTACAGTTGTTTCACCTGTGTTCTTGATTTTTAGAATAATCAAAGACTGTGATTTTTAATCTACCATTTTCCCACTCCATTTTGGTTTAGAATCAGCTTCTAATAGCAGCTGATCTCTAGGATCTATTTCTTTTTCTGTCTCCCTGACTATGTTTTATTGACTGAAAACATCTTTACATCTATATAAATAATATTTGCCTTATTGATAACCATTGACCACTTAAATACTTCAAACTATTTCTCTTTTGAATGTTAGGGAATATGAATCATACTCATGCACCAAATACATACATTATATAAACCACTTCATTTCTTTTTGTTAGTCAGACTGGTGGTATTAGGGCCAATTTACTCCCCAGAAGAGCTCCTCTTGGCAGCTTAATGTCTTTTTATTTAGTTATTTGCCATCTGTAACTTGTTTCTCTTCCATTTCTTTATTGGCTATTGATGAGGTCAAGATGGCGATTTGGCAGTTGCTGCTGACCACCTGTTTTTCAGCTCAGCGGCCCCCATGGCTGCCACAACATCACCCAGATAGTCCAGAACCTGCCTCCGTCCAGGGCTTTACTCGTAATCCATTTCCTTACAAGCCACAAAGAAGTCACTGCCCCGACCCATGGCCAGCAGCGTGCCCGAGATCCCTCCAAGAGGATGTTCCAAAACAACCCATTTCCGTCAGCCTTTCCACAAGCAACGGGAGAATCTGCTTCCTGTTTAAAAAGAACCACTGACATTATGTTTCAGTTAGCAACCAACCACACGTGCCTTTGTGCAGAAACTCCTCTTTGATCATTACAGTGCCTTCATTTTTCTTTCCAGCTAATTTGCCGTTATTCACTTAAAAGAGGAGAACACGGAGTTACCAGTTGGCCGTGCATCTTGGGTGGTGAGCGGCAGCTATTGCATGGAGTGGGGTCAGCGTTTGAGAAATGGAAAACGGGGCCACGTTTCTCCCAGCTTTCTAGAGGAGAATTTTAGCAGTGGTATCACCACTGGGTTTCTAGCAGCTGTGTGCATTTTCTTGCAGTGACTCAAGAACTGTTGTTTCTTATCCCTCCGACCTCTTAATGAAAAAGTACTATTCTTAATGATTTTATAGTGACATCTACAAACTTGCTCATGAAGCATCAGCACGCTCTGCTAAGCGCTATAGGATGAGCAAGGTGTGTTTCTTTCAGGGTCATGTATTTGCTTACAAGTCCGTTACTGAGCTGCTGAATTCCACATAGAGCTGCCTCTGCAGAGGAAGCAGAGCTGAAACTCAAGCAGCATCCAGCTTGTTGTCCAGGTACTTAGTAGCTCCTTTCTTTCTGAATACTTCACAATCCAGTCCTGAGGTTTTTGTCTGCTATCAGGAATAAACTTGAGGAAGTAAACGTGCCAAGTAGTAGAAGAATACGTGTTTGCAGTGTTTCAGCTTTCGCAGGTCTCCATTTACTCTGGGGCTGCTCCCATGTGAACCTCTGAACACGTCACCTGAAGCCATCCTGCAGGACCTCAAATGGCAGAAAGACTGCGCATTTTCAGCAGCGCAACAGAGCGGGTTTGCTTTAATGTGCACTGTGCACATGTTAACAAGAGTCTGCTCCTTAGATTCCTTCTGGATTCCTTGTAATTTCTTCAGAATCACAAATGTTGCACTAATAATATACACAATGGACCTGTCAGTCTTAGTGCAGAGTCTGCATAGCTATAAATTGTATGACATGACAATTATCATGCAATTTGGGGGTTGTGGGAGCTGTAAACATTATAATAATCTGATTTGAATACTGAATGCTCCAACAAATTAGGCATGATTATAGTGACTTGAGTTCTGCCTTGAATGCAAATGCAGTTTCATCCAACTCCAACAGCACTTCCATAAAAGTACACAGAGAGAGCATGTGGCTCATAAAGTATTTTTAAAAAGGAAAACGTTGTATATTTTAATGAACACAAAATAAAACCTAGGGGAAATATAAATATACTTTGTGATGCTTATCTCAGGGATAATTGTTTAGATTTTTATGTCTGGAACAGCTAGCATTTCAAAAGCTAAATATTTTATTTATACAGTTTGTTTTATTTATATTAGACATTCTCCACGTGTCTGAAGTTTATCCCTTTGCTCTGGACCAGTGTCACTTGCGCTCTGATCTCATCCGATGAAGCCGCTGTGCTCCACAGGCCCCCATGGGCCCTCCGCACCCCGGCAGCTCCGCACACCGGCATTTACCAAAAGCTGCTGCTTCTAAGACACGAAAAAGCAGATGGATGTGCGCAGGCAGGGAATAAAGAGAAGCCATGACAGTATTGATGTGTAGGACTGTGCACTCCACTGCGTGTTGGCTTTAGCTGTCTCCTTCGCTGTGAGAGAGGGCTGCGGAGCGGGGATCTTCGTGCAGACGGGCTTCGTTTTGCACCAGGATAGTCGGCACAAAGCCAGGGGCGTACAAAGGATGAAATTCCCACTTGGGCTTCGGAGATAAAAGTGCCCATGGGTAGCTAGCAGTGTCTGCCTAGGGATGAGGGACAGGTGTTTTTAACATCCACATTCTACCTACTTCCCTTTCGTAATCGATGTGTGTTGGAATCCTGCAGGCAAACAGAATCACCCGTCCTGAAGCAGAGCGATGCCCCTGGGTTGTTGCCAAACGCCAGGAAAAGCTCTGTTGGATGGCTGACAGCACACAACCCTGCAGCACGAGACACAACGCACCTCGTCATCCTGCTGGAGAAGGGACATCTCTGGGAGTGCTGGAAAGGTAAAACTGAACCAGGGGAAAGCACAGGGTGCTACGTAGACAGAACAGAGCTGTTGATAGAAATCAGAATTGTCCCTAAGAGAGCCATTTCCTTCCCATACCGTGTGTACACACACACTTGTGACTTTATGTCCCTTTCCCCATCGCCTTTAAAATATGCTAGCTGTGATGGACAAGCCTAGAAGTGTGGCTATATATTTCCCCTTCCCCTCTGCAACCCAAACAGCTGGATGAGTAGATAGTCATGCACTTTAGAGGTGACATGAGTGGTATGGGATTCAGAACAGCACAGGCACCATTCCTCTGTGAGCCATGGTGCTCTGCTTCTGAGCCATGCTGCTGGGGCATCGTGCACAATTTTAGCTGTCATGCTAAAAGACTGGCAGCAACAGAAGCTAAAATGAAGTAAGTATCAGCCCATTGCATATCTGCTATAAGCAGAAACATTTGCAGTGATCAGTCAGCAGTTTATTGGCTAAGATCAACAACTGAGATAACTACAAATAAGTGGCTTTGCAGCCTTTTCTTCTTGCATGTCTTTTGCAATCAGTATGAATTATTATAGTGGGTTTCAAGAGGTACAAAGAAAGTTCAGCTAACAAGCAAATAGATATAAAAGAAAAGGATAAAGGGGAAGCCAATGTTAATCACTTTTTC
Organism: Patagioenas fasciata; assembly: GCF_037038585.1. Taxonomy (NCBI): domain Eukaryota; kingdom Metazoa; phylum Chordata; class Aves; order Columbiformes; family Columbidae; genus Patagioenas; species Patagioenas fasciata. Next base: position 5,465,113 of record NC_092532.1, read on the forward strand.
TTACCAAAGACAGCTGGAGTTCATAACTGTATCACTATTAGTCTGCACAGTATCATTGTCAGTCCGAAGACAAAAAAACCCAATGTGCTGTTTTCTTTTTTCTTTGAGAACAGAAGAATGCAAGAACTAGATTAGGATAGATTAGTTCAAATATCTGGTCCGATGGCAAATAACACTGGGATCAGAGAAATGAAAATGTTGTATGAACTCTGGCCAGAAATTCCACATTTACTAGAAATCCAGTAGTGCTGTTGTTCTCTACTGGGATGCTGTGACCCTCAGTGCTGTCCTGACTCTTCACTTCTGTTAGCACATAGAAGAGGTTTCAAAATTGAAATCTTGGGGAGACATGGCCCCTGTTTCAGTCAGAATATTTCATGCCATGACCACAACTGCTTTCAGTGCTCAAACAGTCTTTAAGAAAGAACATAGTTCTAAGCTAGTGCTTGATTAGAGCCAACATCCCAATATGGCCAAAGGTGGAACTCAACTGGTGATGGTGCAGTGTGCTTTTGAATATGATGAAATAACAAATTCCCAAACACTTCTGGTTGAAAATCCCTTAGTTGTTTTTTTTTGTTGTTGTTGTTTGTTTGTTTGTTTTTTTTCCTAAAAGTAAGGACTTCCTGACCAGGTTATAACACGGACAATGTTAAGTCCCCATTGCTCACCATGCCATTACTTGCTTCTCTCGCTGCCCAAAAGAGCGATAGAGGATTGTGATGTGCTGATGGTCTCAGAAAGCACCATTCCAGCAGTTCCTGGAATGCAGCATTGCCAGCTCTTGCAACTTAAATTCAAACCTTGCAACGTTTTTTTTTTAAGCTTCAGTTCCTTGACTCAATGATTAGGTGAAAATCTAAGTTTTCATAAAAAAGTAAGCACCTCATTTTATAAAGATGGATGTAGAGAAAAACGTGATTATATATACTTTTATAGGATCAGGAAATATCGGGCACAGAAAAAACTGAAATGTTTTATATATTTAGAACACTCGTGGGGTTTTAGATCTGACCTGTGTGCTTCTAGTTCTTGGTTTTGCATACTGGAAGTGTAGAAATTTAAAATTATTTCTTTGTGCACTATTTCATGAGATAGCGCTGTTTGAATCCACTTTGTTTAATATTTACAGAATTTGGTGGGATGAAATGCCAGAAAGATAGATTTTTGTTTTGTGACTTGTAAGAGAAATGATGTGACGGGCATACATCATATTCATTTTTTATAGTTAATTAAGAAATATCTGATTGCATGCAATGCAGAAAGTGGACCTTCGAATTCACTATTAATGCACATACTTTTTCTTGTCCTAAGATAACTTATCTTCAAAGGAGGCAAGAAAAAAAAAAGGTGAACTTTCGGTATTTTTCCCACATGTGAGAAAAGAGCCCGTAATCTGTTGATAATGTAGTAACTTGCCCTTGGAGGGAAAGCAACGACAGGTCTAGTTCTGGGAATGCCTTGGAGGAAACCTTCCCATGATGGGCTGTACGGCTCATTAGCAGGTTCTGTCGTCCTTCCCAGAGGTTCCTTAACGAGGTCTTGGGACCGGCCATCCCTCTTTTTGGATGCATCTTGGTTCTCCAGCTATATGTTGAATCACTGTAAATCTCCCCACTTTGTCAACTGGCAGTAGAATCAGCCCTGACTTTATTACGTGTGCTTTCTCACTTGTATTCATGGATCAAAACTTAAAAAGAAAGAAAAAAGCTTCTAAAACAACTACTGCCACCTAGTGTCACACGAGACTCGGGAAATCCCACACAGGCAGCTCAGGCTCTTCCCACTGGAAAAATCCTCGGCAGTAAATCCAATTTCCACTGATTTCAACTGGCACCAGCTTGCTCAGACATCAATGTTACAGCTCGTATAGCAAAACCTATAGATTTTCCATCGCTATATCGAGGGAAATAATTTTATATAGGGTACCTGAGAATCCGTGTGTGTGCCTTGAAGTGATGACAGAGAAATTAATTCCGTCCTGCCGCTTTGTAGTAATGCCGCGATGAACATGACTTGGCAGCCTGTGACAGTGGTGTTGCAGATGAAGAAATGTGTCTATCTGCTCATTCACCAGTTTCAGAAAGCTGGCTCTCCACAACACACATTTTTTTAAAGGTATTCGCCATACTGGGATATATGGCACCATTCATTTTAGTGTATTTTAAAGCACTGTAATGAGTATTTTACACCTGATTTTCTTATGGTGGAAAATCCTTAAACTAGAGTTTAGCGCAAGGAATTAGTGATGCAGCGTGCTCTTCAGAATAACACAACTCCTAGTGATCCTTTGTGTTGAATAAAAACTACTATGAGACAAGGTGCACCAGAACATACTAATTACACTTTTTGGTGCTTGTGGCAATAATTCTGATTGAAATGAATTGCATCATTTATTAATGCGAGGCTTGTTACACTGTGTGCTGTTAAACGTCCTTTCTACAAGAGAAAAGCTCCGTCAGAACAGTGTTATCACCATGCACCTCTAATGGCTGGATGCTGAAAACCAAGTAAGATTATCTCTGTCTGGTCTGAGGTTTTACCCGCAGTGGAATTAACTGAGATTCTGCCAAATACTTTGAGCTCAACCAGTGCCTGTTCTCTGAGGTCCTCAGTGGTCTTAGAAATTAAGTAATCCTCCAAATATTTCTCCATGAAATTGGCGCACAGAATTGAATACATTTTGTAGACTGTTAAAGCAAGGTGGAAAAACTGACCCTGGCAGCACTCGGATGTATGTTCATGGGAACAGTGCTTTGAAGTGCATACTGTGTTTCAGTGTTAGCTGCAGAGCTAAGACAAGAATCCAAAAGTTTTGCCTGTGTTTCCTGTTCTTGGATCAGCATGCTTCTCAACTTACTGCAGCAGGATTTAGAAAATGAAAGGAAATGGTGCATTAATAGTCAAGACTGTGAAAAGAGTAGAAATTGTGGAGAAGCCGGAGTGAACGCTCCATCTGCTCCTCAGAGGGCTCAGGAATTCATAGCCACCACAACACCGACACATTCTAGAGCAGCTTATGGCCTCTTTATTTATGAAAAGGTAAAGTGACTGAGGCTACAAGGAACTGTCTGACTGTGTTTTTCTTGCATGTCTTAGTGATCATCAGCAGACCTGGGAAAGTTTAGAACTGCAGCCTGGGGATAGTCTGTGAACTGCAAAGGGCACGAAAACCAGCAGAAGTCCTCATGCAGGAAAATGCTAAGGAGCTGCTTAATTTTCAGCACATGAATATCCCCTGAAGTTTAGTGTGTGCTCAGCCTTTGCTGGATTGGCACATTAGCACTGAGAGGTCAAAGGACTATTTTCCACAAAACTTTCATTTCCAGTGCTTTGAAAATTTAGACACATTTTCTCTTACACAGCATTTAGTCCATGCTCCACAAAATGTTATTTTGGTGGCATTGCTCACGAGAATGTCACAATCTGACCCTATGTATTACTCTTACACAGACTAATACAGACAAAGCTTTTGTAGTTAGAAGAGCTGAGGCTAATGCTGAATTTATTGCCTCATCGTCTTTCCAAGCCTATCAGTAAAGAAAGAGCAGTCAAGACATATCTGTTCTGTTTTTTTTTAACTGAGGGTAGATTTTGAGCCAGTCTTGGGACATTTCAGAACTTACTGAACTGATACCTCCTTACTCTGCCATGCAAAATGTCCACAAATATTTTACTCCCTACTGTTTTATCCTGAAATATCTTGGTCTGGTCACATATAGGATCAGGAGGCATAACAAATGATCCCCATGTTTTCTGTGCAATACATTATAAGTAATATAATTACAATATTGGTCATTTGGATTATCCTGATCTATGGTTACACTCCAGCACCATATTAGATTTGAAAATGCCTCTGAGCACCTTGGAAAATGTCTGGAAATCTGTACGGATAGTTTCAAGTCTTTCAGCCACAGGTGTTACTAAACTTTACAAAATAATCTGTGTACACAGGTAGAAATTATGATAATATCTGCAAGGTATTTGCAGCAGCCTGCCAAACAAAACTACAATTACAGCGTGAGTGTTCTCTGCTCAGATGCAGACTTACACCCAGCCTGAAAACTTGGTTGTGACGTTGTTTGAATGTCTGTTTTGTTTGTTGTTTGAAGTAAAGTACATGACTATAATTTTTATTTGCATCACCATTAGTATACTACGCAAGATGCTTGAACAGCTGTCATGTAGTCAGCTGTCAGTCATAACACCTAATTACATTTTGCACGTATTACTAGAAGTCTCTGAGTGAATTTGAAGTTTCAATGAGCCACAAAAAACGTGAGGTTTTGAACCAGGAGATCCAGAAGACTCATACTGGGCTCCCCATTACTTTCTTTGGGAGTTTATGATGTTCTGCTTTGCAAGAAGAAGGGATATAAATGAACCCCTTTCTTCTTTTTTTCATTGAAAGCTGAGACATAAGCAAGGAACTGAGGCTTTAAATAACTAAAATATTATAGGACAAGCAGTGAACCATCTGGTTGTGGCAACACTAAGCCAAATAAACTTGCTATTGTTCTGCACAGACATCTCTCCATTTTTTGGAATTTCTTTAAAAATCAGCGCCAGATTGTGTTTTGCACATCCAAACCAGTATTGAATAGTGGGGAAAGATCCATCAAGTCCTTTCCATTCTTTTTTGTGGTCAGTGATACAAAGGGAGACCAAACAACATTATACGAGTGTCAAGTTTTCTCTCGTTCCGCAGCGTTGTGCTGATTGACAGCCCACTCTTGAAGAGTGGAGCCCTTAGGGTACCTGTTGTGTTTCAGCCTCTTTCCCTGCATTTTTACTTCAAAATGAGCTGAATTGCAAAGCCTCAAAACAGATGAGAGGTTTTTGGAGAGCAGTCCTAAGCGTCTAAATCCTCGCCTGGCCGGTGGTGTGATCATTGCAAGCTGTGCCCTGCTGAGCGTGGCCTTTGGGAGGCTGAGGGAATCCTGCAGGCACTTGGGAGAGCCCTGCCTTGACAAAATTTGGCTCTAGCCATTTCCCATTATCTTTTCTCCACAATACCAAGTTTCGAATGAAGCCACCGCATCAGCGTCAGTGATGGTTTGGACAGTTCAGCTCTACACAGGAGCCTTCTTCAAAAAATCTCCTGTTTTTAGTGTGTGTGTCTGCATATTTTGACCTGTCAATAACAAAAGGCAAAATGAACCATGTTTCTACCTTTTTTAGCAGGTACCCTCAGATTTTTGGCTTACATCATGCTTGCAACATTGAGATGCAGTACATCTATTTGGTCAGCTGGAGCAGAGCCCTCAAAGTTCTTTAAACTGTGGCATTACGGACTCTGCACAAGCTGTTAAAACTAAACAGTGCCTCCTTGAAAGAACTTTAAACCTATAGAGATTAGCACAGAGCAGGGGAAGAATGTCTTACAAATAATTGTTTTAACCTTTGTGATTTTAAACACGAGCTTTGTGATAACTACAGAGAGGGGAGAGCAGCAATCATGGATGGTGACATCTCACTCTTCATGCAGTACGGCAGTGGAGAGAACTAACGCTTCCTAGATGGGTGGTTCAAATGAGATGTCCCAGAGACACTTTTCTCAAAAGGCCTATGAAAGGACTGTTTTCTCAAAGGCCTATGAAAGACATGTGGATCTCCACGGCCATGGCTTTTTGTAGACAAAGCAAGTGGGCCCTTCGCAGTCTGTGACACCATTTGTAATCGTGAGTTGGACATGGACGCGATTATTGAAACCTGGTAGGGGGTCTTCCGATACGGTCCCTCTCTGAGTGGTTCCCTGTGTAGATTCTGCCTCCCTGGCCCTTGTGTCTGCCTTCATGCTGCTTTATTTTATCAAGTGCCTGTTCTGGCCTATTCAACTCTTTCTTTTTTTTTTTTGACTTCTTGTAGCATGTGACAAATAAATTATCACACAAAGGTTGCTTCTTTCATGTTTTTTATTGATTTCTATTAATTTATAGCAGAAGTTCTTCTTGGCAACAGTAGTCTAGATTGATTCAGCAGAAAGCTATCAAATACGGTCTAAGAAAAAGCTATAGAGGAAGCATGAACCTGGCATTTCATCATTTAAACTTACATTTCACTTAAGCATGAGTAGTCCCGTAGGCTGTCCATTGGAAGTGCTTGCGTTACCTGAGCTGAAAGTACTGGAGGTTAAAATACTGTACAATTTAACCAACGTATTAAGGATGGAATTAGGGACAGAAAGCCACAGGAGCCTTGTTCCAGAGATGTTCACAATTGTCATACATTCGTTAATTAGCAGGGAACTATTGTGTTCCAAGCATTTTTTAGCCTGGGATGAAATGAAGGCACTCGATTCAAACATTCCTAGAGAGAAATCCGGGCCCCATTGAAGTCCATGGGAATTTTGCCATTGATGAAGAGGGCCAGGATTTCACACATCATCTAAATACAGATGCCCAGCAGAAGATGTGAAGCAGACATAAATTCAGCAGCGACACTGAGGCCAGACACAATGATCTCCACAATGTCGCCTTCCAGCAAGATGCCTTTCAGTAGTGAAACGCTAATGAAAATCATCTTTCAAAAAGTGCTTTCTGCAACGTTTTTTCTGTACTAGTGCATAAGTCAATATGCTGGTAAGAAAGGAAGGTTATAGAAACGTGCCTTCATCTTGCTATTGCGGTAATACTGAGTCATGACAATGTAGTAGAGTTTAAATCTGAAATATTAATACTTGAGCTTAGCTGGAGAATAAGGGGCTCTGCAGATGCTCTTGTGTATTTCATAATCGGTGCTGACAAACTATGGAAAAAGACATTTTGGCTAAATCCTCATTCATACTAAAACTGTACACTATGATGAGTTACTTCTGCCTTTCCAAACCACATGAAGCAAGGACGGGGGACCAACATATCTAGCAAATGGGAGGGAAAATGGCTTCATATTGTATTGGAAATCTTCTACAAGTCACATAGATATTTGGGTGAAACTTGCTATGTCTGAAGGCAGATTTTTCAAAGCTCAAATGCTGACATCACATTTCTGTTCATAGATAAACTGTGTGAAACACAAAGATCAGAAATATACTGTGTACGATTTTGATACACTCAAATAGAAAATCTTGGAATTGTTCTCCGGAGTTCAGAAAGGAAGGAAGTATAATATTGGTGAAAGTAGATGTCTGATTCTAAAGGATTAAAAAAAGAATCTATTCTTGAAGATTTTCAATGTCATAGGTTTGTATTTATCTTTCCTCCTTTCAGTTAAAAAAAACCCAACCAAACAGGGGTTTTTAATTAAACTACTAAATGATGGTTTGGGTGTAGCCACTGCTGTTCTGGTGGCTCACCTGAATCTGATCAAATGTTCCTTATATTCAATGAGAGAAGAGCTGTAAACAATTTAATCAGTGGCTCTGTCAACGAGCAGCAGCTGAGGATCTGGCCTGAAAACAGGTCAAGATCCTTATTTTCCCAGTTGTTGTATTTCTCCTTGGGAAGGTTTGCTCTTTGTTGGCAGAGGAAAGGCAGAAGAGGCTCTTGTAGCAGCTTTCGTGTGAGCCTGGCTTTTCTTTTTTCTCTTTTTTGATGCCTTGCTAGCATATTTTGTTCTTGAACTGCTTTTTCATGCTGCCATGAGGTACCAAGTGATGCTGGTTTGTGGAATCGCCACATACACCTTCAGATAGGCAGCTCTGACAATGAAGAGGTTTCCCAGGTCAGCTGCAGGCTCTCCTGCTGCTGGAAAGGTGAGAGCCCTGCTCCTGTGGAATGCAGAAGGCTCGCCTACAAGAGCATGTTTTGAAGCCCACAAGTCTGAGTGGGTTTGCAACGTGTGCAGCCCGGCTCTCTTGGTCCTAATGAAAACATGCAGCTGGCAGCGCTGAAATTCCTGCTTTAAAATAATCCTGCTCCTTGGGGGTTGTTGGCTTAGTAACACCGTGGACTCTCTTTCTCTCTAGGAGAGAGTGCCTGTTTTTTTTTCCTTTTTTGTCACCGCAACATTGAGTAACAGATATTGTATCCCACCTCTGTTTTCTTTCTTGCTTCCTTTTTAGACCGTTTTGAATTCTTAAATTGAAGGCATTTCATAGAGCTCAGCAATCAACCTAATTTTAATGAATCATTTTAGTTCTAGCACCCTCCTCCTTACTAACAGACAACCTGAGCACTCAGCATTGCCTGTATCACAATTGTGTCTTCTATAGCCACTTATTTAATGCAAAGTAAATGCAAATTACGTTTACAAAATTTTATATCAGTGAGATGTCCTTCTACAACCTAGAAAAATACTCAGCTTCACCTGTAACTTATTAACTTTCTCAGCTTCTGGTGTGTTCATTATTCATGGTTCAAAAGACTTGCAGTTCTACCTGCAAACTTGAAGCCTTATCCCATTATCGCGAGGGATCAATATGTAATTTTACCTCCAGAAATACTTCTCAGAGGTCTGGTTTTTTCTCATGGCTGCTCCTGTGTATGCTCTTAATTATAGTCATGACTAATTTTAACAAGTTGGACAATATCAATTCTGTATTGCTATGAAATATCTTCCCCAGTTGATTTAGAAAATTGGGGCACTTTAACTATGGTTGTTTAGTGAATTGTTGGAAGCGCTGGCACACAGCCACAGTTGTATGAAATTACACAGTCACCAGCTGAAACTGTTAGTACACATTGCTGGAGACAGCTTGGAATAGCCATGTAAAAAACCTGCAGGCTCTCTAATTTATCTTAGATCAAGTTTGTATGAGCTGATTCCTCCTCTAGTTCTTGGCAATTTGTTCTTTACTTAAATTTCTAGCCAGAGTTGGAAAAAACGCCACTGTCTTTTGAATCTGCCTGCGGCTGGGCATGTCAAGCCAGAGCTCTGGACTGGGCCAAAAATTTGCATTTTAAAGCTGTAAATGTCAGGGCTGGATCTAGATCGTAAGTCTATCAAAATCTACACATTGTTTGATTTGAAAACCTGGTTTACCTTCAGCTTGCAGTCATGCTTTTAGATCTAAATTGTCCTGTATCTAACTGTATTTTGGGTGATTTTCAGGAGGGAAGCAAACCGTGCCTGTTTCTACACAGCAGGTTGATGTAAAAGCAACCCTTAGTGCTTTTCCAGTTAGAAAGAGGTACCTGTGACTGAGACATGTGCTTCCCATGCCCTGACCGAATTTCCAGGCACCTTTTAAGTCATAGCTATGAGCATCCCAACTATCAGGAGCGGGCACACATTTCACAATCCTGCAGACCAAAATAACCTTTTTTTTAATGTGGTTACTCAGCTTTTTATCTCCATATTTTGTATGATTTAAGCTGTTCATCTTCCACGTATATTGTACAGTGGCATAACAAGGCCATCTTTTTCTATCTTTAAAACCTTTAGGAAGAAAGTGTGAAGATATGATTGTTACAATAGATATTTTAGGTTTCTTTATGTGTGTGTGAGGAGAATTCTTTGTGATGGCAGATCTAGGGAAGAGGAAAGAGGCAGGAAAAGGGCTAAGTACTGAAGAGATTGATACCTAGTTACTGAAAAATAAAGAACTGGGCTTGGGAATGAGGGAGAGAGAGAAGCCATGTTCTGGGCGAACCTCTAATATTGCTTTGTAAAGCAGAAAACCTAAATTCATCCTGTGTTTAGTTTTAGGTCATTCATGCGGAGCTGCGATGCCCATAGGCACATCAGGGCCTCTGTGCCTGCAATTGTGTCTTTCTCCGCTATTTAGCATTTAATATCTCTCATCAGTCACACCCATTGCACTCTGAGATTTTTATGTTTTCACGTCTGCCTTCTCTTCTGCCCTCTTTGCTCCGTGCCCCATTTTTCGCAAGAACAAATTCCTCCCCCCTTCTCTCCCAATTCTTTTTATTTCCATTTCATTTTTATATCATTTGCTTCCCATATTTTCTTTGCAGCACCTACGGCAGCTGCTTTGCAGGTCCCCTGCTGTGCAAATTGCCCTTCACAGAGGAAGATCTTCCTGTCGGTGACTGACAAGAGGTGCCAGGAGCAGGCGAAGAGACTTTTAAAACCCGTGAGTTGGCAAATCAGCAGGTACCTGTGTTCAGTTCTGGATACGCCCCTGGCATTAGTTCCTATCTTGTATCAAAGGGTTTTCAGTATGATACGGCCCACAGGCACAGTTCCAGGTTAAAAGGAACACACTCATAGTGTTTGGCTGCATCTATCATCTCGCTTTTTTATTTTTGTCTTTAATATAATGACACCAGAGGTTTGTTCTTGGGGAGGTTTTTTTGTTTGTGTTTTGTTGTTAGTTTTTGTTTGAGGTTTGGGTTTTGTTTTTTTGCAGGGACTGTGTTTACAACAGACTAAACAAGGAGAAAATATTCTTAGTACTAAACAGCTCCTGGTTTTCTTCTCCAAAGAAATAAAGATACCTTTCATATTTTCTAAGGCTGACGATGTTGAAGGGGCTGAGACAGATCAAAGACTGAAGGGGAAGAAGAAGGGACTTGCTGTCACTACCATTTTCTTTAGGGACAGGTGTGGGATTTCAGGAATGCCCTGGACCGTCCTCCGTCCTTAATGCACAGGGGGAGGCAAAGGGTCTGGAGGAATTCGGAAACTTGGTTTTGTTCCTGAGCCATCTTAAACGGGTTTTTAAATCAGTCCTAAGTGAAAGCATTTTGCACAAGAAAGTGTAGCTTTCAGGCAAAACACCACTTGAATCAAATGCAGAATAAACAGCCTGAATAAAGGGGCCTGAATTTGGTCCACTGTGATCACTTGATCTGAGTGGCTTAAGGCTTTGCATGCTTCATACTTGCAAACCAGCTGTAAAATGTAGGAAATACAAGTAGCCGTAGTCTGACATTTCCCCATCTGTTCCCAATATTTAATAATTTGCTCTCTTCTCTGAGCATATTAAGTTTATTTATAAATTTTAAAAATATGTTTTATTTTATATAATGAGCTTAAAGGTATAATGGCCTTTTTGCTCCAAATTGCTCAAAGCACCCTCCTTTGCCAGATGCAGGGTATTAATTTTTCTGGAGAAATTTGTGTGTAAGGTACAGATGGACAAGATGTAGTTTTTAGCACACTGGGCTTTCGCTTTGCTGTTCTGAGCGTGTTTCTGTTTTCTAGAGCTTCTGTACAGCAAGTGAGTGTTTTGAAATGCCTACATTCTTTTTGTAAGGGTGGTGGACAGTGAGAAGTAAACCCCGGTCCTCACAGCTGAGACTAGTGTTGTACTAACTGGAAAAACCCTTCCCTTTGAAAAGCTTGCTAAGAATCATCCTCAACATGTTGGAATCAGCAAGAATTTTGCTGTTGAACTGCACAGCACTAAACACACCTAAATGGCACTTTAGCTGAGAACAGCTTTAAAAACATTTTAAGGAAGGTTTGTTTTCACATATGAGATTACAAATGCCATGGATAAGAAAAACATACTAGATCTAAAAGTCTATGAACCCCCAAAGTGGCAGAGTACAATCTCTCAGATTTATGCTGATCGTACCCCATTTTAGCTAATGTGTTCACATTCATTTTGTGAGTGGAAGGCGGTTGTACCTGCAGAATGCTACACTGAGAAGAAACGCTGACCTGAACACCTTTCTGAACTCTGTGCTTTGTAACTTTGGTTTCTCCAGCACAGCCTCAAATCTTCTTATTCTGTAGTGATTATAATTTTTTTTCAGGTTCAAACTGAAATTTAAATATCTGAAATAAAAATATAGCACAGGTTGCTGCCTGTACCTACTTATATTTGTGTTGCAGTCCAGTGAAGTGAACGCAAATATGCCTATTTACATAAAGATTGAATCTGGTCCAAAATGGGTTGTTTTTCACACAAAGATACAATGCAGGAAAGGCAGGTGGGCTTTTTTCTTTAATAATATTTTGTGTAGCTATTTCATTGTAATGCAGGGATGGATTCACTGTACTTTTGTCTCCCATCAAACTGAAGACAGAAATGGGGGCTGGTTAGATGGGTGGGAAGGGACCTTATAAGTAAAAGAATCCCTTCTGTGTTTTGTTTCAGATTCACTTTCCCTCTGTCAAGACAATTTTGTTTACAAATCAGAGAGAATTCCTAGTAGTTAGAAATTAACCTCACTTCTACCAAGATTCTTTTCTAAAAAGTGACCAGGTTCCCACCTGAACTGAAAATTAGTAATTCAGGTAATTCTAATGTTCTTAGTGATTGTGGTAAGCTGCTAAATGGATGTTGTAGTTTTCCTTTAACAAAGTCATTGTAATGCTGAGGAAGAAATCAATCGCAACCAACATGAAAAACAGGCCTCTTCAAACAAGCCTAACTTCATTCTCTGAGAAAATTCAAAGTTTGGTTAAGGAAAGTGAACAGATGAGGGATGTATTTAGACTTCTGCAGATCTTACGTCTATTACATAAAGAACGTGATAGTTTGTCTATGTAGAAACCATTAAATAATTGAGAACGGGATGATGGACTTGTCTTAAAATAGCTGTCAAAAAGGAAATTTTCATCAAATAAGCTGTTTCCAGGAATGACGTATCTATCAATGTGAAGCCTGGCATGAATCAGTATTTTTCCCTTTAGCATCACTGCTATGACCCTGCTGATGGCAGATGTCAACTGAGGGCAAACTTGTCCTTCCAGGTGACTTGTCTTGCAAAGCAGGATTGGAACCAGAAGAATAAAATCCTTTGTGATACACGCAAAAGCAAAGTAATAAATCAAGCAATGAGGACTATGAACCGTGCCTGGACGGTGCTGTGAAAGCAGATCCTGTGTGATGTGTTTGGGTACCGTGCTGGAGAAGCAGCAGAATGTGTGACATTAGTAGAGCTGCGGGCAGCATTTCTGGGGTGGTACGGGACTGTAGCATTAGATTATGATTATATTAAAATTAGCAGGATGTAGGGACTGAACAGCAAGGGAGGTGATCTATAGGTTCAGTGGATCTACAACCACAGGATCTATTAGTGTTACAGTCCTTATAGGTCCCATGTCCATGATGGTATATGTGTCCATGTGTCTGTCCATGCAGCTGTAAACCAGATGAGATTTTCTCTGATCTTCATTTCTAGAGAGCCTTAAAGGACAAGGATCACATCTTCCAGGTTTTGCATTGGTGATTTTTGTGGCAGTTGAGTCTTACTCTTCGTTTCTGTGCAGCACTATGCGAAATTATCGCTCTACCTCGTTACCTTGAGTCTCTCAAGGATAAAAACAAGCACAACTTCAGTGAAAATGAAGTGTTGAAGATACTAAAAGCAGCATGGGTCCTCCAATTTGAACCATGTTAAAAATAATTACTGCAGAAGTTGTGGTATCCCCCAGCTGTATCCTGAACATCCCTAATCTGTACTGCACTGCAGCCTGTTAAACCCTTCAGTGCGTGTCTGTGTAAAGGCACTTGGGAACGTTAATTCAGAGCTACAGTTCATTCAAATTAATTTTTCTGGGGCTTCTTGTTTAGGAAAGCCTACATTTATTACAAGAGGTCTGGCTAACAGCCCCAAAATGGGACTGATCACCAGCATCTCTATGACATTCCTGTTACAAGCCTTCACCACTAATATTTTTCCTTGAAGTCTCCCTGCCTCCGTATCCTGAAAATAACACAGGTAACTCCCCAGTCTTTTACACAGCATGAAAAGCCTACTAAGTGGAAGAAATAACCATAATGAATGATAGAGTATAAAAAGGTGCTTTGGCTTCGATGTTTCCCAGAACTGATACATCAAAATTAAAATCAATTGATTCGCCTGGAAAAATACTAATGCGTGTCAGTGCGGCAATTCCTCAACATGTTTCTCTAAGCTTAATATCGTTTCTGGAATAGCTTTTTGGAATGGTTTTCACAGAAACTACTGAAAGATGGAGATGTTACCCGCATGAATAACAACAAGAATGCACCGGGCAGATGGAACAGAGATCTAGGATCTAATTCTGCCAGACTTCCAATGTGGCCATTTGGCTGCCTTTACATTTTGGAAACCTTCCAGCTCTCCCTATAAGCATTAAGCAATTTCTAATCAAACCTTTTTCTTGTTTTCCTTTTGATGAAGGAAATTTGGTGGTGTTGTTAGAGTTGTCTAAAATATTTTGACGTGGAGTTGCGGTACAATTTCACTTGAAACATTTTGTTTTCGAGTAGAAAACCCTTGCACTTTGTGAGACATTGGGAAGTTTCCAGTCAGATTTTTTGTTGTTGAAGAAAAGTAAGATGAAAAGAGTAATGATTTTCTTGCTGAAAATGAGTAAAGATTGCCATTAAATTTTTGATTCACAGTACAGCTTTGAGAAATACATTCTGGATTTCTATCTACTACAATACCCGAGATATGTGCATCTTATGTTAGTCTTTAGTGTTTTTTTACTTTGTCATTATTATTTCTATAACTCTCATATATATATTTCTATAACTCTCATCTTCTTTTTCTTTTTTTTCCCCTGTTAAATTTTAATTTGCTGTCAGCATTTCATTATTCTTTTAAATCCCTCCCTTCCTCCCTCAGAATTTTAAATCTTTCTGGATTTGTTTGACTGCTTTCCTTTCTTTTTTCCTTGTCATTATCCTCTTTATTTCTTTCACTTCTTCTTTCAACTATTTTTTTTTGCATGAGCTCCCTTTTAAGGATTTTTCTTATTGCCATTTCCTAATTTGCAGGGTCTCTTTCCTCCCCGATGCATCCCTGACAGTGAGTTTTGCTGTGTAGCTATGGAGATTACCCATACAATTCCATCAAACAGCATCAGGGCTCTCTTGATACGCCCCGCAAAGTTTTGACAAATAAAAGACCTAAACATCAAGAGAAAACCTGCATCTTCCTGAGAATCAGTATTTACTTCCACAGTCAGAAAGATTGAAGAGCAGCCCTTTTTTCCCCAGTAGTTTAGAGCTTCCAGTTTCAACTTTTGAAGCTACAAACCTGTGGAATCTCTGATAAGTGGTTTGGAGCAGGACTGGGTGTTACAATCAGCTGGTGTTGCCAAAATTCTTTGGGGAGTTTCAAGCTCTACTGGCAAGTTGCTGCTAAATGCTCTTTCCAATACTTCGAGGTTTGTAAAAATAGGCCCCAAATGTGTCCTGCTGTTCCAGAGACCGTGCTGTTTCTGTGGGAAAATGCATGGAATGGGTGGTCCATGTGAAAACAAAGAAAAACAGAAAAGTGATCGTTTTGAATACAAAATGCACTGTTTCTCTGTAGGTGCTTTGTATGAGGAAAAGCTGGATGGATAACATTTGTGAGCTTTAAATAATGAGTGCAGAACCACATATCTTCCCCACCCAATGCTTCTTCCAGTGAGCAGGATCACGAAGGAAACAGAATGAAAAGTCAGTGTATTCCCATGCTGATGACTGCGCTCTCCAGCTCCCTCACACAATAACAGTAATCCAGGCAGAATCACAATCCAAAGCAACTTCTCTTGGTTTTGGGGTAGTTAATCTTGCCATTCTACTTAGGTTATTACAAATACTACTGGTGTAGAAGAAGAACACGGCTCTAAGAGCCGGTGTGATGGTGGCTTTGGAGGGATGGACCACGTTCAGGGCTGGCATTAATTGGTGACTCAGCTAATGGCGATAGAAGCTGCCTTGGGCTGTCTGTCTGTTTGTGGAACTCCATTCTCCCTTAGGCTACTTCCCTGGCTTAATCCCTCCCCTGTCAGGCCTAGAAACACTTATTTTTTTCCTAATTTAAGATTCCAGAGGCCCTTCATATTTAATATTAGTATAAAGGGGAAACAGAGCCCCAGGAGAAAGATCAGAGCTTCTGTTCAGTTGAGGCATCAGAGTCATTCTTCCCTTAATGAAGAGGAACAGCAGGATGGATGAAAACCAACGACTTAAAAAATAAATTGGGTTTTTAATTTAAGTTAAAAAAAAATTTTTCGTGAGTAGAACTATTTAAAATTAAGTTTTAAACCTACATCAAGTCTGATGTATTAAATCAGTCAAGGTTTAAAGAAAAAAAAAAATCCAAAAATACATGTTGCTGGCAAGATTTTCACATTGGGCCAGTGAGGCACTACTCATTAGCAGTGAAGGAAAAATAGTTATCTAGGTTCTATTTACTCACTTAATTTCATTCAGTGACTGAAATCAACCAAAATAAAACAGAGGCATTTGTTTCGCTTTGTACTCTTCAGTTATTTTCCTAAAAAGATACCTATATTATATTTTTCATTGGAATTAAATGTAGCCATTTTGCTATATGTGGCACTCAGCACTGAGCCTCTGAAAAAACAGGACACCCACTTTCCTCTACCACCTATGGTTGAAAATGAAACATAAGATGAGACCTACTAGTTTTAAAATCTTGAACGACTTGATAGTCAGAAACAACCATTGCAAGTCGCTTTAATAAGCTTTCCTTTGTTGATTAAAATAATTAGTTTGAAGAGCAAAATACATTTTGATAACTTTACATTTCCCACTTGAGAACCCATGCATTAATTTGTACTTCTCTTTTAAATGTTGATTTATAATCTACACTTTTGTAGATTATTACCTTCTATAGTTGCTTTAATAAGTGCCTATAGTTAAAAAAATATGTATGCAGACATAATAAAATGGCTATACTCAGTCATAAATCAACATATTTTAAAAGTTAGCAGCTGGAGATAATCAGTCTCTTTTTAGGAAAAAAAAAAAACAACAACTGAGAAGTATAATTGCAAAATAAGACAAGGAAAAGCCAAGTTTTCTGCTTGCTGACTTGAAGGTCATGGTTCTCTACCAGGCTGTTCTGCTCCAAGTGTTCAAATAACTTGCCAAAAAGCCCCCAAGTCCAGCTCATCAGGGTTCAATGTACAATGAGCCAAGCAGGTGTGATTGCACAGGTTGTTCGCAGGACAAACCCCAGGGCTCCCCCCTTTTGGTATATGTGGGTCAGTCTCGAAAACAGGAGCCCGTTCTCCAGACACCTGCATGAGAGCGGTGCTGAGGGGCACGTGTGTGGGGTTGGGAGGCGATGAGCTTGTTCTTTGATTTGCGTGCAGCTTCTTTTTTGCTGTTTAACTCCAAGAACTGAGACTGCCTGTCCTACCCGAGCAAGACACCCATCCATTCGCATTTGACCTTTGTCTGGGTTGGAGAAAACACATACGAGCAGCCCCTGTGGATGAGATTCTGGTCAGCAAATGTGCAGAAGCAAATTAGAAACAGGAATTGGAAGAGGAATTTGCTCAGAAGGCAGAGCAGCTTTTCAGAGCACAAATCAAAATCTTGCCACTTGTTTGGGACTGGTCTCAATGCACACACGCTGCATTTGATCCGCGGGGTTGATTCCAGTTGTTTTCAGTGTAAATGGAAACATGTCCATGATGTGCTAACTGAGGATGTGCTAACTGCCCGCAGTCGTGCGGAATGAGGGCCTTTGCGGAATTCACTTTGAAGCTGAAAAGGGTTTTGTTCTGGCAGATCCTGAAAACAGTCATGTAAACTGTCATTCAGCACTGAGGGGAAAGGCCTAATCTGGATTTGGATCTTGATTTTTAACACTGCTGTATCATGGGGTAAGGGGAAACCATATGTTACCTTTTCAGCATGTGCAATATTGTGGTGGGGGAAGGAGAAGCAAATACTATTGCACAAAGAAGTGAAGCTCCACATCTGCATACACAGTTGTTTCAGGATTTACCCCAAATACACATTATTGATGGGAGTAATATTTCACCTTACTCATCAATACCCTCTTTTGTTTCTTTTATAAAAGCTTTTTTCCCCTCTCCTTCCCCGCTCCCATCCCCCTGTTGTCTTTGTGCCTTGTATTTTTCCACACTTTATTTCCTAAAAGACTAGCAGGTTTGACGATGCATTGTGATTTCTTTTCTACAGGGCTTTATGAAGGGAGCTGGAGGCAGTTCTCATTAGTCTCACTGACATCTTTTATCACTTATCAGAGGAACAAGCAAACGGAGAGCAATTCCTTTGATCATGGCAAAAGTAGAAAGAGTATTAAAAACCCTATGAAGATTCACTAAGTAGAAAGTGGAAAAGACAGTCTGTGGCATGTTTCAAAGAAGTAACATGATTTAAAGTTGCCAGATTTGCTTGTATATATTAAAGAATTGTTAATGATGCTACATTTTACATCCATCCGTAGGTTTTTGGGTTTAAAAAAAAACAGGCAAAGGAGTTCTTAGGTAGAACAAACAGGTTAGATCAATTGTAAAAAAAATCTCTAAAAAGGTGAACTGTGTCCGAGAGGAATTCTGCGATTTGATGAAAAATCTTGACAATAAAAATAAGGTTGTAACGCTGGCACAGTGGATTGAAAAGGAAACTTGCTCTCATGGGAGAATGTTAAAAAATCTTAAGAATTCCATTTCTTTTGGAGGCATTTTGTGGTGAATCAATGTGTGTTTGTGGAGGCTGCACATAGGAACCACAATGCTTGCAATTATCCATGTGTGGCTGGCTAACTCTGACCTCAGAGTGCTACTGCTGCTTCGTTCTATGGAAAAATAAGATTTTTCTCGGTGGTTCTGAGTACTGATTCACCTGCCAAGATGCCCTCACCGTGTGCCTTGTGCTATTACCCTCCTACCCACAGCTATCGAGCATGCTGTATTCTAGATCCACTGGTGCTTTTCTCTATGGCTACAGCTCGGCTATCCACTGCTTATAAATCCCATTTCTGCATGTCATCAGTTCTTATCTCAAAGCATCAGATTCAAATTGCCCTTGAAGGCCTTTGTCTTAACTTGTGAAAATACAAAGACCATAATTACGTGGGTGTTTTCTTCCAGCATAGACTCTGTGCCGGCCTTGTCCCTGCAGTGTTTTTTACTGCCATAGCTAATTTTTAACGATGTTGAATTTGATTTGGATATGATGCAATGTAGTACACTTCTATAGCACCTTTTACGCAAGCATCCCCAGAGCACTTTCTGATCAAGCTAAAATTAGCTCTGAACTACATACAAATTCCTAAAAGACTAATTTGAAAAAAGAAAGAAAAAAAACCCAAAACAACTGGTAAAGAGAAGGTGGAAATGTATGTACTCAGTTCAAAGTCAAAAGGGCAAAGGGGCAAGTTCTGCTGTTACACCAGAGTAAGAGAGGAGGAGCTAATTCAGTATATTGCTCTAACAATACTGAGCAGACTAAATTGCGTGAATGCTTTAAGTGATGACCTGGAAGTGGCAGGTCGAGCAATACACAGGTGGGTTATCAGAGCTCCCTCTATGGACACATTATTCTAATATTTGCTCCTTCTGATTAGGAACAAAGCCACACGAGGCTTTGCGATACGTGGCCTCAGTCACCCACGAGCAAGGAGACAGTGGGAGGAATAAACAAATAGCTCTGAGTGACGTGAATCACTACAAATTATTTTGCCAGAGAAAAGGGCTTGGAGATAAAGCAAACTGCAGCTGGTTTCTCAGATTTTTGTGAGAAGCTGTCAGGAGGGACAGGCTGGCACAGGGTGACGTGCTGAAGACGGAGGCTGAGATCTTTTCCTAGACCTAGAGCTCTTAATGAAACCCAGAGTAGCATATGATCTCTTTCATTGCTGTCAGACTTTCTCTTTTGATTCTTTTCTTTTAAATAAATAAAATGATTCTTTAAGGCAGTAGTTTGATCACCACCATTGCTCCTTCATGGAAGAGGGTCTGAAGAGGCACCAAGTCTCAAGATTTCTGCCTGAGACAGGTGGTGATGGTCTGAACTAGCAAGAAGAGACCTGAGCATAGTTCAGTGCTCTCACTAATGCTCATGTATGCCTGTACCGAAGCTGGTAGTCAGGCTGGTGGAAATCCACCTCTGTGGCTTGTCCCTGCTGTTTCCAGAGCAGTGAGACAAAGGGCATCAGTATATTATGATGTGGCAACCTCAAATCCTGGCAACTGTGACCAGCGCAGCTGCTTGAGGCTCATCTGCAGCAGGCAGGAAAGCCTTACATGGCAGCGAGCAAAAGGAAGAGAAATTTTATAGCTACACGATTGGGAAAGACAGTATTAGAAGTCTGGCATTTGTCACAAAGAACAATGAAAAACAAAAGCCTTTAGAGAACAGTCAGATTTTAAAATACGACTGTACAAGGACACATAAGCTCTTGTAACCACAGGTAATAGATTAAGCAAGCAAATGGCATTTTCTGTGGAGCTGTGGCTGCTAACACCTCCTGGCCCCAGACGGCAGCTGGAAACTCGCTGAGCCGCACTGCGGTATCAGGAATCACACGGCAGGCATTGCTGGCAGCTTTATCTTAGGCTGAGCTTTCCAGATCTCTGAGGTTGTATGGGCTTTTGTGAAATTAAGAACTTTACCAAAACAGGAAGACAAGACGTGCAGTACATTGTTCAGTAAATAAACCCCATCTGGGCCTGAGGAAAGACCAACAGTACAGGTCCATTAGGAAGCAAATCCTTCACACTGGGGGGAATCAGTTGTCAAACATGGTGATATTGAGGTGAGAGATGGTCTCTCAAGTACGTTGTTTCCGATTTAGAGGCCTTTCCATAGCTAGTAAATCTATATGTTTTGCTCTATATATAATTGTAGTGTCTGAAGCAGAAAGAATGGGATGGGAAGAAGGAGCAGGGAGAAGGTCTGTGGAGCCACATGGTGACATTGCAAAACAGATGCAAAATAGCAGCTACAAATATATTCAGTGGGAAGACTGAACCTTTGGACTGACACACAAATAATCTGCCCAGCTCTACCATGTGTTTCCTCTGACCATGATTAGCTGTGTAATTGTTCTTTGTCATGGCATTCCACTTGTTGTTTGTTGATTGCATTTACTGCTGCCTCATCCTCTCTATTGTGAGCATCAGAGGCACGGTGCAGTGTGGCAGAAATAAGGAAAATGTACGGAGATGAGACACCGTGTCTCCCTCATGCTGCCCTCGTGCTCTATCTCTTAGCTTGGGTACTGCAGGGTTTTGGGGTGGCAGCAGCAGCCGAAGGCTGTTTCAGAGGGCTCTGCTTTCCCAAAGGGAAATGAATTCCTTTCCTATACAAGTGACTTATATGGCAAATTAGGTCAGCTATCACTAAGCTACTGCACAGCAGGACAAATCATCATTTTAAATACACTTAAAATGTAAGTACGTTTGAAATACATTCTGATGTAGTACAAGTCAAGCCTCTTATAGTTGCTATGCGGCCCAGTCAGCTGAACATGGAGCATAATAATCAAGGAACAAGTCAGGTTTGCTGCTGCTTGTGAAGACTCTATCATTTATACCATTTACTTACAACCAAGTATCCTCACTGCTGTCTCCTCAGGATAAGAATAACATAAGTGCATAAACCCAAACCAGTCCTTCCTGTCAGTCTCTCTGAGTTACTGTTTTTAGCTTAAAAATCTGCGTGACTCTCTGTTCTCCAGAGGAGATGAAATGAACAGAAACTTATGTTCTTCCTTTCCCAAAGCTCCCCAACATCAGCCCTAAAAATGCAGCCATCTGTTATGCAACTGACAGGCCATTTGTTTGCATCGTCCCTGCTTTCTTTTTTTCCCTTCATGATTCCCAAATAACAAACTTTTCTTCCTGGCTATACGCTTTTTGAATCTCCTTTTTTGATCACCCCGATTTAGTTTCATGGCAGACTTCATAATCTCACGGGCACCAGAGCCCTCTGCCAAGGTTTATGCAGATTTAAAGCCTGGATTAATCTGGCTCGGTATTTATAAAACGTTCTGAACATGTGAAGGCCTATAAAAGCACTTGTATTTATTACTGAGCCCATGGAAGTCCCCCCCTGCCAACTCAGCACACGTTTAAGCTGCCGTTCTGGAGGTGAGCTGCACAGACAGAAACAACCAAACCCATGTCTCGCCCTCACATTGTATCTTTTTTCTGTCTTTCAGCCTCTTTTTTCCTTTTCCAGGATTTCTGTTAGAAACCGAATAGGAAGGAAGCAGACCCCCCTCAAGGATTTCCCCTCCTGAGAGTTTTCTTTCAAAGACATTGCCATTGTCTTCCCGCTTCTTGCTGCTGCTGGACTGCCCAGCTCCCTCATGCTGTTTCCTAAGCACTTTTAAAAGCTGGCAGCCCCTGTAGAAACCTTTTTGGGGAAAAAAACTCTTGATGCAAGGGGAGGCTGCGTTTAAACTCTGGTCTGCAGCTGGCACTCAGAGGGCGAGAAGCCGGTCTCCAAATCCAGACCATCCCAGCAACGTGATAAAAATCCCTAGCACGGCTCGGGGAGCTGTAACGCTGCGCTTGCCACATTTGCCGTGTTTTCCACAGGCTGCTTCCCCTTTTCTGTGTTTTATTACTGCCAGGAGATGACTGGCAAGTACAGTCCAGGCTTAGTCCTCATGTCTTCCCCTTCCATGTTATCAATAAGGGCACAAAGCTCAAAATCAGATCGGTGTACGTATAGAGCTTAGGGTATGTTTATGCCTTTATATAATTAAATTAATGGAGCCTTAAAATACTTTGTAGTAGTTGGACTCGAAGCAGCTCTCATTTTCACGTTTGGAAGTGCGGTGATCTAAAATGGAGTGGATAAACTTTCCCCGGCACCATTCAGAAGGCATTATGGGTCGATTTATTTTTCCTTCCCTCCCCCCATTATTTGATAGTTCTTTTAAGAGTTGTGAGTTTTACTTGGTTCCTTTTGATCAGAAGGAAAAGGTACCGTAGGAACTGAGGCGCTGCAGTGGCTCTGGCTTTGAACTCACCAGGTCTAAAAGCCTGCGAGAACATTTTCTCTTTCAGCTTTCCAGCCAGCTCACAGGGCTGCCTGATAAAGGGCTCCGTTAAATTGTCCGGAAGGACACCTAGAAAGCTAGGCGCTGGTCTGAACTCAAAATGGAATTAATATATATATATTCGGATTAATAATATTAAAATTTAAATGTTAGACTTTAGAGCAGATTTAAAAAAAAAAAAAAAATCAAGTCATTAAATCTCTTTTGTTAAAAAAAAAAGTTTATTTTCCATTCACTTCAGCTTGTGGGGGCCCTGAGCTCCTGCAAATGCTGCAGCTCCATCTAGTGGCACTGCGGCCAGTTGTCAGGACAGAGGCGGATCTTCTCGAATTGCTAATAATGAAGAAAAATATTAGCATTTAAATTCCGTATTTTCAGTCAAATTCTTTAAGATTTCCTTTAGGTTATCACGGTTAGAGTCTACTCTAGCGCTGGCTGGAATGAAACAACATTTAAATGACACTAGGCTAGAGAGATTAATAGATGAAAGTCCATCCAGGCTCTACAGAGAGATGTGGAGCTGCTGGATCTTTGGGCTGAGGCCAATTGTCTGAGGTCCAACAAGGGCAAGTGCTGGGTCCTGCACTTGAGTCACAACAACCCCATGAACACTGCAGGGGAAGAGCGGCTGGAAAGTGCCTGGTGGAAAAGGACCTGGGGGTGTTGGTGAACATGAGCGAGCGTGTGCCCAGGCAGCCAAGAGGCCACCAGCATCCTGGCTGGTACCAGCACTGGTGTGGCCAGCAGGCCCAGGGCAGTGACCGAACCTGTGCTGGGACCTGGGGAACCCAAACCTCCAACCCTGGGGGCAGTTTTGGGCCCCTCACGCCAAGAAAGGCCTTAAGGCGCTGGAGCGAGTGGAGAGAAGGGAACGGAGCTGGTGAGGGGCTGGAGCACAAGTGTGATGGGAGCGGCTGAGGGACCTGGGGGGTTCAGCTGGAGAACAGGAGCTGAGGGGAGACCTTCTGATCTCTGAACTGCCTGAAAGGAGCTTGGAGACAGGGGGCGGTCGGGCTCTGCTCCCCAGGAACAAGCGCCAGGAGCAGAGGAAACGGCCTCAAGTTGCGCCAGGGGAGGTTGAGGTTGGATCTGGGGAACAATTTCTTCCCCAAAGGGCTGTGGGGCATTGGAACAGGCTGCCCAGGGCAGTGCTGGAGTCACCATCCCTGGAGGGTTGGACAGACGGACATGAGGTTCTCAGGGACACCGGTTAGTGCCTGGGGTGGGTTATGGCTGGACTCGATCTTGAGGGTCTATTCCAACCAAAATTATTCTATTCTATTTCTCTTCAGTATTTTTCTTGCCTCTGTAGCAACAGACTTACAGATCTATTCCTAACAAAAGAAAGTAGTATGTTTCTGTAAGTACATATGATGATGTGGCATTTGTAGAACTAGCTTTGATCCAAATTTCTTAAAACACTCGGCAAACATTTATTAAGCGTCAAAACATTCAAAGTTGTTTGCTTTACCCGCTCATCAATCCATTAGTCCATCCACCCATCCATCGTGCATAGTGATAGTGCACATGTTTATATAGACAGTAGACCTTACTCTGCTCTCAATTACATTATAACTTAATATATTTCAGTGTAGTTACTCTCAACTCTCACTGGTCTGACATGAAAATTAGTGTCTTGTGTATCTGTATGTAGAGCAAACATATACTCACAAAGTGTGATGAACATATGTTGTAATGTGATCTTAATGTAAATAGGTTGGTTCTT
Organism: Patagioenas fasciata; assembly: GCF_037038585.1. Taxonomy (NCBI): domain Eukaryota; kingdom Metazoa; phylum Chordata; class Aves; order Columbiformes; family Columbidae; genus Patagioenas; species Patagioenas fasciata. Next base: position 5,489,416 of record NC_092532.1, read on the forward strand.
TGGGGTTCTCACCTCATCCAGATGGGAATTGACATTCAGTATTTTACACCATTACAACTGTGTTTAGTTTTTCAACACATCTTGCTCCGGCCTTTGATCTAACCAGAAAATAAACATTCTTGATTTGATTTGCTCAGCTGCTGTCGGAGCCACAAAACCGAGATTTCATCTTGTGTCCTGAACTCGACTCCCATGCTGCTTGTACAAATCTGTTGAATTCAATAAATGTATTTAGCCTTATTAAGATTCAGGAAAGCAAATATTATCCTCCAGTGATGCAGCAGATAACAGGAGTTAATAACAAGTGTGTGATAAAGATCACAGGATTCCCTGTAAACAAGATGCTGCATTGCACCGAGAGCATCTTGTCTGCATATGTTTCATAAGTAACTAGGCATCCTCATGGGCTTCTTTAGTTATTTTAGAAAGTTGTGTAAACAGTATTATCTACTTAATGCCCCAAATGATATAATAATTGATATGGAAATGGGGCAAAGCTCAATAGATCGTAATGCAACTCTCCACGGACTCTGGGAGATGATCTGCCCAGATTTTATTTAAATTTTCTTCTAGCTTGTATGTATGCAGCCTGTGGTTTGTTAGGCATGCTAGGCAGATGTTGGTTGGACAATATTTTATTTGTTGGGCCTTTTTCTTCTGGAGAAAATTAATCATGACTTTAGACTTGGATTGTTATCTGTTGTATATATGCTTCAGAGGTGTCAATGATAATGTGAAGAGTAAGATCATGCTGAACAGCTCTGCTGTTGTTAAGAAAAGGGGACAATAACAAATTGCTAGCATATAAAGTACTCTCCAGTGGTTGTGTGATTTGTCTTGTTTAGAGTACAAGAGCAGTGGAAAGAAATACCGGAGTTCTAAGAAATGCTTCAAACTAGAAAAGTGCATTTGAAAATATTTTTCTGTTCTTTCTTGTGGAAAATGATATTGAAGCCTTGAGATTTTTTAATATATTCTCAAAGTCTCTTACACAAAAGTTCCTGCTTTGTTATTTTTATAAAGTAGTGGTTAAATATTTTCCCTATTCGACCACTTATTAGTTCTTCAAATATACGAATTAGTCAGACTTACTCAGCTGTTCTCTCTTCCATGGACATCCCATGCAGTTGTCTCAGGTGTATGATATCTGGCAAAAATTAAGCTATGCTGTGGTTGTCCATGCAAGATGAACTTAACATGCAACTGCAACGTGTCTCCGTGATGCCAGTTGTGCTTAACTAGATCTGCAGCCGGTCAGTGTGGCCTCACCGAACCAGACATTGGGAAAAATCACTTTTTTTATTTGTACCACAATTCCCTCAGCTGTAAAATGGGGGAAATGATACACTAGAATGTATAAAATAAAAGTAAAACATACCAAAGAACGCAGAGCAATCTTGGTATTCAAAAGAACTCTGAGATTTGATTAGAGCGGGGCTTGTGGCTTTGCCAGGAGCAGAGCCGGGCTCTCCAGACGTTGTCTGTTGACTCCAGCTGCCTTCCAGGTACTGAGAACGGCTGATGAATGACACTAACGCAAACAGGACAAATGCCAGCAACTGCTCATTTCCGTTTCTTTTACTAAACCAAGGGAGTATTTTGTAAAGGCACACATTGTTTTGGGAGACGGGACATGGAGGAAATGAATTTATTTATAAAGCAGGATTTATCACTCAAATATTGTGCAGCAATGAAAAGTGGAAGCAGGAACCACCTGCTTGCTTCTGTTCCATTCTTGCATGTGTGGTAGTGCAAGCGTTTTCTTCTTCCACTGCTGCGCTGATGCAGCGCTGTTCACTATTTTGGGCTGGCACCTGGAGAGGTGCGACGTGTGCTCTGGGGACAGCACACAAACCCCATGGACAGGACACAAGGATTTTACTCATTGTTTCTCCAATGGCTTCTCAACAAGAGTTAAGGAAGGGCAAGAGATAAGCACAACAGGTAGATGTGGGTGAAAATGTTCGCTATTTCCTTTTTGAGCCATTCTTAAAACATTATTGACAGGAAAAGCAAGATGTGGTGGCAGGTGGAGAGCACCTATTTAATTTTTATACATCTTATGAAAAAGTCAGGACAGATTTAATTCATAAATGGGGGCTCTGCAGCCACTACTGTATCCCTGTGCTGGGCAATGTTAATGGGAAAAGAGACTAATTTTCTCCCAGCGGGAAATCTGCCCTACCTGGCGACACATTTTAGCTGTGGGCAATGAAGTCACACGGACGAGCAGAGGGAACCTGGTTGCTGCAGCCTGTCATTCCACCTGGAACACAGCAGGGCCGGGACGGGAGCAGGAACGCCATTACTTTCTAGTTTCGTAACGTGTAACTGCTGTAACTTTGTTGTTAAAAAAAATCAAGTGAAAAAAGAATATGCAGAAGTTGACTTTTGAAATGTGAGTAAATGAAAGCAGAATTGTTTTGGCAGGCCCAGCCAGTCTCTGAGAGCACACAGCTAAGAGATCACAACTGGCCGAGGGCCCACAGGGCTGGAGCGCCAGCACCGTCTCACCACAGTCCTGGGCAATAAATAGATAATCTTGTAACTTCTCTAGTGTACAAGGAAAGTAATGCCTGATTCCAAAATTGTGTTGCATTAGTAAAAAACTATACAATCAACAATAAGCACCCAGGTTTGGCAACTTAACTCCCTCTAAGTTCTCTTCCATTTCAAGATATCTTCAAGAAATGAAATAGTTTTGTAGAAATAAAAATTGCCTCCATCCCAGTGCACATTTCCAAGTTAAATGTTGGAGTTAACTTGCTTGGTCAAGTTTCACGGCTTCTCTGTTCAGTGAGCACTGAAAACCCACATGAGGAAACTTCACAGAGGAAGTGCTGGGTGAGGAAACGGGGACCCAGAGGCAAAGGTACTTGTGCAAACTTCAGACCAAGCCCGTGGCAGAGCTCCAGGTGAAATCCAGGCCCCATGGGTTCCTGTTTGTTCCCATCATCGTATTAGCTTTCTCTTTCCAAGGGTTTTCAAAATCATTTCTGAAGAGATGAATAAATCTGAAGGTCATGGGCTCTGCATTTGTAGGAAGGGAATATAACACATGGATGGTTTGCTGGGGGAGAGGTTGGATTGTTGGGGGAGATTTTCATTTTGTTGTATTCTGATAGTGATAAAATCACAAGCTGATTTTATGAAAGCACACCTGACCCTTTGATGACATGTGCTGTGGGCTCTGCGGATTCACACGTGAAGGGAAGTCTCAGTGCAACTGCGATTGAAGTTATTGAAATGCCCTTTGAGGGAGGCAGATGATCCGTTCTCCCTCTGAAGACGCTGTGCCTGACTGGTTGTCCCAGGTGTCCCACTGAAAAGGCTCTCCATGGCAGAAATTCTGTGTCAGGGGGAATTATCCAGCAGACACATTGTTCTTTCTTCACACCGTTCCATTTATTTAGTTCATTTGCCCTCATAACAGAAGGAAACTGACCTCTGCTTTCTGGTGGATAGGGACAAAGTGACCTATTTTGCTGACAAAACTCTGCTAGTATATTGTATGGAAAAGAATTATCAGAATAAATTTGGCTTATATTAGCAAAACAGTGGGGGATTTTGGCACTGTTTATTTTTGTGCCTTTTGAATTATGTAATTCTTTCTCTTAGCCAAATAGCACCTCCTCATATTCCTCATGTCCACTGCCATGCCAACAAAAATTGGTTAGTTTTGGATCAGTTAATCCTTCAGAGATGGAAAGTCACAGCATTACCACAAGGAAAGGTTCAGGAAAATCTCTCCGATGAGCCACTTTCCTGGTACTTGTCCTCACCAGACAGCCTGTACTTACGGACCTTCTAATCCCATATAGGGTGAGGGTCTGTGACACAATCAGCTACTCACAGACACCCCATAGGAACCGGAGGAGAATCCAAGGCAGCTGTGCCTGGCATGCTGGACACAGCAATGGGGGGAGTTATTTTTGCCTGTTGTTTTGGTCTTTCACCAGGCCTTGCTGTGGAGATAGAGCAGCATGATGGCCACACTTTCCTTCTGCCTTAGTGCCAAGTCACCCGAGTTTGACACAGACCCCAGACCCCTTCTTCACTGCTTTGTTACTGATCCAGACACAATCCTCTAAGGTGTTACCTTTGATCCATTTTAACTGTCCCGCAATATGGTATGTTGTGAGATTAGTCCCTAAGTCTCTTAATTAATTACTCTTAATTCTCTTACTTCTGGTATAACTAGAAAAAATAATAATTGCCAAATAACAAATAATCCACATATTTTGTATTTAATGCCTAGCTGTTAATAGCTACTTAAAATATTAAATTTCCACCCTAGATGCTCCTATTGTTCTGTTTTTTCCAGGCTATCTTTCCCGTAACAATGCACAGCAATGTTTTTCAGGTTCAGTGCACTTTCAAGTAGCTGATTCTTTTATGTGTCTGGGTGGTAAGTTAATACAGTTATTCCTCATCTATAGACAATGTCATTGTGGTGCATGTAATGTCTGTACCTTGAGTATAGAAAGGATGCAACGGACTACGTTCAACAGAGGATAATGACCCATGCTCGCATGACATGTGAATTACAATATTTATGAAGATTAATTTACTAGATTATTAAAATAAGTTTATAGGAGAGATAATAGAGTTGAGGGAAATTACAGGAGCAGGTAAATAGAGACTTTTCATCTCTTAGGAAGCTTTCACAGGAGTGTTAGGGCCAAGACAAGCTTAATATTTGTATAGGTGGGTTGGATCCCTGAAAGAATTAGCTGTAATACTGCGGTGTCACCAAGCTGGTATTTGCAGTGTACCGGGCTGTAAAACTGCGGCAACGCCCGATTTATACAAACCTCTGCCAGGCAACAGGGAAGCATATGCTGAACACAGGCTGTCTGTTAACCATGTGTCTCACAGCTTGATAATCAGAATTAAATGCTAGCATTAGATTAGCCAGGTGTTCTCCTCAACAGCACCCTTCTGTGGCTCATTCCATTCTGTATATAGCGCACGCGGTACAAATTTCCTACCCTGGTCAGAGCTGTACTTAAAGATCACCCCAAACAAGAATGTGCCTTTAACGCAAGTCATAAAACTCTATCAGCTACAAAAGGGAAATGAAGCATATTCCCTCATCTCTGATGGTTGTCACTTGCATGTTTTCCTCCTACCAAAGCTGGCTGTAAACCTTCCCCCCGCGTCCTCCCATTCCCGGCAGCTGTGGGAACAGGACCAATCCCATCGTCCTCAGAAGCGGCAAGTGCTGTCTGACCAGGAGGGGAAAACCACATTCCGTGCCTGAAGATGCATCCTTTAGATTGCATCGGCTGAGAAGGTATTTCTCTTCTCGAAAGGAAGTAGTTAAGAACTGGCTGGAGGGCCGGGCCCAGAGAGTGCTGGTAAATGGGGCTGCATCTAGCTGGCGGCCAGTCACTAGTGGTGTCCCCCAGGGGTCAGTGTTGGGTCCAGTCCTGTTTAGCATCTTTATTGATGATTTAGATGAGGGGATTGAGACCACCATCAGCAAATTTGCTGATGACACCAAGTTGGGGGGCAGTGTTGACCTGCTGGAAGGCAGGAGGGCTCTGCAAAGAGATCTGGATAGACTGGAAAAATGGGCTGATTCCAATGGGATGAAGTTCAACAAGGCCAAGTGCCGGGTCCTGCACTTTGGCCACAACAACCCCCTTCAGCGCTACAGGCTGGGCACAGAGTGGCTGGAGAGCAGCCAGACAGAAAGGGACCTGGGGGTACTGATTGACAGCAAGCTCAACATGAGCCAACAGTGTGCCCAGGTGGCCAAGAAGGCCAATGGTATCCTGGCCTGTATCAAAAATAGTGTGGTCAGCAGGACAAGGGAAGTGATCCTTCCCCTGTACTCTGCATTGGTGAGGCCACACCTGGAGTATTGTGTTCAGTTCTGGGCCCCTCAGTTCAGGAGGGATATTGAGGTGCTGGAGCGGGTCCAGAGAAGAGCAACAAGACTGGTGAAGGGACTTGAGCACATGACCTATGGTGAGAGGCTGAGGGAGCTGGGGTTGTTCAGCCTGGAGAGGAGGAGGCTTAGAGGTGACCTCATTGCTCTCTATAACTACCTGAAGGGAAGTTATAGTCAGGTGGGAACTGGTCTCTTCTCCCAGGCAGTTAGCAATAGGACAAGGGGACATGGGCTTAAACTCTGCCAGGGGAAGTTTAGGCTGGATATTAGGAAGAAGTTCTTTACGGAAAGAGTGATCAGGCATTGGAATGGCCTGCCTAGGGAGGTGGTGGACTCACCGTCCCTGGAGGTTTTTAAACTGAGATTGGACATGGCTCTTAGTGCCATGATCTAGTAAATGGGCTGAAGTTGGACCAAGGGTTGGACTTGATGATCTCTGAGGTCTTTTCCAACCTAGCCAATTCTGTGATTCTGTGATTCCACATGAGCGAGCGATGCCTCTGAGTCTGCACATTCTTCAGTGCTTTATTCGTTGTATTTTCCCATCCTGACTTTTCACGTGAAATAGGCTACATTCAAAACAAGCAAACCACAAATAATTTTCTTTTACATATTTCTTTCGGAAAACCTTAAGAAGCTCAGGTGCTCCTCATATCTGTAGAGTAAATATAATATTTTCCAGTGTAAATGTTAATGTCCCTTTTAAACATGACAGATATTTGATTTAATTTTTTTCTATTAACATAAAGTTATTTTAGGCAAGCAGGTAATTTCCAGTTCTTACTCTTTCAAAAGTTCGTGTTCAGGAAAAGGAGCTGAGACCTTTGCTCTTTAAAGAAGATGTTCCTTGTGTTCATTGTACGTACTCCCGAACTGCAAGTTCTTTCAGCGTAAAAACCCGTACGGGGTCTTTTTTTGCCTTCCATTCTTCCAGCTTTTCTTGCAGAGACAGAAAATCCTTGCCAAGTTCATATGCCAAAGCGATCATTGTTTCTAGCAGTGGAATGTAATACCTGTGGCTGGTGTGCACCTGAAGGTGGGACAGAGCTTTTTCTCCATATTCAAAGGCACTTGCGTGGTTCTCCAGGTCCTTGTGACACACCACGATGGCACAGAGGGTCGGGACGATGGACACAGGGTTGCCTCTCGTCAGCCTTTCCTGCAGCCCAATGACTTCGGAGAGGATCTCCAAAGCCCTGGTGTACTGGCCACCCCGCAGGCAACCGTATGCTTCCCGAAGCTCCGGCCTTGTTAAAAAGTCAATAAATTTTTTTGATCTTCGGATATACTTCATCGAATAGAGAAGCCTCAGGTAGTCCTTGAAGGCTAACTTTCTCTCATTGATTATTTCTTCTGTGAAGTTCCCTGTGAGGGTTTTTTTGGGAAAGGTCACGTCTTCCATTTCTTCACTGAACTCCTCCAGCAGATTCCTGTGCAGTTTCTCAAAATCGGAATAGCGCCGTTCAATTACGGACTTGTTGCTGTCAAAACTCCCTGTTTGCAAGATGATGATTTTATACATCTAAACACAATAAAAGAAAAAAATAAGCATGAGCTGGACCATTCTAGCCCCAGCGCAGTCAGATTTTGTCTGTTATTGCTTTGAAAGAAGACTTTGTGCTTGTATATTCCACCAGCCAAAACCTTCCTGCACCGATTTTATGTCTTTAATCTTGCATATTCCTGTGGTTTATAGCAGTGCTCCTAAATCAGTTGCACCTATGGTGGTGCAACCATCAAATTAATAATTCCCACGTCCTGTTGTTTTGTACTTTTGCCACCAGACTTAGCATGGAGATAAATTGTAGATAACCACGGCACTAACAGATCCCGTCCTGCAAGGTGCTGGGAGTGGTGAACTAGCAGCAGACTGGAGCACATAAAATCACTTACAAAGCATTTCTGTAGCTGTACTTTGTTTGTAACAGCCATGGCTAGGGTAATCAATCACCTTCAGTGAACTGAATAGATTTCTGAGACTTAATATTGCATGTAATCTATTTTACATTGGTCGTAGTACTCAGAAATGTTGTCTGTATCAGACCTTTCCAGGAATTTGGGGGTGTTATTGATGCTGTGAAAGAAGAGGGAGTATTTGGCAGTAATAACTGGTGTGCACAAAAATAAGATGGAGCAACTCCAAAGCCTTTTTCCCCCTCTAAATCATTGTCCTGTTATTCAATCTTACTTGGCATATAAATAATCCAAAAAAGCGACATTTGCACAAAAATCTGTTTGCTATCGAAAATCCTTCACTAACAGCCAACAGCAACGCTGTCCCACATGAACAGCACTTGGGGTTTGTCTTCCTCAGCTCTTCACAAGCCACAAAATCACCACTAGAAATGTGATATTAGACAAATAGCTGCAAAATAAAATAGTGTGTTATGTGTCGTACAAATAGATTCTCTTCTGGTCTCAATCCAAGCACAATGATGTTGAGGAAGGGCCAAATCCCTAATGGGTGTAAACCAGTGGAGCTCCACTGGGGCCAGCTCAGTTGTGTCACCGGACACCAGCTGAGGACAGGGGCTGTTGACCTTGCTGGCTTTCGAACAATGGCCACATTTCACATTCAACTTCACCCCATTCCCATCGAATTGTGCAGGAACTGGTATGAGTTTTACTCATACCAGTTGTCTTCTTTGCTGCTGTTGAAGGGTGCAAACCACCAGTAGCACTGGTGCCTGTCTGATTCTCTCCCTTGCTTTTCCTTAAAGAGAAATTCTCTCTTTTAACCATTATAAATGATCTTTACAGGTGCTCCTTGAAAGGTTTCTAAATTGGAGCTGACTTCTCTGATCTCCTTTCATTTGTAAGCTTGTGACATTTTCCTATACTTTGTCCTGCTCCCTGCTGAAAAGTGTATATGTGCCTCATCCAAAACAATCATAAGAGCAATTTTTTAAGCTATCGTTTTATCAAGAGCAGCTAAGTGAATAATTTTAAAGTGCTCAGGTTTGGTGCTTTTTTTAGAATTTGTGGTGTGTGCATGAAAAAGGGACGAAATATCATTTAATCAGACTTAATTTCATTATAATGTAAATCTCCTTGCCTAGGCATGTAATTTATGACTGAGTTTAACTACTTGCATATACACTAAATGATGGTCTTCTTCTCAAACAGTTATACTAAAGTAATTTTTCACTATTCAACAAGCTAGATACTGTTGAGTAAGAATGGCAACAGCTAAGTAGGTGTGTATAGTGTACAACAAGCTCTTCGGACAGTGTTCAGAACATTTATCTGCTTCAAATTCTGCCAAGTTGTATCAGCAACACCCGTATGATTCTTTGCATTTTTCATCTACAGATCTCAGGGGTGGTTGCAAACAAGGAAAACATCCCTATCTGAATTTGCCAGGGGTACAGAGACGTGCTGTAGATCAGTCCTCCTGAAGGCCAGGAGAATCAGAAACAAAAACTGTGTCAGTGCTGTGAGTAAAGACACAAAAATCAGACCCGTTCTGTTCTTACCCCTCGTACTCATGTTTCACCTTAAAAATATGACAGGAATATGCCATCTAATGGAGCTCTGGGTAGGGAAGGGGAGCGATCCCAAGCGATGTAGCGGGGGGATGTCTGAGACTTTGTCAACATCAAAGAAAGTCACACTTGTGCTAACACACATCTCTGCTGTGGAGGTTACACAACACGACGCAGCTGCTGCAGCGGGCTGGCTCGTGGGAACTGTAACCATATTGATGTTTTCATACTTGTGTGAATTTCCTTCGTGTTGACAAGCCTCTGGGTGTTAAGGACGCTTGAGCTGCTAATGTAGTTGATACCACTTTCCCACTGCTGCAGATTTTGTGAACTGATTGTCAGAGGCTTTTTTTAGGGGCGGATTTCCCCAGCTCTGCCCATACAATCAGTGAGAACAGGTTCTACTCAAAATGATCACGGCTTCCAAACCTTGGCCCTCGGTAAGGCCTTCATGTACTGAGGCATGCTGTGCGCTCTGCGGACCCCCGCAGAGTAAAGAAAAATTAATGATCTTCTTACATATTAATTTCTTAGCTTACCACATATTTAGATAAGTGATGCTCTACAATTCTGGTTGATGGGATTTCAAAAAGGAGTTTGACTTGTCTGCACTGGCGTTTTTCATTCCTCCAATATTCCTGGAGCTCCTTCGTGGTCATCGAAGAGTTGGGACTTTGGGATGCATTGGAATCTAAAACCAATATATTTAGTATTTCAGATTACAGCCTTTGCATTTGGAAAGAAAACTCTTATGCGTTTATTGTGAAGGGAAAGCCTAGAATTTCAGTTGCTGTAACAGCAAGACCTAAAGACTAACAAAATAACTGATTTCACTGCTAATTAAGACAGGTCCAGATTCTCTGAGGAAAGCTATTGTGGTCTGAGCATTTGAAAGACACCAAATTGGCTGCAGAATACAAAGTTATAGAAACAACACTGACAAGAAATATTGTACGTCTGGGTTGTAACCTCAGGCACAGCCTGAGCAGGAGGGATGCTTCACCATCCCAAAAGTAGCCCTTAGAAACACCAACTCCATCTTCTGAACGAGATGTTTCTCCAGCCTACTTTATTGCTAAAAGGAGAACACAGTACAACACAGCTGCAAATTCAAATATATATTCAAATACTGACCCTATTCAAATATTGGGTTTGTGTGGTAACAGGTGAAAGCTGAGAAAACACAAATATCCTAACCTTAAAGGAGAAAACTGGATAACCAGCTCAGCCAAAGGAGGAATTCTCACACCTCTTTTTCTTTTGGAGCTGAACTGATGCCACAGTTCAGCTACAAATATTTTGTATACCTGCCTCTCCCCCCCATAATTACACACACACACACACACACACATATACGTGTGTGTAGAAAAATGTAGGACAGCTGGTTGAAGACTTTGCTTACAGGAGAATTTGCTGCAGCTTTTCAAAAGGGTGATTTCTGTCTTTGAAATCTACTGACAACAGTTGTCATGAGGAGGAACATAGGCTGGCAAAGTGGATTAAAAAAATGGAATATTTGTATTTCAGTGGGCACACCGGTCCCAATTTCCCATCAACAACGACTCTGTCAGTGCAGTCTGTCCGCAGTGTATCTAACATTAGGCCAATGGAGGTGGATGACCACAAATGAATAGGAAGATAACAGCGTGATGCAGGAGCAGAATTGTAAAGGCACCACAGTACTGCCTCAGTGGCCCCGCTTTTGTGCGTTCTTAATCATTTGGCCATACAGTTTCAATTACCCAGGCCTTTGGGGTTTGGCTCCATCTCTCCACAGCATATATTTCCTTAGAGAGGTGGTGTTTATGACATCTTTGCATGCTGAAAATCTTGATGAGATTATATGTATTTTGGATTATATATAACATTTGATTTAATAACAGATGACAGCAATCTTAGGCGTAGTAAAAGTTCGGTGCTGCCCCTTCGTAAGGCGTGTGAGAGGATATTGCCGGAGATCGGCTTCAGTCTCGCTGTTCTTGCTGAGACTGCCGAGAAGTTCAGATTTTGGGATGTGCAGAAAGTGAAGCCCTGGGACAGGCCGTGTGGCGACCACTGTTGGTCACCGAGTGTCATTTAAATCTGGAATACATTTTAAGCACAAGGGATTTGAAAGGAAAGCTCTGTATGTGTGTGTATACACACAACGGGATGTCCAGCTGTTTCACTGTTGCTGCATTATTGCTACAGGTTTAATCAAGGCTTATTTTCAGTGGAGCATAGCAACGTAAATCCGGACTACTGCAATAACTAAAGCAAAGTTTTTGATAGAAAAGATCAATGGCATAAATAGCCACATGAATAATAAAATTAAAGGATAGCACCAACCTTGCAGGTCAACTTTTTCTGGGTTTTCTTTTCTCACTTGACATGAAATTTCAGCTTTGGGTTGATTTTGTTCTTCATCAGATGGACTTGTGGTCAAAAATGTAGAAATTCTGCCTGCAGCTTCCAGCGGTTCCCTTTCTGAGCGGTGTGAGTCTTGGTCCATTCCGAGCTCTCACTGAAAGGTTACCAAAAATATGACATTTCCTGGTCGCTTCAGAGCATCTAATCTGGTCATATTTTTTATTGGCTTACTCATTTTTCTCTGTGAATTTGTATGAGGGTACCCATAGTTCCATAAAAGCAAAGTAATAAATAGGAATATCTATATAGCTATCAGCGAAGGACCGTTCCTTTTACCATTACCACTGAAAGTGTTTGGATATCTTTTTGGCAGATTAAAATCAAACCTGAAAACCACAAGACATTATGTCAAATAAGATTAGGTGGGGAACTCCATTCTTGTATATGAGAATTTGGTCACAAACTTCAGTGGGGACATTTTTTCCTTCATGTATTTTGCCCTCAAACTTGCAAGTATGAGTTCAAATGAACTAAAATCTTGGTGACAATTACGATAACTAGCAGCCTGGCTCTCCTATACCGCTAAAATGTACTGTTCTCAACACTCCAAAACTTGCCATCTGTTTTTAATCGCAACCTGCAGGGCGATATCTAAAATAGTATAATACTTGTGTCTTATTCTATAATTTCAAGTTCTCTCCAGAGAATTGTCTCTGTACTTTGAGAACAAAACAACTGAATCTGACAATAGCTAGGTGGAAGGAGAACTGAGTTTTCTAATTATTTATACAGAAGCATTCTCCCTTTACTTGTCCTTTCAACCTCCATACTGTGTTTGTAGTAGCTCTGTATGCCTGTTCTGCTAGGACTATTTTACCATATACTGATCAAATGCCTAACACAATATACTCCTACTCCATATTTGCCAAAAACATTTCCTGGCTACAAATGCAACAATAATGGCCAAGCAGTGGTTATTAAGCAATGAGGGGGTTTAGGACAGGGATGTTACCACATACAGTTTTGCCTCCACTTGTCTACCACAGTTATGCAATGCTGGTTATGGGGGTGAGGAAACTCCTTCCGCAGACCTATTGATTTCTGGCAAACTGCAAGGCTATAAAAAGAAAAGCAATTACTTTCCCCACGGGGAATAATGGAAGCGCAAACCACTTTTCTCTAACAGAAACCCTCCCTTTGCCTGGCTCGAGTAAGCAAGTACACACACGTTGGCACCCTTCTTATTAAGAGCATCACGGAAACCCCTATTTTTGGACTTTGCACCAGGAGGTGAAAGTTCTCACCGTTCTTCTGATCCTCCTTTCCTTCAGATCTGCTTTTTGAACATGAAGAGTAGCCACCCACCGTCTGACTGCTCAGTCCTTTAAAATCATGGTGGCTTATCCCAAATGCATAAGCTTGCAAATATTTGGTTTTACTGTAAAGATAATCTCAAATAGAGTAGATTAAATGAGGAATCTGAAAATGGCCAAACAAATCTAAATGACAACATTTGGTTGTCCCAACATGGTTGGGAGTTGCTATAAACTTAGAAGTAAAATTGTATTTATATTCAAGATACATATATATATATTTATATATATGTATAACTATATACATACAATATGTATGTCTATAAAAATACCACTTTAAAACATGATTTCACAGAGAAACTTAATACACTTGTAAACAGATGAACCCAGAAGTGAATGTTATATGATAAGCAAGTATTCTGCCTTGAAAACTATCTATACTTCATATAAACAGTTTCACTTTCACGGCTAAAAATAATTGTGAGTTCTTTAAACTGAGCCACTTTTTATTTTTATGTATTTTTTTTTTTTAAATCCACAAAAACACAAAAAAACCCTGCAACAAATCACAGAATTGGAGCGGTCACTCACCCTGGTGCGTTTCAGGGTAGAAGCTGCTCCAGCTGCTTCACTGAGCCGTGACTGGAACCCAAAGCGCCTGGAACACTCACCTGGATCTGCCAAAGAGCTTTCAGTCGCGGTGCATGTGGGGTCTGTACAAAGTCACCAAAAGCTCGCTTCTCATCTTCAATACGCGGAAAAATACGTCCGTGTTTTCTGCGAGCAGGCACGTTGTGTGTTTTACAACGAGGAAGGAAGAAGTCTTGATCAAATCAGGCTTCCCCCACCCACTGGTGATTACGCACCCGATTTCCGACATGCCCGAGCAGCCCCGGTGCTTCTGCAGGCCAGGGGTGACCTCGGGTCTGCAGCCCCCGAGTTACACAATCAATGACAACTCCTCGGCGTGGATTGCTCAAACCAAACCACCACACTGAGCAAACGAGAGCTCAGGGGAAAAAAGAGCCAAATGTGTAAATGTACTTATGTGGAAAAACATGCCCCTGGGGACATCTTTAAAATACAGACTTAACATCCAGTTCAGAAAAGCAAATGCGGATCGTACCACAATAAATAGCCTCGCTCGATGTGAACTCCCACTTCTGACAGAAATCCCGATTCCGCACAGTGCTTAAATATATGATTAATTTCAAATATGTGCTTAATTAAAGTTCAAAAAGGAGCATTATCATTTCTGACATGACTGCTAAACTTGAAATGGGCTTATGTGTGTGTCTAAAATTAATCCTTAGTGCTTAAATTCTTTGTTGAATCAAGGACAAAGTGAATAAGAATGACGCGTTTATCCACATGTCCTTTGGCCCAGGTGCTTCCTTTTGCAGTTCACTCCACTTTGGAAAGTTGCTTTACAGCATCAGAAGAGCTATTTCTGGGGTAAATAATATGGACTCTGTCTTTTTTTAGTAGTGCAAGTTCCCCCATTGCCAAAGCTCACTCGCTGAAACACCAAGCGATTTTAATGCAGTGCAAGTGTGGGCGGCAAACATCCAAGGGACCGCGTGGATCCTGCCCTGCACATTCCTCTAGAACAAACTATTGAAAATAATGTAAAACCAGAGCCATAAACTGGCAATGCTTCTCTTCTGCTTTATTTGCAATGTAAAACAACGCCAGCTTTAACTTGGACTCAGTCTAACTGGAGGAGTTTTGCCAAAATAGCTGTCAGAATGAGGGAAAATCGCTCCCATGCAGCCACAGCCGGACTGGCAAAGGCCCCAGAGTAGAAGCCGTTATATTGGCAGAGTCCTTGAGCCGGTTTAGTGTGTTCCACGCGGAAAGTGATTCAAGTTACACCAGAAAAGAAACCTGAGCTTGCCAATCCGGCTCTAAGGTGTAGCCACACCAGCCAACCCTTTCAAGCGCAGACAAAGCACAGGTTTCTGGCTCAAGTCGCACTCCTTTAAAGTTGGATTTACGGGTTTGGTTGCAATTGTGAACAAAAACCAAGGGGGATTTCAGTGTGTTTCGCTCACACTGACAGTTCAGACATGTATCTAAGCTTTGAATTCTGAATCTGTTTAAGTGTTGCCAAAACGCAATGTATTATTTTCTGATGCTTAGTGCTATTGTCCTGCTCTGGCTAAAGCTAAGAGGAAAGTCTATTTTTCAGTATATTAAGTATGATCCCTACTTTGAGCTATTTCAGAATAAGCAAGCCCCAGTCAAATTAACCTGGGTGATTAAAAAAAAAATTCAAAAAATGAAATCTGTTATGGTGAGCATGGCTGACAGATGTGAAATAATTTACAAATCAAGGGTGTTCTACAAGAAATCTGCCTGCCTCGGCAGGGCAGCTGTCACGGTCACAGCTGGTTCCTGGAGGGGTTCCCCACGCCCAGGAGCTGTGACATCTCCAGCAGCTTTAGCATGAGCTCGGGGTTGGTCTGGACATCCCCAGGCCCTGTGCTGGGGCCCAGTGGTGTTAGTCTGGCGGCATTTTACTTCCCTAAATGTCTACTTGATTAGCATGTTCAAACGAAGTCTACAGTATGCGGCAGTGTTTGCTGGCGGAATGCATAACTCAGTTCCACTTCCAACAGTCACATACTAATGGATTAAGCAGTGGAAAAGAGGAACTTTACACCACTATGAGAGATGGGAAGCGCACTTGCACCATCAATTTATCTGACTATTCAGAAAACTGTGGTACATTTTAAAGGAAAAGCATGTTCTGTCATAATCAGTGATGGAAAAGTGATGCTTGTGCGCTGGTCAGGTCCTCCACACCGATTTAAGATGAAAGGACTCATTTTAGGAAGACTGACCTCAAAGCTGATGTCTAAAACTCAGTAAGGAGCCATCAGGTGAGGCAGCCTCATGATGCCACGTTGAGGATGCCTGGATTGAAAGACTTAGTTCATGCTTTTGATGGTTAAAGACCCAGGAGGGACGGCCATGGAATGCAAAGCTAGGGTCAGCTTCGAACATTGAGATATAACCCAATGTATACAAAAACTGCTGGTTACTGCCAGATTTTATTGGTATTTTATTCCAGGCACAGCAAGGTCGTATTCTTGTTAAAGAATATGGCTGTAATATCCCTATTAGAAAAAGATACTCTTCAGCTCTGTCCTAAGAAATACAGCTTCAGGCGACCTCACACAGTCTGTGCTGCTTTCCCTTCTCAGGCTCCAAACTATGTGACTAAACCTTATTTATTTTACCAAATCACTCATTAAAACTGTAGATAATGAGAAAAAGCAAGAGGAGGCAGAAATACCTAACATATTTACCCAAGTCCCCTTTTATCACACAACTAATATTTAGAAAGTGCTGTAATGTTGTCTTTGATGCTTCCACAAGAACCTTTCCTCTCTTTTTTTTTAGTGCAGCTGGATAGTTACCATTTCCATGTTTGAAGGAACAGAATTCAGCTGTTCCGCATGAACATTCTGCACTTTTGGGGGTGATGCTGTAATAAATGAATACCATACTCCTAGCACAGTACAAAAGTCCATTCCATATTTCTATAAAGTTTAACTGTGTAGCATTGTGTCATTTCAAAGTGGCATTTGTTCACCTTACTTCATTATTACAAAACAAGTCTCTTCTAACAAGAGTATGGTTTAAAGAAACCATTTGCAGTTTAATGGCAAATACCTCGTGCTGGTGTTACTGATGGGGATTTCAACATGAAAGAAACCTAACGGGCCCATTTGACACTGCCAAAACACTGTTATCACTTTACCAGGCCTTTAGAATGATGGCGTCTGAAGGAGCTCGAGATTTTATTCTTATAATATGATATTTGGAGATTTTATTCTTATAATGTGTCTGTCCGCTTTTCTTCTCAAATATAATTATGGTGTGCTTAGGCTAATACTTACAGTCAACGTTCCATGTGTAACTTTTTATTCCCAAAATGTGAACAAAATGAAATTTGGGACAAGGGGATCTATAGCAGACACATGAATGCGTTTTGTAGTAGCATAAAGGCAGCCCTGCAGCAGGAGGAGGACGCCACTGCCGTGTATAGATAGCCATCTGGAGGATTAGCAGAGCATAACCTGGGATTCCTGTGGGCCCTTCTGCAAAGTGAAGAAATTTGACGTGTAAATCATAGTATCTTTTCACTATTTATTCTTTAAAAATTAAACATGAGTTTAAAACGGAATTCTGCTTGTAAGAGACTAAATAACTAGCGTGAGTATTCGTTTGGAATCTCGTTTCCTCAGGAGTTTCCAACAAATTCCTGCTGGTTTCTGACACCCACCTCACCATGTGTCCCATCTTCCGAGCAAAGGCCTTTGCTTTAGCTCATGGTGAACTGCACGTTACCAAACCACATAAATATACGTATTAAAGGAATATAAGACACTGAGAAACTAGGAAAGGGTTTATTTGCGTGTCAACATTATCGTAACCACCTTAAGTACATGATCATGTGCTACTTTTTCCAAAGATGCTTCTTGGTAGGAAGTCCATTTCTAGCACTACAAAATTTCAGAAGTGTTTTTAAAACGAAATTTAAAGCATGGATTTAGAATAATACACGATTTAAAAAAACATCTTCTCTAACAGTAAATGTTGCCTTCTGGAAATGCTGAATGCACGAACAGAACCTTTAAACACAACTGTCCCGTTGAGTAACTCTGTTATATTCCTGAATTCTGCTTTTATCCACTTATTTAAGAGTTCAATACATATAAAACACCCCGATGCTGAGCAGATGAAGCAGAACCGCGTTCAGACGACAGTCGCATCCCGAAGCAGGTCGGTTATAAGGGAGCTACATCTGCTTTTTATTAAACCAAACATTCAGCAACGTCACTTTCATTTCTTTAGAGCAGAAACATCTCAGACTTCGATATTGGGATCCAGATGGCCCTGCTTCCGCCAATGGGGCCGCACGCAGGCGCCATCCAATCAGCGCCGCCGTAGCTCCCAAGGTCCCGCCTTTGCGCTCTGGATGGCCAATCAGCGCCCTCAATGTGGGTGGTGTTTCGCCAACCGCTTTTTCGTGACCTCCCCGCCCCCTCCTCTGCGGCTCATACAACCTTGATGGAGTGGAAACCCCCGAATCACCTCGTCACCTGGCGGCGCTCTTGACCAATAGCGCTACGAAGTGGTGGCGCCGGCGCGCTGTGATTGGCTGTACGGGAGCCCGAGGGGTGAGAGGGCGGGCCTGCCAGGGCAGCAGGGTGCGTTGCGCCGGCCGGAACGCAGCTGTGGTGACGGCGATGGGGGATCGCGGAGCGTGTTGCGCCGCTGCGCCGGGCGCCGCGGGGCTGTGAGCCGCCGTCGGGGAGGCCCCAGGGGCGGGCGGGGCGCCGAGGCCCGGGGCTGAGGATGAGGAGGTGAGTGAGGGCCCGCGGGGGCTGGGCGGTGCCGCGGGACGGTGCTCGGCGCCGTCAGGTGGGGCGAGGCGGCTGCGCGGCCTGGCCTGAGCCGCCCTCCAGCCGTTCCCGCGGGCTCCGGGCCGGGCGCTGCGAACCAGGCCGCGGTGGGCTCGGGGGCGGCGGTGGCTTCGGGCCGGGCTGCGGGGCCTGGGCCCGCGGTGCTTTTCCGATAGTTCAGCGCTCAGCCCTGGGCGGCCCGATCTTCCATGTTTCGGGGCTTTCCTTCCCCATCCCGCTCATAACTGCCCGGAGGGATAGCGAAATATCTCAGATTTGAAGCGGGAGAGAAATAATTATTCTCAAGAACTGAGTTTTGCATCGAGCCTTGTGCCTTGCAGGTGCATTATACATCGTAACTCACCTTGCCAGGTAGTAAACAGGTACATCGGTCTTGTCATTAAACACTCTGTAACTGAACAGTTGTAAATAGAATTTGGTTCTCATTTCAAAATCTGAATATCTGTGTTTCACTCCATCGAGAAGACTTGTGCTGGCAGCAGGGTTGTCTGCAGAACAGCGATGATGGCGTATTGGTGTATTCTTGCCCGATCTAGTAATGCCAGAGTATTCTGATTGTTTATCATGATTTTTGTTCTTCCCGTAATGTAGAATATTTGCATCAAGTTTATAGCAGCTAACAAAATTTATTGGGATTTTTAGCTGCATTTCTGTTTTAGAAATCATGAGTATGAATTTATTTGTATCAGACAATATTTCATCTGCTATTTTGAAGAAACAGTTTCTATTTTTTCCACTCATGGCTTGTATTACAGTCATATAATTCTGTGTACATTGAGCTGCAACTAAATTTACTTACTTACACTTCCCTTGAAAATGATTTTCAGACTGCCAGACAACATAACTTTGCATCTCAACTTTTTAAAACTTGGTATTTGAAGTGCAAGTTCCGTAAGAAATGGTACAACTTGTTTTAGACTCTTTGTTTTGTACTGTGAATCAGAGCTACAGATGTGTGTGTTCATGCTGAAACCTGAGAGCTGACTCAGACATCTCTGAGAGTTCATCTCAGGCTACTGCAGCGTAGAAACAAAGGTCTCGTATTTCAGAACAAACTGTTTTTATGAAGAGATGTCTCTGTAGTGACAACAGAGACCAGTAATAACTGTGTTTTGCCTGTGGCTTCACAAAATCCTTTGAGCATGAAAATAGTTCAGGTAGTTTGTGGAGTGGAAGCTGCAGTTGAACAGGTCCTGACACTGAAATGTCTGTGGTGATGGTCAAGTATGCACAAAGTTTTATAGTTGTTTTGTACGGTGTGATGATGACTTGTTTGATTCACAAGTTAATTCATGCTGAGGTCTAGTAGTTTGTTCTGGTCTTAGTCTGATAAGCATGTGCTGTTTATTGCAAATACGCCTTACTAGCAGAATAACCGGTTCCATGGAAAATTGCTAAAAAGACCCAAACAACTGATTTTCAGCTTTTTTATGTACATATGTTTCTGATATATTGCCAGAACTTAGCATCCTTTTAAGCAAGCTTTTCTGTGTTGTTAAAATACTGATTTATCATTTTTATTATTCTAAAAGCAGGGGATTTGTTTTTTAGAGCTACGTGTTGTTTTTGGCAGGAGACAGTGGTGGTAGATACATTTTTAAAAGAAGGCATTTTATATAGCAATAATGTGCTTTTTCATAATGGAAAACCTTTTGGTACTGTATTCAGTGGCTCAGTAACATCTTTGTGCATGACTAGAACTTTGGGAGACTGACCGTGCACCATCTAAAGTTATCATTATATAACCTAATTGTAGCTGTTAGCGTGTTTTCATCACTGAATTCTTTACTAGTAAACATGTAAAGATGATATAATGATGCAGCAGTGGATGTGCACACAAGGTATAGTTATTTAAAAAATACATGAGAAATAATATTTTAATAAAAATTTAAAATTACTTTTTTTAAGCTCTAAGACAGACTTCTCTATTCATATATTGTTTCCATACAGACCTATTAAAATAAAAGTGACTTACTTGTAAAAGTGAAGTAAGAAAGGTCATGATCCCTGTGATGTCAGAGATACTTGTTTGCAGTTAATTGGGGGTTCATTAACTTTGTGGAATGACTCGCAAAAAGGAAGTTAAGTAAGTGCATCAGTCTTGAAAGCTGATGGAACAAGACGATATCTGGAAAAAGTAAGTGGGACAGAACCAGACAGAGCTTGGGTGGAACTCTATTTTAATATCAGAGTAGACTTACAAAAACCAAAGGTCGTTTAAGTGCGTTTCCTTGCCAGAGGAAGATCCTGTTGTGTTTGTCATCTGTTTCCATATAAAACTTTACTATTTCAATCACTATCAAACTTTTTCTGTTAAACATCAACAAACATTAAATCTCATTGGTGAGTATCAAATAAAAATGAAGAATATTTATTTAACTTGCAAATAGATTGACAGCCTACCAGAGTTTCTCTCGTAGAAGAGAACCTCACCGGGATGCTCAGCACGTCGCACACAAACGTGTGAATTCCCAGTGACCAAAAGATGTTACTTTGCATAAATGTAAAGTCCTCCGTGGTCGTTCTTACTTTTCTTTGGGGGAATGAGTTTTGTTAAATACTCTTTTTGTTTAACAACAGATGACAAAAATAATTGCAGTACCACTGGATTCTCTTACTTTCTGGTAGCTCTGAAGCTGGAATCAAACCGAGGAGGAGAAATAGCAAGAGATTCTGTGACATCTGAATGCCATCAAAGAAAAGATCTGGAGAAATAGGGCAGTGAGAGGAGGCACAAGGACAAACAGTATTTGCTTTTGATTTACTTAAGTTAAATCCATAAGTAGTCATTGAGATTCTCCTTTAGCTGAACGCAAACCACCTGTGACATCACAGATTACTATGGCAAAATGTGCATGACCATGTATATTCTTAACTTCTGTGCTGCCCTTTTCTGTCATCTCTAGAAGAACAAACCCTGCTACATTATTGCAAATCTTTCTTCATGTATCCAGTGTATAGATGTGTATGTATTTTACTTGTGTATCTGCTACAATGTGCAATGAAGAATTTTCAAATTGTTCTTATTTAGTTTATTGATCATGAACTATAATTTCTAGAATGGTGTTTAACTAAGGTGTTTTCTTCAAGGGTTTTTTATTAACTGAAAGTGATATATTTCCTATGTTGTTGAAGCGGATTATCTTTTAAAATGTTAAAAAGGAAAGCCTCTAGGTTTTTCTTCAGAATTGCATGTTGCGATGCTGGCGCAATTCTTTTTTTCATCCATTGTTTATTGGAACTGTCCATTTCTGTTAGTTAAAGAAATGACTGTTATAAATTACTAAAGTTTCCATTTTCTGTTGCTCTATTACATTGGCACGATTTTCTGCTTCACTAAATCAAAATGCCGTGCGGGATGACAGATGCAGTATGCTTTGTCAGAAATAAGTAGTCACTAAGCGCAGGAAAAGATGTGTAGTGGAAAGCTTCCATGAAATATTGTTTGTAAACTTGAGCAGGATATTTATTCTTTACTAAGATTTCTATTTCCTTTCACTTATATGTGTTTACTGCATTTATGTCACACTTTTTCCATAGTCCCGTGCTTCCAGGAACTAGAGAAGGAAGTACACAGCAATACCAAGTTGAAATGGGTATGTCCGCGGTCAACAGGCTGTGTTCACTGTCTCAGGTTTTGCTGAACTATTTTTATTCTGCAGGATGAGTGGGGCTGGTCAGATTGAAATGATTTTCTGTTGTTTTCCTTGAAACCAGCTGTAGTTCCCCAATTTCATTTTGCCTTTTGTTTTTTATTTTTATTCTAGGCTTTCTGCTCTGGATTTGGTTCTTTGCAAAATGAATCCTGTGTTGTTTCACAAAGGGTGGGCCCTGCAGTAGAACTTGTCAAGATCAGTGCACATAAATCAACAGCTTATTTTTCTTGAAGACTTCCGTGCAGCTTTTAAAGTTTTAATCACAATGAATTCGGGCTTATGGAGTCAAGAAAAAGCAAGTTCATCCTATTGGGAAGAGCGGATCTTTTACTTGCTTCTCCAAGAATGCAGCGTCATAGACAAGCAGACTCAGAAGCTCTTGAAAGTCCCCAAAGGTAGCATTGGGCAGTTCTTTCAAGACCGTTCTTCTGTGGGCCACTCCAGAAATATTCCTTGTAAAGGCAAGAAACTGCCGATCGGATTAAAGATTCTGGAACAACCTCACGCGATCCTGTTTGTGGATGAGAAGGATGTTATAGAAATAAATGAAAAACTAGCTGAGTTGCTTTTGGCCATTACTAACTGTGAGGAAAGATACAGTCTGTTTAAAAGCAAAAGCAGGTTAACGAAAGGCATCCAAATAGATATTGGCTCGCCTGTTCGAGTACAGCTGAGAT
This sequence comes from Patagioenas fasciata, assembly GCF_037038585.1. Taxonomy (NCBI): domain Eukaryota; kingdom Metazoa; phylum Chordata; class Aves; order Columbiformes; family Columbidae; genus Patagioenas; species Patagioenas fasciata. Next base: position 5,512,233 of record NC_092532.1, read on the forward strand.
CAGGAGATGATAAATTTCCAGGAGTTGTTCGCTTCAGAGGACCCTTGCTGCAAGAAAGGTCCCTATCAGGGATATACTTTGGAGTAGAGTTGCTGGTAAGTCTCTTGCTGATGCGTAGCATTGTATACATAAGATGAGCTGAAAATCATTTATTTAAAGAGGCAGTCATAATAATTTTTTTGTAGAAGGTTCGTTACCCCTAAAAATTCAGTAACCTTTAGTCTATTCATAAGTATTGTTTTTAATTGCCTGTGAACACGCCATGTCACAACGGCCTTGTATTCTACATGTTAGTGAAGCCTGATGAGGTATGTGGGCTAGCGGAAAGACTTGAACATACTCTGACTCTTCCAGCCTAAAAAAACTTAATTACTTATATCCCCATCATGGCAAGTGTCTTACTCTCAGGTTTCTATTGAGTACTTTGGTTTTCCCAGCATGTGGCAGGCCACAGTCTTTAAATGCAGGCCTGGATTTTAGGGCTGCTGGTTTTGTAGAGCCCTAAAAGTCAAATGGCAACTAGTTAAGATAGAGAATGTTACCTTTATGTGCTCCTAACGAGATATTTCTGCAGAATTAATGTCAGTCCTAAGCTTTTGAAGGACTAGATTCAGGAGAGTGCCACTCTTGCATTAGAAGTCTATTTTTTAAACTCCTCTTTAAACTTTTCCCAAATTCTTTGCAATTCCCACTAAGAACCTGAGGGAATATCAGGCCCGAATGCTGATGAAAATCAGCTCTCTTTATTTGGCATGTAGGTGGAATTTTTGAATACTTAGCATTATGTCTAGTGTGATGTAGTCTTGTCTTGATCTGGCAAAGATGTGATGATGGAAGCAAGTTTTGCACCTAAAGACAATGTGCTTCTCTGAGTAAAAAGGCTTCTGCCTGCAGCTACTCTCTAATCTATTGACGTTTTACTGTTTACTTCCCCAAGGTAGACAGTGCGTATATTTGCCACAAGTTCTGGCAACAGAATACTCCCAATATAATGATGGATCATCTGGCAAATTCTTACTGTAATTTCTCCAAAAACTGGATTATGTTACTGCTGTTGTAGGAGTCTGCTTTTGCACAAAATACACTGCTTGTTGTGTTTTTTTTTTCTTTTTTTACCTTTCTTCTTCCTCCCACACTTAGGAAGAAGGTCGTGGTCAGGGCTTTACAGATGGACAGTACCAAGGCAAGCAGCTTTTCAGATGTGATGAGGATTGTGGGGTTTTTGTTGCTTTGGACAAACTGGAGCTGGTGGAAGATGATGACAATGAACTGGAAAGTGACTATGCAGCTCCAGTTGACGCAATGCAGGTAGAACTTCCTCCTCTGGAGATCAACTCCAGGGTTTCTCTGAAGATAGGAGAGAGTATAGAGTATGGGACAGTTATATTCTGTGATGTCTTACCAGGAAACGAAAGTTTAGGATACGTTGTTGGCGTGGACATGGTAAGAAAATAATCTGACTTTAATAACTTTTGCATGTGTGTTAGCGAGTAAATGACATGCAATATAGAAGAAGAAACGTTATCCACAAGCTACTTCAGCGGAGGCTGACCTAAAATGGGAAATAAACACTTGAGTTCAAATATGGCCCTTGGTGGTCATTGTATTTTGGCATCAGGTAAACGGATCCTATTTGATGCGAAACAGTTCAGGAGAAATACTCTGGTTGCCTTGAGGAGCCTCCACTGAGCTACTTGCAATGTTAGATGTCAGTCTTGAAGTAATAGAACTGAGTGGTTTTTTTGTTTTCTTTTTCTTTTTATGTGAGACTGGCTTTGTTCTGCCTTTTTTAAAAGTAGACTATATGTCTTTTTCTTTGTTAGCTATCTTTTAAAGGTTTTTTTATGTAACGTTGGTTTGTTTGACTTTATTCTACCTTAAAAGTACTGAGTTTTAAGTAGAAAAATTGATCTTTCAAGAAAATGTGAAGCTTGCAATGAAAGATTATTTCTAGCAACTTGAATTTTTTTAAATGAACAGCTTTCAAATGTTCAGTAGTTAAAGGGTGTTCTGGTTTTGTAGACCAGGTGCTTCCATTTTCTTGATTGCACCAGCTGTTGCTTAACAATGCACTGCAACTGTTGTAACTTGTCTGTAAATCATGGATTTTAGTAGAGGAATGCTTGTTAAAATAGGAGATATTTCATGAAAGAACAGTTTGTAAGTTTGTGTTTGTCTTTAAAGAGTGATGTTTGACTGTGCTAAAGGCAAAGTTTGTTACAGGAAGAAGTAGATGTTGTCAAACCTTTTATATTCCTACTTTTTACTTTCCTAAAGACATATGTCTACTCTGTATGATGTTAAATCTTCGCTTGGAATGCATGTAACATGTCTTTCTATTTTTAGGATAATCCTATTGGAAACTGGGATGGAAGATACAATGGAATCCAGCTGTGCAGTTTTGCAAGTGTTGAAAGCACACTCCTTTTGCATATCAATGATGTTATTCCAGGTAAGGCAGACTTTGAGACCATCTCAGCCTAGGCACAGCTATGTGATTGAGGCAATACTGCGGAATTAATATCCTAAATTTGCTTGAATTAGTTTAACTTTGTGTTACACTTCCCTTCAGTTTCCTCCTCTTTTGGTGACAGTCTCGCTAGTAGAAAAGGTTTAATATTGAACAAAATTCATGCCAATTTTGTAGTATTTACAGTACTATACAATTGTATTGTATTCATGAATATGTGAGCATCTGTAGTGGTAATCTTTTTATTGAACGTTGTTCAGTTTACTGCAAGAGTTTAAAGGTCTTTGGCCAGAAAGCTGTTCTTTCTGTGCTTGAAATGTATTGATAGCAGTGTCTACGCGTTATGTGGGTAAATACTTGAAAATTCATAGCAAGACTGTGTAAAAATTCATACATGTAGTAATTCACTGTATAGTGTTAACTTGTCACCACTACAGTCTCGGTTCTGGAGAAAGAAAGAAGTTTGATGTAAAATTAGTGTTTGTGCTCTGTCAGCAGACAGGTACTAATGAGTGTGCAGCCTCCAGTTTGGCCAACTTACCTTCACCTTCTGCTTGTTGGTTTAGTTTTAATTGAGATGCATGTTTTTGCATGAATTCTCCTCTCTTCTGTGGAGAATTCATGGGGACTTCTCCATTTTTGGGAAAAGAGGATTTGTTGTACATGTGTTGGTAGAAAACAACATTTAGAAAAAACCATAAAGTGAGAAAAGTGCACTGAAATGAAGTATAACATCACCACGTTTATTTAAGAATGTATTCCAATATCAAATGGCAGATTTCAACAATGCAGAAACCACAATTCCTTTTTTGCACCAACCTAATAATTGCTGATGTGATAGAAGCAAATCCTGTAGACATAAAACGTTGGTTATGTGCCAAACAATGTTTGACTCCGCTCAGTTTTAAAACCGACGATGCCAGACCTCTGTTCAGTTAGGTTTTTACTTCTCTGTGACACAGAAAGGGAAGCTAATATTGTCTTCGTATGCCACATCTTAGAGACCGTGTCACAGGACAGGAGACCTCCCAAGCTCGCCTACACCTCGAGAGGCGGCGCTGACAAAAGCCTGTTCAATCACAGTAAGCCAAAGGCCACAGGTACGTCTGGGAAGTGATTTTTCTTTACCTTTGTAAGATTGCACATTTCTGTTGCTTGAGAAAAAGTGTTGCCTTGCATTTTCTATCACAGCATCTATTGTCTCAGCTACATATCAAGGTAAATTTCTCTGAAGTAGAGTATGAATATGAATTTATTCAGTCATAATAAAGATGGTAGACATCTTAATACTGTTCCAAAACACTTTCATGAAAAACAGTTAGAGGTTTAGCAAAAATTCAAGAGCTTATTACCTGGTCGTCTAGTATAACTAGTTCAGGTTTTTCTGAAAGTGTGGTGTATGTGGTTTTTTTTGTTTGTGGTTTAGTTTTCATTTTTTATTATTATTTTAAAAATAATTTCATTTGGTGTTGTCTTCCTTCTGCAAGACTAGACACTTCCAAATTTTTTAGCCCAGGAGCAGATCTGATTAATAATTAATATGTTAATTTTGCTTTGATTCAAAACCAGAATTGAAATATAAGCTTCTTTTGACTCTGTTTTTTAACAGCTTTGAAAATCCTTCCAGGGAACAAAACCTGGAATGGGAATATTTTTATTTTTTTAAGGAAGAAATCACAACTTTTGAGTTTACTAGTGGCTATTTTGAATTGTAGCATCCTTATGACAGGATATTGTGTAAGATTTCATTCTGCCTGGCACTGGATGCTGGCAGAGGTGATCTGCTCTGAAGTAACTGCACTTGTACATCAGCACAAGTTGGAGCTGTGTGGAGCTGGATCTGTAATTAATTTGCCTACTCTGATTTTTTTCTCTTTAAAAAGCAAAACCACCACCTTTACACTCTATTTCATATGGTTTCTTATGTCCATAATGTATAGTAATGAAAAATTTGCACTTGAGGGGTATTTTCTGCCTTCTTTTCTGTTTGGTGGGTTGAAATTTCAGCTTGGAGGACTAAATTGCTTTGGGAAAATCCTTGTTGCAAGCTCAGAACTGTGTGAACTTTAATGGGGGAGTTTGAGGCTTTGTGGAAAGGCACTTATGTCTTCTTCAAAGTATAGTAACAAATGAACGCTATGAAATAATAGCTTTTGTTAATAGAGATTACTCTTTTCCAGTAAAACGTGTTGTTTTCCAGGATCTACCTCTGAACCTGGAAACAGAAACAGATCTGAAGTCTTCTACACGTTAAATGGCTCATCAGTTGACTCTCAGCCTCAAACGAAAACAAAACCCCCATGGTATATTGATGAAGGTAAAGAGAGACGATGGTCTTCCATGTAGGCACACACTTTATTTGAAGAGCAAAGCAAAACTACAGAGTACTGATGAGTTTGAATTTCAGACAGTTGGAATGTAGTGTCTTAGTGGAAGATGTACTATATCATAAAAAGCATCTTGGAACCCCCATGAAAATATCCTCTGCCTTAATTGACAGACCTGTTGTTTTATTCTGCCTGTAGGAGATTACGTTCTTGGCAACGTGTGTGCAGCTCTGTGGGAACACCAGTGTCTTGCAGGCAAAATAAAAACTGAGACTTGGAAGGATGATACGAAGATATTCCTTGTAGCCAAGTATATAATTTTATTTTGCCTGTGTTGTTGTAGCTGGTGTTGCAGATCTAAGGGAACTGTAATGTTCTGCCATGCCAGCTAATCAGTCTGGAAGTAAGGGCGGGGGGGGGAAATAATCTGAGTAAGCATACCTGAGTTTTTTAGTATTTTTTGAAGTTATTTCTGGAAAATCTCTCTCTGGATTCTTACACTGATCCTTTGGGTAGGTGCACCCATACTTGTATCTGGATTTGCTTCCAGCTCCTTTTTTTTTTTCCTCTGGTTAACTTTTCTGAAGTGCGGCTGGCTGGCTTACAGACTGAAGGGGTAAATACTAAACTAATAATGTAAGTTTACAATGGAAACCTGTAGCAGTAGTAGCACCTGAATTCCATGAACAGTAAAAGAAAATGGGTTAAAATTGTTCTTGTTTGCCTACCAGCTGTTGTTCCAACAGCTTGGAGGTCTGTTTAAAAATTAGTTTATTTTAATATTTTAAATGAACAAGGTAAATAGCCTATCTAGAAAGGACTATGGAATAAAGGATTAACCAATTTTGAAAACAAACGTTTGGGGCATTAACTTCAGTTAATAAAACAGTGTTGAGAGAAGAGGTGATGAAGAAGCTTTTCTCTGTGAAAACAAATTGCATATTAGAGACCACGTAGAGATGTGGGAGATGATACAGAACACTTGTGCTGTTGTGATCGTGTATATCAGGCACTGCATTAGTCATAACATCTAAATCCTTTTATTTAATTTCTATTCTTTATGTTCCTTATGTTAGAACCAAAGTATATTATGATAGAGGCAGGGAGATAAATACATTTCCATTTGCAAATTACATCTGCAAGCAGTCGCTCATTCTGTATAAACTGTGAACCAAATCCCTCAGTCACACTGACCAATGAGTTCTTCCCAGTTTTGCCCATCACGGTTGTAATCCTTGTTCACTTGTATTCAAAGAGAAGTTCTTATGTGGGGTGAGAAAAAGAATGATTTTCAATCTAAACCTTCCTGTAGTTTCTGGCAAACATCTCCTTTCTCTGTGCTGTTGTTTTCTGCTGGTTGTGGTAGCGCTACAGCAGGGTCTCCTCAGCCACTTCTATCTCCAGTGTTGCCAAGTGACAAACATCTTCCTATGTATCCCCAGCTGTTAGTGCTTCCTATACAGGACCCCATTAGATCAGATGTGGTTGCAGATACACTTCTTGGTTTGATAGCCAAGCCTTTCCTTTTGTAAGATGGGAAAAAAACCCCTAACGTTTACTAACATCTTGTTTTTTATTTTAACAGTTGCTGAAGACCCTGCAAAATCACTCAGTGATTCATCTCCTGGATTTGGGCATTCTTCACCACCGCTGCAGGCACCTTTAACGAACTCTGTGTCTACAGAAAACAGATTTCACTCCCTCCCTTTTAGCTTGACAAAAGCGTCAAGTACTAATGGTACTATGACACATAGTCCTCTCTCTTTATCCGTTCAGTCAGTCATCGGTGACGTAAATCCTACGGCTAACCAGGAGAGCCCTTCAGCCCCAGGCCCAGTCGGGAACTGCCATGGTCTTGAAGCAGGTTCCTTGGCTGAAGTTAAAGAAAATCCTCCTTTCTATGGAGTGATCCGCTGGATTGGCCAGCCACCTGGAGTAAATGAAGTATTAGCCGGACTGGAACTGGTAAATATAAGTTGTAGTCTGTATTAATATTAGTTACATGTCACTAGTTTTGTGTCTGAGAGTTGTTCCTGTATATAGTTTGCAACAGCAGCCTGGAGGAACATGTCCATGCAGGTTGCCGTGTCATCTCCTCATAGCTAAATTCTGACTTTGTGGCTGCTGTTGGCAGGCTCCGAGATGCCTTTGTGCCACGGTGGGTAATTGAATTTGTAGGGCAGGTTGCTTGCTTACTTTAAAGGAATGCCCTTTGCTTACGTAATGGAGATTTTCATTGAAAAAGCTGACTGTAGAATGAACCAGTTCATTGCCTGCTGAAGCAACATTGGTGGTCAAGAAACCAGTTTCTGGCTCAGCGCTATTTGTAGTTATTTCTGCGTTCTCTGAGAAACTGCAAATAATAAGATATAGACATTAACACCTTGTAATACATTTAACTTTCCATTTAGCTTTATTCAGCATGACTGTAGCTAAGGGTAGCAGCAAACAATCGTTGAAGCTTAAAGAACATTTTAAAAATAAGTACCAAGGTCTCATACTTGTTCTGAAACTGTTTGTTTTATTTTCGGGGAATACCATTTAATTTAATTGTCTTGATATTTAAAGGTTCTTCAGAATGCAGATTTGCATAAAACACCTTGGCTGTTAGGAGTCTTATTGAATATCAGTTTTTTGGGGTTTTTTTGCATACCAGCAGACAGGCAGTGTCAGAGTCGTAACAGTGGTTTTGATAACTGATGGTAGTGATACTGTGGATTTGACAGCCGTGTGCTTTATGTGTTCATGTGGGCTCTTTGTAAACTCACAGTTGCTGCAAACATGAATTGATATTACGTGCTGACACTTACTCGGTGGCAGCTGCTGCCAAGGCTGTGGTTGGTTATCAGTTAAATTAATATGTACCCAATTAAGGGGAGAGGGTTATTTACTTTGCGATGATGTTCAATAAAATTTCAGATAAAACAGTGTACAATTATGTAAAACAACAAACATCTTCAGCAAAGTAGGTTGGAATGTGGCTGGAATTTCAGCTGTTAGAACAAGTCCTGATGCTCATGGGTTTGTTGGGTGAAGCTCAAGCTGTAGTTTGCCATGAGCCTTCTGAGGCTGCACCTTGGCGTGCCTTGTGTTAAACTGGGCTCTTGGACTTGCCCGTCTTGCAGTTCTGCATTAAACCCCAGGAGCTGTTAGTAAGCAGATGATATACCTTAAATCTTGTTTTCAAAGGTAAAAAGAACTTGCTATTTTCCATACCTAGTTTGTGTTGTCTCTGTACACTCTGTGTGCTCTGCACATTTTTCTTGTGCAAGCCACAGTCACACTGGAGCTATCCACCCTACGCAATGCTTAGTGATTTTAATTGAGTTTTAAAAGGTGCAGGTGTGCTCTTTCTAATTACAGAAGGAATCTGGAGTGACTGATTGCTTCGTTAAGTTCCTAATGTTGCCTGGGTTTAATTCTTGCCTCCCCCAAGCTGCTTCTGATGGAATTTTTGTTTTATTTTGGATGGAGTGAAAGCTTAAGCATGAAGGAAAAAAAGTGTGATTCTTAATTTCCTCAATAAATCCAGTTAAAGAACATGTCAGCTGAAGCTTTGAATACTAAAATGCAGGAACGTTGTACGCCAAGCTTCAGAGTACCTGAAGGGTGACTTATAAATAGATATTTTACCAAATGTCTTACTGCAGAATTTTAGAAATAAGAAAAATAGCGAGTTCTCACTTGAATTTTCAGGAAGATGAATGTGCGGGTTGTACGGATGGAACGTTTAAAGGAACTCGCTACTTCACTTGTGCTCCGAAGAAAGCGCTTTTTGTTAAACTCAAAAGCTGCAGGCCAGATTCCAGGTTTGCCTCGTTACAGCCCGTTTCCAACCAGATTGAACGCTGCAACTCTCTAGGTATCGAGCTTCTGCTTCTTTCTTATTTATCAGCTGGGAACTGACCTGGGCTTTGGTTTCAGTTATTTCTGCAATGCGTTCTTTGTATTGAACACTTGAAAATCTGTACAGGTATTACTTAAGTGAGGTTAATGAATAGAAGATCAGTCTGTACAGAACAACAAGCTTCTATGTATTACTTTTTGATGATTTAAACCAAGAAAATGTTCATATATTTGTAGACATTTCATAGAATTAAGGTGTTTTTTTTGTTATGCTGTACATTTTTTTTACTTTAGAAATTGTAAAGCAATCCTGTTGAAAATGGTATTTGCAGCTCCAGCAATATGTGATTGCACTATCAGAAATGAAGACAGGGTTTTTTTCTGTAATATAAAATTATTTTTTCTAAATATTAGCATAGAAAAGCATGTGTGTTTTATGGTGGAAGTTAGTGCCGAAAAACTCTTTTTTTTTTTTTTTTTTTTTATTTTTAACTTCAAGTATTTTAGATTTCTTGGGTCGTGTTGTATTGCCTGAGAGAACAGCAAAGGAAGAACTGTTGGATACTTTTAAGATAGTGGCATTTATAGTGAGCACTATAATTAATTCAGTGCTGCTTTCTGGAGCACCCTAACATGCATTGTCAGTGCAATGTAAGGCCTTGGTCACTCTCTGGAAGACAGTGAGTCTGGGCTATAGTAAAATGCTGTTCTAGTCCAGAGAAGGAATGCTTACGCTAAAGCAGCAACTTCACTGTAAAAGTTTAATAGGAAAATCTCAAGGGGGATCAAATTTGAGACTTTAAAGTGTCTTTTAAAAAAACCCTTTCAGCCTTTGGAGGTTACTTAAGTGAAGTGGTAGAAGAAAACACTCCACCGAAAATGGAAAAAGAAGGTTTAGAGACGATGATTGGAAAGAAGAAAGGTATCCAGGGGCATTACAACTCCTGTTACTTAGACTCCACCTTATTCTGGTAAGTTCATAATTTGTATAGTGCCATCCCACGCTAGAAACGCGGCACGCGTGGTGCGTGTTGTAATGTCCGTATCGTTGCACCGTGATTCAACACCTTACGCTGCTCTCACAATTTGAACGAGTTCTGCAGCTTTTGCTGCATCATGTGAAGTGCAAATTGTACCCAAATGGTCCTGACCCTCAATATCTGTACTCTTTTTGACTGTAAATGCTTAAGGATTAAAGAGTACGTGGGTGGGGGGTGGAAGGAGGCAAATATCTCTTAAAACTTATTTGCAGAATCCTGCCTGGGTGACTGGTTTTGTACCCTGCTGCAGAAAGGATCTGGGGTAGAGTGGACTTTACTGTTTAGTACAGCTGTGTTGTCCTCTGTCCATAATCACCTCTTCTTGAGTTTGTTTAGTTGTTTAATTCTTTCTGTGGCTTTGCTTGGTTTGTCTTACGTTGCTCAGGCATCTAAGTGGTTGTATCTTCCAGAATCAAACCAACGCTCTGCTTTTTTATTTTGTAGCCTGTTTTCTTTTAGCTCTGTTTTGGACACTGTGTTACTCAGACCTAAAGAAAAGAATGACGTAGAGTATTATAGTGAGACTCAGGAGCTGTTGCGCACAGAGATTGTGAATCCTCTCAGAATGTAAGTAAAGACATGAATATAAGTTTCATCCTAGATCCTGCTGTTTATGATTCCTCTCTGAAAAGCTTGGCTAGCTGCTGCTGCCAGTCTCTTCATTTTTTTAATGAGTATTTTTACTTGTTCTTTAGGTAAATTCAGTCAGTGCTAACTGGAAATATTGTTTGGTGATAAGATATTTTCACTAGTCTGCGTTTGGAAATGCGATCAGCATAAAGCTGTTGTAAAATGCATATAGGTATGGATGCAAAAGCGTAGATTAATGCAAGTTAGGTTTGTTCACAGCATCTATATTTGCCTGTTTTTAATGCTGCTGTTCTTGAGATGTATTTGGCTTAAAACTACTTTGCACTTTTTGTGAAGTTTTAGACGAACAGACTGAATGCTCAAAGCTGCTTAGGTCAGCACTACTGTTCTGTGTCTTTTTCTCAAATATTGAAGATTTTGTTGTTAACAACTCCCACCGTGCATTTATTATCTGCCCTTCTGAAAATGATTTGTTAAGCAGTGCAGACTAGAGTGAAACCAAATCAAATGTAATTGACTGACAAATCAGAAAATGGTTATCACGGTCAGTTAATGTTTAAAAAGAGCTCTTAAAAGTTGTGCAAGAACATGGAGCTCTGCACTGAGTTCATCCTGCATTAAACTGGAAGTCAGGTTGCATGTGAGGAGTCAATACATAGTTTTGAAGAAATACTGTACACAGTTTAATGAGTATATGAGAGCTGGTATTTTAGCATTCAGGAGTCTTTCTGCTTCTCTGATTTGATCACAACATGGCTAATAGCTTGTTAAACCCATTTATCTTAGATATGGATATGTATGTGCTACAAAAATAATGAAACTGAGGAAAATACTTGAAAAAGTTGAGGCTGCATCAGGATTCACTTCAGAGGAAAAAGGTAACTGGGGAGGTTTTCTGTTCTTTGAGATTTGCAAGAATCGTAATAGGAAGGAACTGAAACACCTTGCTGTGTAATTATACTAAACACACAAATATTTCTATGCAGCAGTGATATCTCTACCAGAGATTTGAGTGCCCATTGGGTTGTAAAAAGGTGTTTTCTGCTTCCTTTGGTCTGTAAGGAGCCCAAGCTGACCAGTTTCTGCCCTAACAGTCTGGCACTGACGGGATTTCTTTTGCTGCCTTCCTGTGCAACTCCCTTCTAGCAGCTGGGGGGATCTGAGGCTCCTCCTCAGACACTGAAACTGTGATAAGGCTGGGATCTTTGTCCTCTCTCAGAATGTCACCTTGGGCCCTGATGAATAATCTCTCCACTACAACATTTCACTGTCACCATGGTTATGTAGTATTTTAGGAAATAAAGTGTGTAAGTCATGTTGGAAAAAATCAATTCCCAACCTTTTGATCTTCTGCTGCATATAAAGATTAATTAGCATTGTATTATGTAGCTGTTTTGGTTTTGTTTGGGAGAACACTACTTTGTAAATGCTGAAACCCATTATTTATTGCAGTTAGTGGCAGGAGGAGAAATGTATCAGAAAAGTCTCAGTGCTGGGCGAGAAAAGACTTCTGGGAAGCGAGAGGTGGCTGCATTCTTGATTAGAGAGCTCTGTCTCTAGATGAACTTCGTACTATTGTGTGGGGTTTCTGGAAGCGTTACTGTCACTACTCCTCACCGCTTCTCTGCACTTCACTGGCTTCTTTTGAAACCTTTGATTTCTTCTGAAGAAGTTGTCCTGTGAAACGCAGAGCATCTTTTTGATCTTGACTGGAAAGCTTTGTTTCCATGTTGAGCCTGTCTTTGACACCAAAAGAGTAAATAGAGGTTTGTGTCATGAAAATGTTCATAGTTTGTCATAATCTTACTATGTCAATAAAGCTGTAAAAATGACTCTTACTTTTTTTCCTGTTAAAATTTTGACAACTTTAATTTAAAATGAGTCTTGAATAATGTATCTGGTTTTGCGTACTAACAAGACCTTTTTTTTTTTTTTTCCTCCCTCCTCAGATCCAGAAGAATTTTTGAATATTTTATTTCACCATATTCTAAGAGTTGAGCCACTGTTGAAAATCAGGTGAATCTTTTTTCCTTGTTGAGCTCATCTGTGTGTAGAGGCTGATGAGAAGAGAGTATTTGCTGCCTTTCAAATTGAGACAGACCTGAGGCCACCTTTGACTCCTGATCCATATTTCTAATAAGATCCTATACAATAAAGTGATATTGACTAATTGGACACAATTTCCTGCCTTTCTGGTAGGTGGGTTTGGCCCCACTGGTCTCTTGCTGCAAAGGTTGATGTTTGTAATCTAGTGTTAGGTTTAGCAAACAAAACGAACCAAACCAAAACACAACAACTAGTAACTTAAAGCATTTATTGAGTCTATACAGAAAAGTGTTCAGAGAACAGCTTTCCATCTTGAGACCCTCACAGTTGTTACCAGCTCTCTTTAATTCCATAAAAGACAACGTGCAGAGAAACTCCTCTGGCTCATGTATTATTCTGGTGAAACAGCAGAGGTACAATACTATAATTATAACAATATTGTTATAATTAGAATAGATTTTCAGGTGAGAATGTGTGTGTAGTTTTTGGCAGTTAACAGGTGTGCTGCTGTGGCAGAAATCACAGCTGAAAGGAGTCAAGGAAAAGCCTCCTGTTCCACTTGCAACATACGCAAAGGTATGTTGATAAAGCATACTCTGAAACTTATACTGCTTTTGTTTATTCAATAGGTTTGTTCTAAAATAAGTCCACACTTGATTACCTGTATCTAAAGTATCTTGTTCTTGCTGCTGGCTTTATTTCTTTTAAAGCACTATGTATTTCAATGCAGACAGGATGCTGCGTAGACTATTTTCTGGCAGATGTTATTGTCTTTGTCATAGGAGAGCTTCAGAATCTTTTTTTCTCTTTTTCAAATCTGTTCCTAGATCTGCAGGCCAGAAAGTACAAGACTGTTACTTCTATCAGATTTTTATGGACAAAAATGAGAAAGTTGGAGTCCCAACGATTCAGCAGTTACTGGAGTGGTCATTCATCAACAGCAACTTGAAGTTTGCAGAGGTTGGTGACAGCTTTTGCCCCCTCCCCCCCTCTTTTTGCCCCCTCCCCCTCCTTTTTGGCCCCCCTCCCCCTTTTCTTTTGGCCGTCCCCCCTTCTTCCCCTTCTTCTTCCCCTTACCCCCCCCTTCTTCCCCTTCTTCTTCCCCTTACCCCCCCCTTCTTCCCCTTCTTCTTCCCCTTACCCCCCCCTTCTTCCCCTTCTTCTTCCCCTTACCCCCCCCTTCTTCCCCTTCTTCTTCCCCTTACCCCCCCCTTCTTCCCCTTCTTCTTCCCCTTACCCCCCCCTTCTTCCCCTTCTTCTTCCCCTTACCCCCCCCTTCTTCCCCTTCTTGCCCCTCCCTTCTTCCTTTCCTTCTTCTTGCCCCCCTCCCGCCCTGTCATCTTCTTCTTCTTCTTGGCACCTCCCCCCCCCCCCCTTCTTCTTCTTGGGCCCCTCCCTTCCCTTCTTGGCCCTTTATTCCCCTCCCCTTCTTTTCCTTTTGTGTGTCCCTCCCTCAGAGGGGGGTGTCTAGTCCAGTATATTTATACTGAACTTCAGCATGACTGGGACTTAAAATATTTGACAGTGATTTAGATGCCACTTTCCTTCTTTTTCAGCTGTAGTTTCTCTCAAAGTCTTAATTGTGGTTTGCTTACCATCGTGTTCATTCTGAAGTCAATGGGCAGCAAGTTTATATAACTGGAAAGTGTTTATAGCATTAGAAGTATGTCTTTAAATTTAGATAATTCTTTGTCTCTAGCTCATGACGCTATCTTCTGGCATTTTACCCAGGCACCCTCTTGCCTCATTATCCAGATGCCTCGGTTCGGAAAAGACTTCAAAATGTTCAACAAAATTTTTCCGTCCTTGGAATTAAATATAACAGACTTACTTGAAGATAGTAAGTATAGACCACTGTGTTGTGTAATAAAAGAATTGTTGAGAGTGACTCAAAGTAAGTATTCCTGGCAGGTCTGTGTTGATGGTTTTCTTGTCGTTTGTGTTTTAAAATATTTAACAAGGTAGTTTGAGATGCTCAGGCTGAGGAGAAAGGAAGATGTACTGCCTAGAATACTTTTTTCCCCTCATGTCAAGAAAGTGATTCCGAATAACTTGCTTGCTTATGTTTATTTAATTGAATTCTTGAACATCTGTACAACTAAACTTCTTATTTCACGACAATTTTATTAAAATGGAGTTATTAGCAGCAAAACAATCATTAATATGCCAGGTAGGAAATCTTAAAAGCAGAGTGTAGCACCAAGATGGGTTAACAGGTATTTACAACGCTGACTCCGTTTCATTAGTCTTCATCAATTTGTGCTGCATGTTTCAAAGCTTTTTGCTATTAGTTTATCAAACTAGAAGAGAACCCGAGATCAGGAGGGAAACCTGCAGCGTGTGGTGATGGTGCATTTTTCAACTATAAATCTATCACTTTTCTTGTGACCTAAATTGCTGACGTTTGCCAGCCACTGTTTTTTTTTCATTGCATTACCAAAGAAAACACACCTGATTTTAATTTTGAGATAAGAATTAATAAAACTGCTAATATTTATTACAAAAATAATCTCTGAAGCTGTTGTGGCCATCAGTTTTTGCTACCTATCAGTGTAAGCTGGCTCTGCCAATACGATGAGAGAGAACTAACTCGATATACAAGCCTGGTTTTACTTGTTCATGCAGGTGATAAAACAGTAGCACTCTAACCCTTTTTCTCTTCATATTGTCAAATAGAAGAAATTAAACACAGTGGTACAGTCTGCTTTGATTGGCAATCTGGTTTCAGCTTTTTAAATGTAGTGTTTTTCTCCGTTTGAAGTAGTAATCATCCCTCCTTTTCATATCCCTCATTTTAATAAAACAAAAAAGCCTTCCCAAATTGGAGAGTAATCCCTCTTTCCCACCGCAGCCCCCAGGCAGTGCCGGATCTGTGGAGGACTCGCTATGTACGAGTGCAGAGAGTGTTATGAAGATACCGATATTTCTGCTGGGAAGATCAAGCAGTTCTGCAAAACGTGCAATACGCAAGTAAGTTGTTCTTTGTTGCTCTACACCAGGACTGAATACTGGAGAAGTAGTAATTGCAGGCAGCTTGGAATCTGTTTCTTTTCACCTGCTTTAAGTCCTGATTTTACATACATGCTACCTTGTTTGAATGGATAAATTCGTGATGTAGAACAGCTTAATTCTGAGAGCTGTTTGGTACCTTGTGTGAAGCTGTCGTAGTCACAGTTTGTCTTCAAGTCTGAGCATAGTAGAAAATTGTTGCATTATATGTGTCTTCCCTTCCAACCTTAGATTTGAATTTTCTGGGTAATATTGAACTGTTCTGGTGGGGAAAAAATAGAAGCAGCATTTAGTATGCTACTGTTACTGCAGCTCCTTCTCTAATGCCATTAATCTTCAGCTCAGCAGTAGTGTTCTTTTTAGCTTTGTCTGCCACTGAAACAATCTGATGGGGTGTTCTTTCTTTTCTGAAATATCGCTTCAATTGTAGGTTCATCTTCATCCCAAGAGACAGAGCCACAAATTCAATCCGTTGTCGCTCCCGAAGGATCTGCCGGACTGGGACTGGCGGCACGGCTGCATCCCGTACCAGAAGATGGAGTTGTTCGCTGTTCTCTGCATAGAAACGAGCCACTACGTCGCTTTTGTGAAATACGGGAGGGATGACTCCGCCTGGCTTTTCTTTGACAGCATGGCAGATCGGGATGGTACAACTTCTAGTTATTCTTAATAATAACTTTTTGATGTGTATAAATATTTTAAATGTTGATGCCTATTTCTTAGTGTTTTGGGGAAATATAATTTAACTTGATGTACTTGATGCTGGGACACTAACCCTGACTCAGCCTTACCTCATTGCATTGATTTCATAGTAGCCATTGATGTGCATAATCTGAATTTCACCTAAATTGGATACCTTAAAAAGTACATGGCACAGAAGTAATCACAGAAGCTTTCTAGTGGGACTCCTTATATACATTTTTTTAAATACTTTGTGAGTTTGGCAGAGAGAATTCATTTTATATAATCAACTGCAGAAATGTCTTCTTTCAGTCTGTATTTCAGGGGATGTACACAATTATCCAATAGTATGCAAATATTTTTATTGCTTTTGCTTAAATGACTTGGTGTAGGCGTTGTTAGCATAGAAGAAATAGTCACACCTTACATCATCTATGCCATTCGGGTTATCGGTGGAAAACTGTTCCTCTGTAATAATATAAAGGTCAGTAAAACAAATGTTCTCTTAGATATTGTTGCATTAAATAGTGTTTAAATAAGGGCCCTCTGCTCAATTTTGGTGCCTGAGAAAACCAGGAATAACAGATGCAAGTTGTCAAACTCATAGTAACAGTTGTTCCATGAAGAATTCTCAACCCCTGGCTCTTACAGCTGCCAAATGACACTGTTACAGTCCTGCTGAAAATCAAACTGCTACAGGATTCAAGTCTTGTAACAACCAGAGGCCATCCAACTGTGTTTCAAAGTGCCTGAAATGTGTACGGTAAAGAACCACTTGATTTCAGGAATGCCTGTCCCATGAAATACTCACTGGGTATATCTCTTGCTGATCTCAGGGGGTTTTGAATCACAAATATTTTTCTTCAGCTGGTTTCATAAACTACAAATGGCTGCCAGTGTCATGGATGTGTCCGTAGTTGTGTTTGAATGTGCTTATTTTTACCTGGAAAGGAGCAAACTCTGCCGTAGTCCTGCAAGTCAGGTACGGACGCTCAGGGTTTATAATTCACCAGCTGTTACCAGCTGTGGTGTTACTAACAAATTCCGCAGTGTTTGGGGTGGAGTATGTGTTCAGGTGACTCTCCCGAAGTCGTACAGGATTATTAGTGTTAATGAAAACCCAAGGTTGTAGTTCTGGTGGGCTTCTTATGTGGTGTTTGTGTGGGTGTGTGTTTGTTAGCAAACACTACAAGATACTCTGACACCAATTGTGATTTTTCTTGAATAGCATGCTCTTTCTGTAAGTTTACCTTGCGGTAGCATGTTTAGGTTTTGTTCAAAGGCCTCTTCAAGAACGGGTGATGCTGTCATTAAAGTATATTTTAAAGAGCAAATATATGTCGATGCTATTCTAATCTTTCGCTTTCTTTCCTTATGGTTAATAGGAGGTCAGAATGGCTTTAACATTCCACAAGTTACCCCCTGTCCAGAAGTTGGTGAATACCTGAAGATGTCTCTAGAAGAATTACATTCACTGGATTCCAGAAAGATCCAAGGCTGTGCACGAAGACTGTTGTGCGATGCTTACATGTGCATGTATCAGAGTCCAACGATGAGCTTATACAAATGAACAATGTCCTCTGGAAAACTGAAGAAATGGTATAGAGTTATTGACTGTTGCATTTGCTGCATTTTTTTTTAGGTTAGTTTTAATGCAACCGTTGCTGGCAATGGATGCGGTGATGAGGAAGAAGTTGACTCTGAGAGCAAAAGGATCACTGTTGCAAAAAATACATGTGGAGTTCTGTAATTGAAGTATTTAAGCATTTTTGCACTCTAGGAAGTGTGCTTGTGTGTGTTTGTTTTATAAACAAAGTCTAAGTGAAGTTACTAAACTTAAAGCTTTAAGTGCATTGATTATACACAGATGTTTTTGAAATATTAAACCTCCTTAGTCCATTGAGAATGTAACGTGTGTTTTCTCAGTGCATTTCTGTGGACCAAGGATGACAACTCTCTTGTTTCTCTACCCTCCACCCCCCCTGCCCCAGGCTCTCCCCACCCTTGGTCTTTTTAGCATCATCGATTCTCTCTCTTGAAGAGCGAGAACTTCAATTTTAGTGAGATTAATTTTAGGCTCTTCATTGCATATTAATTCTGTTCTATCTGTCTGCTACATTCTTCTCAGCTCACACATTTCCATCTTTAAAAATGACTGTCCATTTAAATATCTGAATTCCTACCTTCTGGAAATCAAGCACACAGATTGCCTATCTGGTGACTTGTGATTTTTGGAGGGGGAAAAAAGAGAAGGAGAAGAGGGTATGAAGGGGAAGCATAATTGCTGAAATATAAAATTAGCAATGAAAGTTACCAGATGTCTTTTTCTAAGTGTCTATTTTTGAAGAAACAAAGCAGACGGGAACAGAACAGCAACTATATACAAACGATTGGAGGACAAAACAATAAACCAGTGGGCTGCCTCAGGGAATGTCACTGAAGTGGATTCTAGTCCTTGGTAAAACGAAACTGACTTTCCTACGGTACGTTAGCTACTACCTGCGGATCTGTTACATCTGACTCTTCAGTTCAGGATTACTTAGGGATACTCGAAATCTCTGCCTAGAAAGATGAGACTATGAGAAAATGTAGATCAGAGTTTTACTGTCTACCAAGTACCTAATGAAAACTAACTTGAAAAGCTGCAAAACCTGTGTTGATGTAAAATATTACATTTTGAAGTCAGTTGGCTCCTGTTTGCAATTAAATACTGTTGTTTTAGTTGCTTTACAGCTGCTTCTGTCTACACTGACTATATGTATACAGTAAAATCTGGTTGTACAAATTGCATATATATGAGCTGTACATTTTCAACTTTAAGATACTTTATATGGAAAACTTCTTTTTTGGGGAATTAAGTCTATAGAAAGAGAGGTCACAAAATGTTTTATAGACAATGGAGACTGATCCCATCATGTACAAAATGTGGTTACTTTGTTCTTCTTGGAAAACCTAAAATCTTTGGGATGCACTGTAGGACAGAACAGCACTAGAGAGCTGAAAGTGGTGCCTGGAGGACTAAAGTGCCGAGAGCTGCTCTGTTCTGTTGGCCGCTGTGTGACTCGAGAGTGAGGGAGTTATTCCAAGTGTCACTGTTGCTTTTTCTCTAATGGTCTCCTGGCTTCCCCATTCCCTTGCCTTATTTATCGAGTCTGTGCTCCTTGCCAAAACTCTAATTCTGTAGTTTCAGCACTACTGTTGAGCTCTTGACAAAAACATTTAGTTTCGGTACTCTTTGGAGTTTTCAGTGAGGCTTTGGGTGACAGATCAGGGGATGGGTTAGTGGCCGTTGGCTCAGATGTGTTGACAGAGATGCCAGAGAAGTATCTCGTGGGCAATGTAAGGTAAGAAAAGGGCTGGAGCACATGTACCTGATCCAAGCAGAAGGGATGGGACCCACCTGTGACCATGGCCTCCAGGTACCTCAGGTGATGGGTTTAAATAGTGCTGTGTCAAAGCAAAGGCAAGATGGGGTTGGCAAAAAAGAACCAAACACAACACTACTAACGTAACAGACTCATAACTTGCTCTCTGCAGTATCCCTTGTGCACCCTGATCCCCCAGCCTGCACCCGGCTGGAAGTGGCTGCAGGTGCTGTCGCTGCTTTAAAGGCTTTACAAAGTGAACAAGCACAAACCTGTGTCCCAAGGAGACCAAGCTGAATGTCTGGATTTTTCTCTCTTTCCTATTCCTGAATTTGTTTTCCAGTTTTCCCGATGCGTTAGTTTCCATGTGTCATCTTTCTCCCCCTGCATCACATCCATGATGCACTACCTGAAGTTCTAGGTGTATCTTACCTCCAAGAACAACCTTGGAACAGCCGTGGCCTGAGGGGAGACTTGGGCTTGGCAACCGTATGGATGTTTTCAGATGAATAATCCTGGAGGAAAATAACCACTTGTTTTCACAACTGCAGATAGCCAAGGATCCCATTTGTCAGGACGCATGTTTTATTAGGAGAAGTGAATAAAAAGAGCTGGGTGTAAATGAACTGCTGGGCCTCTTGCCTCCCATCCTGCAGCCTTTGGAAATGGAAAAGAAGCTGTGTGAGCTCTTCCTGTGTACACAGAGCGAGCGCACAGAAATGCGTTATTGTGCACGCTTTTCCCTGACAAATACCATGTTTTGAAGGGCAGGCAGTGTTTTACAGCCTGCATTTTGTACTACATTAAATAGCACAGTAAATAGTTTTGCAAACAGTATATGATTACACGGTTAGTTTATCGGTTAAGAAGGCAGAGATGTCTAACATAGCATAAAGTCTTGGTTTTGATAACTGTCTCCTTTTAATCCAAAAATATTGCTTTATGGTGTACCGCATTGGGTTGGAGATCATCTGGCAACTTACCCCAAGTTTTATATCCTTTCTCAGGATGGAGAAGTTGTTTCACTGTGAAAGGAAAATTGTAGAATAACATATACAAGTGTAGGAAATTGGTTTTAGCCTTTAGCATCTGTTTGGGGCAAATTGTACAGTGTGCAGTTTAAAGCATCTCTTGCTGTTAGGAGTTGGTTGCTTAGTCACTGAAATCTTATGTATTTAATGCATTTGGGGACCTCCCAATCAGGTGGGTTTGGTTTTGCTTTTTCATATGGTGAATGTGCCCATAAATTAATAGCACTTACATGACTGCATCGTGGTTTGGCTCTTAAGCGTTGCTAACAATGGCCTTAACCTGTGAACAGAAAATATGGCTCCTGACAGCCTGTAAGAACATAAAGCTTCATTATACATAAACGGTCACAATCAGGGAGAAAAAAAACCTGCATCCCTATACAACTCTCAGCCCCTACTCTGCTCAGTAGAAAATTCAACAAATCACTGCGCCACTAAATGTTTGCCTTAAACAACCAAACAAGGCCAAACCCACAGCAGCATGTGCAGCTTTTGGTGTGGGAGATGGATAACTGCAGGAAAACAAACAAACAACTGTGTTCAGTAACGGTCTAAGATCTGTGCCACTGATTCCATGCTCTTGAAAACTGTGTGTGACCAAACAGCCGGTGAGGCTTCCGTTTTAAGCAAGTACTATGTGTAATGGGAATGACTCACATTCTTAAATGGTTCGTTTAATGCACTTATTTTTCTTGTGCGCTTCTCCTCTGCGGTAGCTGGACTTGCTCAGCACCACCCCAGCGATGCCTGTTCTATACGATACCAAGGCACAACCTGCTGCAAACTAGAATTTGATGGTTTCAGAACAGATTGGTGTAAAAAGCAGCTTGAAAGCTCTGTGTGTTTCTACCACTGTAACAAGGCATGTTTTTCTGTTGTTGCTGTTTTGCTAAATAAACATCCCATGTTTTGTGCAAAATAGTCTCCAGCTTTCCAGGGACACGTCAGAGAAACAAACCTTGGGATGAGGCTGCCCCAACCAGCCTTGGCTGTCTTCTTTCACCAAAGGTGGAGCAGCATCAACTGCTGCTGGAAAGGAATGTACCATGTGCTCCTTCTGTATTAATATTAAATTTAAAGTGTTATTCTTATGGCTCTATTGATTTCTTTGTGGGCTTGGTGTTAGTCTCTCTTGAGTTTTCCAGAAATGCTGAAATTACTGTACTGAATCAGGTCTAAGTATACTACTTATGACTTACCACTTAGTACCTGATACTAGAATGGAAAACCAATGAAAAGCTGCTGTAGCTAACTGTAGTTTGCCTGCAGGGAAAACAAATTTATTTTTGAATGCTTAGTACACCATGTCACAGAATCCCAGAATGCCAGGGGTTGGAAGGGACCTGGAAAGCTCATCCAGTGCAATCCCCCCATGGAGCAGGAACACCCAGCTGAGGTTCCACAGGAAGGGGTCCAGGCGGGTTTGAATGTCTGCAGAGAAGGAGACTCCACAACCTCCCTGGGCAGCCTGGGCCAGGCTCTGGCGCCCTCACCCCCAACAAGTTTCTTCTCCTCTTTCAGTGGAACCTCCTGTGTTCCAGTTTGCACCCATTGCCCCTTGTCCTGTCCCTGGTTGTCACCCAGAAGAGCCTGGCTCCATCCTCCTGACACTGCCCCTTTCCATATTGATCCCCATGAATGAGCCCCCCTCAGTCTCCTCTTCTCCAGCTCCAGAACCCCAGCTCCCTCAGCCTTTCCTCACACGGGAGATGCTCCACACCCTTCAGCATCTTGGTGGCTGCGCTGGACTCTCTCCAGCAGTTCCCTGTCCTTCTGGAGCTGAGGGGCCACAACTGGACACAAGATTCCAGGTGTGGTCTCCCCAGGGCAGAGCAGAGGGGCAGGAGAACCTCTCTGACCTACTGACCACCCCCTTCTAACCCACCCCAGGTACCATTGGCCTTCCTGGCCACAAGGGCCCAGTGCTGGCTCATGCTCACCCTGCTGTCCCCAGGACCCCCAGGTCCCTTTCCCCTACACTGCTCTCTAATAGGTCATTCCCCAACTTACACTGGAACCTGGGGTTGTTCCTGCCCACATTCAAGACTCTACACTTGCCCTTGTTATATTTCATTAAATTTTCCCCGCCCAACTCTCCAGCCTGTCCAGGTCTCTGGATGGCAGCACAGCTTCCAGTGTAAGCCGCTACTCCCAGCTTGGTGTCACCAGCAAACCTGCTGACAGTCACTCTGTTCCCTCAGCCAAGTCATTGATGAATATATTGAATAATACCGGCCCCGGTACTGACCCGTGGGGCACTGCACTGGATCCAGGCTTCAACTGGACTCTGGCCCATTGACCACGACTCTCTGGCTTCTTCCCTTCAGCCAGTTCGCAGTCCACCTCACTACCCAATCGTCCAGACCGCACTCCCTCAGTTCAGCTGTGAGGATGCTGTGGGAGACTGTGTCAAGTGCCTTACTGAAATCAAGGTAGACCACATCCACTGCTCTGCCATCATCCATCCACCTTGTTACGTCCTCATAAAAGTCAATGAGGTTGGTCAAGCACGACTTCCCCTTGGTGAAGCCATGTTGACTGCCCTAATGACCCTCTTATCCCTGATATGCCTTGAGATGGCACCAAGGAGAAGTCGTTCCATCAGTTTCCCAGGGATGGAGGTGAGGCTGACCGGTCTGTAGTTACCCGGGTCCTCCTTGCCCTTTTTGAAGACCGCAGTGACATTTGCTTTCCTCCAGTCCTCAGGCACCTCTCCCGTTTTCCAAGACTTGGCAATGATGATGGAGAGCGGTCCAGCAATGACCTCAGCCGGCTCCCTCAGCACCTGTGGGTACATCCCATGCGGACCCATGGATTCATGGATGTCCAGATTGCCTGACTGCTCCCTAACCCAGTCCTCGTCAACCCAGGCAAACTCCTCCATTGTCCTGCCTTCCTCTGGGGTCTCAGTGGTACGGGATCCTCAGGACAAAGAAGGCATTCAGTAACTCTTCCATCACCAGAGCACCCACCTCGTTCATCAGTGGGCTTATGCTGCCTCTGGTGTTAGTTTTATCTGCCACGTATCACAAAATGCTCTTCCTGTTGTCCTTGACTCCTCTCACCAGGTTTAATTCTAAGGAGGCCGTAGCTTTCCTGGTTGCCTCCCTACACCCTCTGACAACAGCCTTATATTCTCCCCAAGTGTCCAGCCCCTCCTTCCATGATCTGTAAACTCTCCTCTTCCACTTGAGCTTACCCAGCAGTTCCATGTTTAACCACGCAGGTCTCCTGGCTCCCTTCCTTGACTTCCTGCGTGTTGGGATGCTCTGATCTTGTGACCAGTAAAAACATTCCCTGAACACTGACCAACTCTCTTGGGCCCCTTTACCTTCAAGCAGCCTTGTCCATGGGATTTCCCCCAGCAATTGCCTGAAAAGGCCAAAGTTTCCCCTGCTGAAATCCAGGGTTGCAATTCTGCTTGCTATCCTGCTCCTGCCACGTGAGATCCTGAATTCTACCATCTCATGGTCACTGCAACCAAGGCAGCCCTCAACCTTTACCGCTTCAACCAGACCCTCCTTGTTAGTGAGGATGAGATCCAGCAGTGCACCTCTTCTAGTCGGCTCCTCCACCCTTTGCATCAGAAAGTTATCATCAGTGCGCTGGAGGAACCTCCTGGACTGTGGCTGGCCGGCCGAGCAGTCCTTCCAACAAACATCAGGGAGGTTAAAATCCCCCACCACAACCATGGCCTGTGACTGTGAGGCCACTCTCAGCTGTCTGTAGAGGCCTCATCAATTTCCTCAGCCTGATCTGGTGGCCTGTAATAGACACCTACAGTTTTATCACCCCTGCCAGCCTGCCCCTTAATTCTCACCCATAGACTCTCAACTCACCCCTCATCTGCGCCTGGACAATACTCAATACATTGTTGTTGCTCTCTCACGTAAAGCGCAACTCCACCACCATGCCTGGCTGGCCTGTCTTTCCTGAACAGGACGTAGCCATCCACGACCACATTCCAGTCATGCGAGCTGTCCCACCATGTCTCCGTAACTGCCACCAGGTCATCATCTCCTGCCCGAACACAGGTTTCTAACTCCTCCTGCTTATTCCCCACGCTGCACACATAGGTGTACGGGCATTTCAGAGAGCGAGCCGAGCACACCGATTTCACCCCACGGGTATGGGAGGCCTCCCAGCCTTCATCAATTCTAGAGCGATGCCCCACTGATGCAAGCCCAGCTACCACCCCATCCCCCTTCGAGTCTAGTTTAAAGCTCTGCAAATGAGCCCTGCTAATTCCTGTCCCAGCATCCTTTATCTTGCAATGACTTCCCATCAGCTGCTGTGTATGCTTGGCAAGGTCTTGCAATTTCACAACCTTTGTATTCTCACATAAATATCTTCTTTAACAATGATTACAATAAAAATACAGAGCCACAAGTAATGGAAAACTGTAAAGAAATTAACCTGTGCAGACATCATACATATGAAAAATTAGGATATATTATTCATTTTAAAATAAAGCTTAAAAGTGCAACAAAATCAGCCTCCAGATTTCTCAAAATACCACTGTTGGCCTATCATAGAATCATTTTGGTTGGAACAGACCCTCAAGACCATTGAGTCCAACCATTAACCTAACGCTGGCACCAAACCATGTCCCTAAGGACCTAATCTCCACGTCTTTTAAAAACCTCCAGGGGTGGTGATCATCCCTTATCTTGCCCCTGCGAGATAAACCTTTCCCACGTATCACTGTTTGGACTGGTGTCTTGTAAAACCAGCCGGTGTCAAAGAACCCAAAGCCCTGCCTGTAGCACCAGTCCTGTAGCCAATTGTTTACAGACTGAATTTTTCTATTCCATCCCATGTCATCACCCAAAACCAGAGGGAGGGAAGAGAAAAATCACTTGAGCCCCAGACTCTTTTGCCATCTGTCCCAAGGCCTTGAAATGTTTCTTCATTCCCATCAGACTGCGGGATGCAGCTTCCTCCCCACCTGTCTGGAAGATCAGCACTGGGTAGTAGTCTGTTGGGTGCACCAGGTTGGGGAGCATCCTGGTGATGTCCCTGATCCAGGCTCCAGGTAGACTGCACACTTCCCTATGATGAGGGTCAACTCTGCAGATTGGGCCCTACGTCCCTCTCAGAAGGGTCATTCCCAACTTACACTGGAACCTGGGGTTGTTCCTGCCCACATTCAAGACTCTACACTTGCCCAACTCTCCAGCCTGTCCAGGTCTCTGATGGCAGCACAGCTTCCAGTGTCAGCCACTCCTCCCAGCTTGGTGTCACCAGCAAACCCGCTGACAGTCACTCTGTTCCCTCATCCAAGTCATTGATGAATATATTGAATAATACCGGCCCCGGTACTGACCCGTGGGGCACTGCACTGGATCCAGGCTTCAACTGGACTCTGCCCCATTGACCACGACTCTCTGGCTTCTTCCCTTCAGCCAGTTTGCAGTCCACCTCACTACCCGGTCATCCAGACCGCACTCCCTCAGTTCAGCTGTGAGGATGCTGTGGGAGACTGTGTCAAATGCCTTACTGAAATCAAGATAGACCACATCCACTGCTCTGCCATCATCCATCCACCTAGTTATGTCCCCATAAAAGTCAATTAGGTTGGTTCAAGCACGACTTCCCCTTGGTGAAGTCATCTTGACTGCCCCAATGACCCTCTGATCCTTGATATGCCATGAGATGGCACCAAGGACAATTCGTTCCATCACCACGTTACTGACCCTACATGACCAGCTCCTCCGGGAGTGTGCTGCTTCCACAGGCACCGCTCAGCAGACCTGCACACGTGTGCAACCATTGTGGAGCCAGGAAAACACAGCCAGGTTTAATCTTTTAAATTTCCTGAGTATTATAATAATATCAACAACAATTTAAAAGTCCTACCTGGGTCTTCCTCCCTATAAAAGGCATGTGGTCAATTTAAGTATTTTAAAAATCTTTATCTTACTGCAAATACTTAAAACATTTGTAAAACTACTTGCACAAGATATTTTCAGGAACTGTGTTACCAACGTCTGCGGTGTAAAATGTTGGGGTTTTTTTTCTTTGTTTCTTAATCATTTGCAATAAGATTAGTACTTGACTTTTGAAAAGTTAAAGCTGTGGATCCCTACGGGAAGGTGCTGAGGTCTCACTCCACGTTTCTGTGGCAGCAGCAGCAGCGCGGATCCGGCCGCCGCTTCGCTGCACTGCAGGAGCAGGGCACAAGAGGGCAGTGCCCGTACCGCCTGCCAACCTGCTCCCTGTTCTAACCCCCGCCTCTTTAAAGCCAAGATTTATATTCCGATGTGTCCACACAGTTATTGCAATCCCATTTTTATAGTGCTGCTCTTAAAGCTTCTTTTGGGCTAACGTAACTGGGCTACACAGAAAGCTTTCACAGGTTTATAAGTTTCAAACACATCCCCAGTGTATCGCAGCGGCTCTGACTGGCAGCATCTGTCTGGGATTGCCCAATGGCCACGGCCAGCGATGACCAAGCTCTGCACTGGAACCCGTGTCCGTGTCCAAGTCCGTGTCCACGCTCCCTGCCCAAAACTGCCCCAACGCTGGCCCTGTGCAGCGCAAAGCACCGAGAATGGAAACCTGGATCCAAATGACACCTCTGAGTGTCCCCTCACCTACCGGGAGGTGTAAAATAGCTGCGAGATCTTGGGGTATTTGTAGAGCATAGGGGAAGCTAATGAAAACTGTAAACAACTTCAATGCAGTAGTAACTTTTCAAACCAAAACCTTTCATGCTAAAACAAAATGTCAAAGAAAAAGCATTGTGTGAGTCACAATTTTCAGTCATTTCATGAGGAGCAGGTCCAGCCATGGCTACTGAACCCAGCGCTGTGGCCGCAGTCTCTGTAAGCCTGATGTTTTCCTTTAGGCTCAGAGCTCCGCTGCTGGCAGCTGTGGAAACAGGATCCTTGGCCAGCCTCTGCATGAGCTGCTGTAAGAACGCAGAGGGTTTGGGGCAGGAGGAAGCCAGGGTGAGCAGGGGGTGTGTGGGGATATCCCACAGCTGCTGTTCCCAAGTGTCCCATGGCTCAGAGTGACACTGTGGGGCAGCACATGGGGGTCCTGGTACCCACAGCAGGGAGCTGCTGCCTGGGGTATGTCAGTGCCACATAAAGCAACCATGGAAAGGCCCAGTTGGGTGAAACGTAAGAAACCCAGCTGCTGGTGTCGATGCCCCACAGGCAGGATCAGCGATGCTGAACCACGTGAGGCCGTGAAGGGAAAGGGGACAAGTTGCCACCCCACCTCGGCCACAGCCAGCACGACAGGTACTCATGAGCGGTGACATTGGTATCACTGAGAAAGTACTGTAATAAAAATGTCTACCAAAAAAAGGAGAGAAAAGCTAAAAATCAAACAAACCAGCCTGCATTCTATGGCCCTAATGGTCAAGTTTTGCAGCTGACTGACCTTTCTGTATACAGAAATCTGATAGTGGATCTCGTTATTTATTAATCAATTCTACCAATTAAATTAATTGAAGAAAAATGTGGAGGTTCTATATGTGCATTACTAACTGAAAGCTGCAATGATTTTGTGTGTGTATTTTCTGTCTGGCTCTCTGTGACCCATTTGTTTGTTACTGATGATGCTCTCCGATTGACGACCCTTCAGCCACAGACCTCCCCATCCCCTGGTTTGATGCTGCAACAGTCCTGTCAAGGTTGGGCCCCCATTTTGTGCTCTGCTTGGGGATGGTGACAGGTGCTGTCCCACCAGGAGCCCAGCACACACTCGTGTTCCATCCCCCCGCCCCTTTCCCTGATGTCCACTTGAGCCCTGGTTTAGGCAACCAAGTACTTTGGGGGGGGTAGGGGTGGAATATGGCCACAAGTGCCCTGGAATTTTGCTGCTCTGTTCCGCCCAGCTCTGCAGATGGGAACAGCAGGAGCCACAGAAATCCAGCTTTTCTAAGCCTGACACCCACACTAACAGAAAGGCAGCTCTTGCTTAATCAAATGCTCTGCAAACTTCCCACCTTTAGGTTTCTGATTTTTGAGGAGTCTTCTCTTCCCATCCTATTTTACCCTTCATTTTCAGTTGTTTCCCTGTTCCATTAAGCCATCTGGGATTGTAAGGATAATTGCAAGTTACATAGTAATTTCTTTCAGTCTATAAATGGGCTGGATTCACCGTCACCGTCTAACGAGACAAGTTTGTCTGTGCCAGCGCTCACACGTTGAGCTGCTCTTCACTAGGTAGCAGCTCACATTCCACGCTGCATGTTGCCTTGTTTTTTTTAACCATGCAAATTTCCCACCTATCAAAGTAATCTGCAAAGGTAATTTGGTTTCTACTCCTCTATTACAATAAATCAATGAATAAATAAATTATAATGCAGCAATTAAATGCATAATGAGATGGGCCCCAACTATTAATAAATGCAGAGCTAGTTGCCCAAAGGTGAACAGACTTCCCCTCTCTTCTTACAAGGCAGGTAATGATCTTTGTATGATGGAGAAACAAGCAGCTGCTAAACATGTAAATGAAACCAGGGGATATATGAGTTCACACTATAATACTGTTCTTCAGCCTCATTATTATTGTCACATTATCGGTTCTTCTGTGACTTTTCCTCTGAATATTTAAAGACAGGGAGGGGATGCACAATTATTTTTAAACATCCTTCTGCCAAATGACTGTTTGAAAGAACCCAACCACGCTCCCTTCAGTAACCAAACCGGTGCAGCACGACTGAGTTTTATCCCAGCAGAGCTATCACATATCCATCCTGATCTACAGGAAAAGCCCAAAGAAAATGCTGAAAAGCCATGAGGAATGGAAAAAAAAAATAATTCTGCATTATTAAATATCTAATGTGACCAAAGCAATACAAGCAGGGTATAAACTGATTGCAAGCATGGCTATAAATTCTAATATCCCTGCTGCTCTCAGTAGTTTGATATTGCCATAAGGAAAAAGCAGAATGGTATTCATACCTTTTTGCCCGAGTTCTTCCCACTGCAGGAGGTGTGCCCAGGATGCTGCATGTTTCTTCAGCTCCTGTCTGGCTTCAGTATCTTTCTCCTATTCAAAATTAAGTGTCACAGTTACCACTTCATAGGAACACACTGATTTCTTTCTTCAGTAGCCACAGGAGCGGATCCCTGGCCATTTTACTCCCACTTTTTCCTCAGAGTTCTCTCTCTATCTCACCTCCCCATGTTTGTGTTTACCCATGTATATGCTACAACATCTTGAGATCACATTATTCAGAAAGTTTGTTTTTAAAGGAATGATCGATGCATTTACTGGTTTTGCCCCCATCTGAGCTGACTCTGGCAAGAATGATCCATTAACATGGGGCTGAGGACACACAGCATTGCCCAGAACACCAAGTTGTTTATCTAAAACTTTCTTATATTTAGAAGAATCAGGGCTTTCTCACCCCCTCCCCTCCTCGCATACAGTTTGAGAATTTCAAGGGCAGCTCATTAGTTAGCAGAGACTTCAATGAAGCTACAGTGGTTGATTTATTGTAATAGATGGCAGGAAACAGAATTATCTTAGCAAATTAGTTTGGCTGATAGGAAAGCTGGCCGGCAGATAAGATGCAGAGCTGACGTCTGACCTGCCCGTGTTTCTGATGGAGTTACGCTGATTCACCACCGAGGATGAGTTGGTACATTCACCACAAATGTTCAGAAGAACAAACTGCAGGAGCTGCAGAACACGACCTGCGAGCACCGGCCTCGCGAGCCCAGCACTTTCTGCCCAAGGTAGGAAACATTTGCTGATCCGGTCACAGTTTTTGTACAAATCAAACACTCCACAAGAGCCTGTTGCACAGAGGAAGCTGGACACGTTTCTTCCAACTCACACCCACAAGTTCAACTGCATTTAATCAACCCTAATGAAGCAATTTCGTTAGCTTTGCATTGCTGCACCTGTCTGGGTCTTACAAGCCCAGCAGCAGCTGGTATCACAGAATCACAGAATGTCAGGGCTTGGAAGGGACCTTGAAAGAGCAGGAATGTGGTATGAGGGGACCTGCGGCACTCACTTCACCTATGGAGCTTTTACCAGAGGTACTCAGTCTTATACAGGATCTTTCAGGCAGATAAAACCAAAAGCATCTAATTCTGCCCAGCACTTTACTGACTGCTCCCACTTTTCTTGTTTAGATAGGAAAAAAGCAATCCCAAAGCCTTTAATAACTTCACAGCGTATGTTATTTAGCAGAGCGTGCAGCTGTCTCCACAGTAGTGCACAGAAGCTATTTAAAACCAGGCAGAAAACAAGACACACATAGATATAAAAAGCTCATATTTGATATCAATATAGTTTGGGAATTGCCATCAACTGCACGGTGGCCAGGGTGAGGACTGCAGGGCAAAAGCCCTCAGATGACATTGTTGGCTCACTGCTGTACAAGGTGCTCACAAGCCATTAAATGAATCCGAACATTTTCTAAGCAAGCATTAGATGTGCCTCGAACATCACAGTGGGTTGCTGAGGATGGCATGAAGAATTTTTCAGCGTTAACTTTAACTTTGCCAGCAGACCCCGAAGGATCCCTCTCCAGATATTTCACTACCTAGAAGCAATTCCTCCTCTGCCCTGGGACCCCCCCCAGTTTGATCAGGGATGCTGACCATGACCTCACAGACAACAATTTTGGAGCTTAAGTGGAGCATGTTATTTTATACACTAAGTCCCTCCTGAGCTCGAACGAGTTGTGAAAGGTCTCACCATGAGAGCAGGCTGAGAGGTTCCCCTGGAAATCCTGATCCCCGCAGGTGCTGGTATCAGTGGGTGCTCCAAGTCTTGCCATGTGTGGGACACCTGAATTAACACATTTATCACCAGTGAGGAGAAATGAGTGAGTAACAGGAGTTTTGTGCTCTGGTGAGCAGCATTCACCCTGTCTTTGCAGAGCCTGGGAAACCTGCTGGACCTTCCACAGCCACAACCAACCTCTTCTGGTTCTTGTGACAAGTGTGGGGAAATTCAATGATAAACATGAAGAGAAATACAACGATAAACATGGAGAGAGGGGGGGAAAATGAACCTTTTCTGCGAGGTAAGAACTCAGTGATAAATAGATCTGTGCATATTTCCCAGCCTCATTCCTCACTTGCCAAGTCTGATGCTATTTTCATTAGGTCATGTTACCATACATGTCATTTTATACAAAGGTGCAGTATATCACAACTGGAGGTTGAGGTGCTCGTAGTGAACACAAATGAGCTTGTAATGGTCCATCTGCTTTGATTTTATTTAGTGATCCCTCAAGGGCTGGGAGCTAGAGTGAGAATAACAATGCTTCAACCCATCTGCTATTGTAGTACCAGCTCCAGTTGAATTATCACATGTTCTGAGTGGCTGGCATATGCTGTGACATAAAGCTACAAGAAAGTGTTGCTCTCCAGCTGTTGTGTTGACAAATACTTTTCAGCCAGTCATTAAGTTCAGCTCAATAACCAGGGGGAAACTGCAGCTAAAAGTTGATTATTATTTTATTTTATTTTAAGCATTAGAAATCACTAGTACAATATATTTTATTTAAAAATGTGTCACTAAGGGCACATGTTGTATATGAGCTCTAACAATAAAAATTTCTCTGTGATGCCCATAAATCTCTGCGTTATAGGATTGGATGGGCGTCTTGGTAACTGACAGCGTAAATCTTGGTAATGAAACTACGGCTAACCTTGTTTAAGCAGCAGCACCACATCTGACGCTGTGGATGTATAAACTCGCCGCCTTAGCGCTGCTATGGACCATGAGCACGCCTGGTCGGGAAGGAACGACTCAGATGGTGATCTGAGGCCACATGCAATGAAGGATAACTTGCATGTCTTTAAATTGAGGGGGAGAGCAAGTAGAGACCCAGGGAGAGACATTTACCTGGTGGATGCAACAGACTGGGATGGTTTATCTGGCACTGCAAGGCGTGGGTGCTAAAAGCGGCCACTAATTTTGCCTTTACTCCCTGTTCCACTGTTGGTGGCCTGCAGAAGAGCCCCGGAGACAGCCCAGCTTCAGCCCACACCGGACACTTGCTCCAGAGCAAGTCCTGGACGGCTCCGGCAGGGGGACTGGACTAGATGATCTTCTGAGGTCCCTTCCAATCCTTGACATTCTGTGATTTGTGTGTCTCTGCTGACAATGGCCAGATTTTTTCCTTCTCCTTCCTCTCTCCACCCTGTCCTCTCGGGGCTGCTGTGGGTACAGAATCCGTCACTGTGTCTGGGAACCAAATAAAAGGCATTTCCCACAGGTTCAAAGGCTGCTGTACAGCCAGATGTACGTAGGAAATGCAAGGTGCCCTGCACAGGCTGATGAGCTTCTCTTTCTATGGATAACAGACCCAGAGAGGGTCTGTTGGACACTTTTGGACAGTGTCCACCCTTCAGCACACACATGTTCAACAAGAGCAAATAAAACCTGTTCTTGATACCCAACAACACTGTCCAGAATTCCCATCGCTGAGGGGTGCGGAGGGATGGTGAGGGATCACAACCAGGAGACACCATACGGCACCGAGCCCTCGGCGCTGCCCCAGGTGGGCGCCCTGGAGCTCTTGTGCGCTTCTGTTAACCATTACATTAGGGATTCAGTTCTTAACTACGACTTACGCCTGTATTTTGTCTCAGAAAAACAATAGGCGCTGTTCATACTGAAGCATTTCAGTTCTGGAGGTTTGTATTTCCCTTTGTATCCCAAGGCCGGTGGGTGCCAGCTGTCACTGCTGCCACCGGTGTATTATGATCCCCTGGCTAGTGCAGGAATTGTTGATCACGTTGCCTTTTGAATCAGTTGATTACCATGAATAAGAGGCCAAAAAGGCTGTCAGCATTTTGACTTTAACTATAACTGTTACAATTAATTATGGGTTTAATTAGCATATATGCCTAGTGGTAGAGAATATAATACTTCATGGGTAACAGATGATCCTGCAGCTGCAACATAAAGTGTGATACAGGTTGGGATACAGATAGTTATTAATAAATGGCTTCTATTGTTTGAGGTCCTTATTTATACAAATTAGCAGGCACGACATAATCAACCCAAACTGTATAATTTATAATAATTGATTTCATTTTGACTGACCACCAGTCGGCCCACTACATGCCCTCAGAAGAAAAATAGCCCTATTAGGATAAGTTTAATCCTAAACATAGCTAATGAATCCTATTACTTTAAGGTCATATTTGAAGCTTTTGTTAATTGTCAGAACCATTTTAAATTGATTAGAGCTAAATTAAATCAATGTAATGTTTAGAAAAACAATATTTCTAATGGATGAGGCCAAGCTGACCTCGAATAAACATATTTATCAACCGATTTCGGTGAATGAGAAGGCTAGCAGCTGGGCTCATAATTCACGATTGTCTATAATATGGGAAATGTCACTATCTAGGCAATTAATTATGTCAGGTAATAAATCTGTTGCTCACAGTTGAGCATTTGCCAGTTGGGGTGACA